>NC_067478.1:7847333-8181083 GCF_947179515.1 Apodemus sylvaticus | reverse complement strand
TAGCTATCCTGGGTTTTTTGTTGTTCCAGATGAATTTGATAATTGCTCTTTCTAACTCTGTGAAGAATTGAGTTGGGATTTTGATGGGTATTGCATTGAATCTGTATAGTGCTTTAGGCAAAATGGCCATTTTAACTATATTGATTCTACTTATCCATGAGCATGGGAGGTTTTCCCATTTTTTGAGGTCTTCTTACATTTCCTTCTTCAGAGTCTTGAAGTTCTTGTCATACAGATCTTTCACATGTTTGGTAAGAGTCACCCCAAGATACTTTATACTGTTTGTGGCTATTGTGAAGGGGGTCATTTCCCTAATTTCTTTCTCAGCCTGCTTATCCTTTGAGTATAGGAAGGCCACTGATTTGCTTGAGTTGATTTTATAACCTGCCACTTTGCTGAAGTTGTTTATCAGCTGTAGGAGCTCTCTAGTGGAGTTCTTTGGGTCACTTAGGTAGACGATCATGTCGTCTGCAAATAATATAGTTTGACTTCTTCCTTTCCAATTTGTATCCCTTTGACCTCCTTATGTTGTCGAATTGCTAGGCTCCTGTTGAAAATTCAACGGTGAGCATTAATCTCCCTGACACTGAACACACACTTCCAGCTTGTCTTTGCTAATTTCAACCTCTGGGCTATTTTCATCACCACCAACCCCCCCACCCCCCACCCCCGTGTGTGTGTGTGTTTGTGTGTGTGTGTGTGTGGTGTATGTGTGTGTGTGTGTGTGTGTGTGTGTGTGTGTGAGAGAGAGAGAGAGAGAGAGAGGGAGAGAGGGAGAGAGGGAGGGAGAAAGAGGGGAGGTGGTTACTACCAGATCACCTAGAAAACGCCCTGTTCTTCACGATGGTCACATATTTAATTTTTACCTTATGGCCCAAGATAAAGCAACTTCCTTCACGAAAGATTATATTTTCCTTCTTCTTGGTCTCAGGGGAGGTCATAATTCAAAGGTTAGAGCTCAAAAACTTTCTAAATCTCTAGGACATGGCTTGTTTATTTTAGGGTGGGGACCTTAGGGAACTGGATAAGAAAGGGACAATTTTTTCCTGGCCATGGTGACATTGAACCCCATGAATTGTTTCCTTCAGGCTATTGGTGTCTACCATGAGAGGTGATAATCACATCAGGCTCATGGTGGCCACAGAGCTCCCTCATCCCCCCATTCTGACTCTCATCTTGAGGAACCTCCCCTAGCCTTCCCAGATCTCAGGACAGAAATATAATAATCCTCCCCTTCACATGCCATCCCGTCTTTGCACAGTGCATCAGTGGTCCCTGCCCTAGATGGGTCTGAGACAGGACTCTGTGGAGTTTATGCTTTGCTCCAGCTCTTCAGATTGTGTTCTGTAGGAGGATTTCTGAGGAACTGATTGATGAGCAGGAAGCTTTTGACTTGTAACCTTCAGCCTCGGCTCATTCGACGTGGACATCGGGGGCATCTGGCGTCGGGACACCAATTACTCTAATCCCCTCTGTTCATCTCACATAATTATGGCACCCACTGTGTGTCCATATAAGGCCTGATCTACTCCCTGAGTAAATTCAAATGCTAACAGGAGAGACTTTAAGCAAATATTTAAGATGTGATTACTTTTAGCAATGTCATGAGTAATAGGCGCTAATAAAGTGTAGATCAGGAGAGTGAATGTCACCAGGGGCTAGCCAGAAAACTTGGTTGTCTCAAAGATGGTTTTGTGTGTCGAAGGGTGCATGCATGTGAGTTATACACAGACACACATGTGTGGGTGCATGTAGAGTCGAGAGCCTTCCTCCACTGTTCTCCACATTATTGCTTTGTGACAGGGCATCTTACTGAACAAAAAGCTCGCCATTTGGACAAGGCTGGTAGCCTCATAGATCCCTGGGTCTGTCGGCCTCTGCAGTCCAGTGCTGGAGTTGCAGGCATGCTTAGACATGCGAGACTCTTTCCATGGGCACTGAACGTTAAATTCAGGGCCATAATCTTACAGACAACAAGTGTTCTTACCCACTGGTCCACTCCATGCACCTAAAAATGACTTTGAGATGGCCAGTTCTTGATATTTTCTTTCTATAACCCACACAGTCATGATAGTATAGAGAGCCACATACAGCAAAGATCATAAAATTCATATGGTCATCGGCCAACCAAGCCCAGGAGTCCAGACTTGTCATGCCATCACTCAGGAGCCAGAGGCTGGGGGATCATGGGTTCAAGTCCAAGTACATGAGACTTTACCTAAAAAGCAAGCCATAGTTTTCCTAATGGATGTGTGTTAATATATTAGTATTATATAGTTATATAGCTATCATATTATATTATATAGTATTATATAGTTATTATAGTTAGTATTATATAGTTAATATATTAGTAAACATGGGTTAGTAGACACGTTAGCACATGCATGTTATACATGCCTGTTGGTGCATTGCTAGTATATATGAGTTAGTACACATCACATCTTAGTACATGCATGTGAGTTCATGCCTAGTGGTACATACATGTGACTGCATGCATGTTAGTCCACATATTAAATACACACACATGTTGGTATAGTACTCATGTGTGAATTATTTCTCTTCCAGAACCAATTTCTTGGTTTCTGTAATCCTGAGAGTTTAACCCAGCTTATGATAGTTTCTTTTTTAAAACAAATATTTGTTTGTTGGTGACAGTGTATGTATGTGTGTGTATGTGTGTGTGTGTGTGTGTGCGCGCGTGTGCGTGTGTGTGTGTGTGTGTGTGTGTGTGTGTGTGTGTGTGTGCTCTTCTCCTGTAGAGGCCAGAGATTATTTTATTTAAAGGTTATTATTCCCAAGCATTTTCTGTTTATGCTTCCCAATAGCTTTACAGAAACGTTTAATTTTACAAACTTTGTATTGAATGTTTTAAATATTTATTTGTGTCTTTGTGTATGCACAAAATTTTAAATATTTATTTGTGTGTGTGTACAATTACACACACACACACACACACACACACACACACGAGAAAGCAAGGCAGTGTGCGAGTGACCGTGTGCTCACAAGGGAGGTGGAAAACTCGTGTGCACCATAGCATAAGGTCAGAGACTAAGTTCTGAGGAATTGGTTTTCACCTTCCATCCTGTTGAGGCAAAGCCTTCCCTGTTGATTCTGCTGCTTGGCATGGTCTGAGTTAGCTTGTCTGGGAGCTTCTAGGCCATTCTGCTGCCTCCATCTCCTGTTTCTCTGTCTCCTTGTAGGTGTGCTGAGATTGAAGGTGTTCACTACAGGGTGAGCACCTGTCATCACTTTAGCTTTTCCCAAGGTGTCTGGGAGTAGAACACCTATGTGTTCTCTTTTTTACACACGATGAAAATGTACCTGCTGTGGAAAATTTCAAGCACAAACAATAAAGACATGTAGTCCCTACCACATCCCTTCAATGAATAAAAACTCTGCCCAGCACACTGATACCTGCCCCTTCCTCCCCATTTTTGTATTATTAAGATAAGGTTCAGCTTGGAGGAAAGGCTCAGCAGTGAAGATTGCTTCCTGCTCTAGTTGAGGACCAGAATTCTGTTCCCAGCACCCACATGTAGTGCCCTCCTCTGGCCTCAATGTGAAACTGCATTCGTGTTTGTTACCAGACATAGCCACACATAGGCACACAAAATTAAAGATAAAAGTAAAAAGAGAGATTTAAAAGGAAAACAATCTTAGATGTTACATGATTTTACTAAAATTGAAACTTTACATAAAAGTTTCAATTCTGAAGGGTTTCCATATTTGGGGGCAGGGCTGGAAATTGGAAAGTATTTGCTAAGATAACTATGGGTCCTTAGACCCGTTGACATGTCCATGTTCTGCATCTGGTGTTTTGTTCACCTTCTAATTGTAATGCTGACATAGGGGACACATTTAGAGCGATGTTTGTGTTTCAATGCTTGGCCTGATCTTTTTTACTAGTTCTCGGAGGTGTAAAGGAATCCTCTTTCTTTTCCTGAGATAATCACATCAGAGTAACTTCCAATTCTGTACTGGTTCTAACATCGAAGGATGGCATTGGTTACAGCCATAAGACACCCCGTGACTTTAGAGACCGTGCTCAGTCACACGACCTGGAAGGCATGCTTCTCTGTGCAACTCTGGGTTGCCTTGAGATAGAGATTTTTTCATCAATTCTCTTGAGAAACAATCTGGGAGTAAATATTGGATTTTTACCATATTCCTTTTTATGATAGCCCATAAGCTGATTTCCATTTTGTTTCCTCAGCAGTTAAATATATGCTTATAGATTTTCCTTGTTACAGATTAACCCTGTTTTGTTGCAACGAGCTATTATTTTAATGTATCAATGGATTTATGTATTTAGAACGTTGCCTCTGTCTATTTTATGATTGATTCCCATCACCCATGTGCCTGCACGTGTGTGTGTGTGTGTGTGTGTGTGTGTGTTTCCTTGGTTAGACTGCATTTATCATTAATTTTCTGAGAATTAAATACAATGTATGGGGATCATATTCACCCCCTCCATTCTTCCCGATCTACCCCACTTCCACATCCATCCAACTTTGTACTCTCATTTTGTAAAGCCCATGGAGCCCAATTTACACTGTCTATATACTCGGGTTCTTGGTTCCCACTGGCACATGGTTGACCTATGAGAGGCCACACCCTTAGAACAAACTGACACCCTCTCTCTCAGCAGCCATTACTTGCCAATGGTTCATCTCTTTGGGTGGGACTTCATGTTCTCCTGCCTCTTTACTCCATGCTGAAACTTGCCTGGCTCAAACTTGCATAGGTCTTGCGTGCACTGTCCTGGCTACAGTGGGCTCATGTGAGTGACTGATCTGTTGTGTCCAGAAAATTCTACCACTTCTGGCTCTGACAGCCTTTCTGTCATCTCTTTCACGGTGATCCCTGAGCCCAGGAGGAGGGCTGTGGTCTAGATATCCCAGTCAGATTGAGCATCCCAGTCTTTTATTCTCTGCATCTGGGCCAGTGTGCCTCTCTGTGCTAGTTTCTGTCTGCTGCAGAAAGAAGCATCTCTGAGGAAGGTTGACAGACATGTCCATCTGGGGGTTCAGCCCATGGTGGATCCGAAGGCAGAGTCCATGCTGGGGAGTAGAATGAGATCTGGTGAGTCCTGAGGGCAGCTGGGCTGTAGTCTGAGTTTCAGATTTAAAATGCTTGTGTTTAAGGGAATCACTACGGCACAGGGATGCCAACCCTGTAGAAAACCTAGGAAAATGAATCCCAAAACTCTCTTGTTGAGGAAGTTTCAGAGAGAAATGTGTCTGTTGCATACCTTTGAATTAAAATATTGTCAGTTTCTGACTCACATGAAGTCCCAGTGTGGAAGAAGATGGAGTTACGAAGTCCAACCCCTAGCTGAGGAGATCCTGACAGCAGCTTGGATGAAGGAGGAGGAACACTCTGTTGTTTTTAGGGGTGTGGCCCCCTGCAGGGGCCAAGAGAATATGTACAGCACAAGTTGGATTTGATGTTTTTGGAAAAGGCTGACAAGAAGTTATGAAGTTGGGGGCATGGGGGAGGGGCGTACATCCAGGAGGAGACGGGGACAAGTGTGAGGGTGATTATGATCAAATTACATCATATAAAATTCTCAAAGAAAATTTTAAACCTTCAATAAGGCATTTCCAGTCCTGCCTAAGCACTTTCATTAGCATTTTCCAAAATATTCAATCTACCTTGTTAATATTTTTTGAATATGTAGGCACAATAATTGTTTTCCTGTGTTTTATGTCAATCTTATGTTCTTACCTGGTAGTTTAGCTTTTAAAATATGTTTACATTTGTGTTCTGAAATAATTGGCTTATCTTGCCATCTCCTGATAAATAATTTCTTACATCTACTTTCCCACAGACACCCTTATTAAATATACTCAGTCATTATTATATTTTCCTGTTCATGCTTCTCTTCTGTAAGAAGGCTAATTCATATTTAAGGATATTTTTGTGCTCTTTTAGGTTTTGGTTTGTAATGTTTTTATGTAAATTATTTTCCAATTAATCTATAAGAACAATGTTGGTGTGATGTTCTATGCAAGACTGATTTATAAAAGAGACTTTTAATTCTGTTAGAGCTTACAAGTCATCCCATGAAATTCTGCTTTGTGGTGGTGTCAGAATTAAAACCAGACAGTGAGTGAGAGATCTCTTTTCAACTCCATAGTCACTCTTGGGGAAAGGGCTCATCATTGAGAATCTACTTATATCTCTTCCCCCTCTCCCAAATAGATAGATTCTCCATCCTCAGGGCTGGGGAGAGGGTGGGCAGAGGAATCATTTGTTGAACCAGAATGTGCCAACTTAAAGGCACAAGCAGAAGCTTTGGGTGTGTGTAAACACACAACCAATCCAGTTGTGGGTGAAGTCTAGAGGAGTGGGGGAGCCTCTGCCTCCATCCCCCATGCCCTTTTGCACATAACAGCGATGCCGGGGTGTGTCCACCGCATAAGAGTGCCTGAGGTAGCCTGCCTGCTTTTCCACAATACTTCAGGGTAGCTGGGTGGGTGGGCCTCAAAAAATGGCTAAGTGACAAAGGAGACTTGAAACAGAGCAGGGAAGACTGGAAGTCTAGCAGTCGGAAGAAGGGAAGTGGGAAGAGCAATTTGCCTGGAGCCGTGGATGGAGCTGGTGTCAGTGCAGGGCACCTGTGACATACCACAGAAGTCAAGTGCCACATGTGACAAGTAATAATGTAACGTGCTCAGCTAAGTGTGAGTTCAGGAGCTGGAGGTATGGCTTAGTGGTTAGGAAAACTGTCAGGTTCACAGAGGACCCGTGCTACATTCCCAGCACTCCCGTGGCGGCTCAAAACCATCCATAACTCCAGTTCCAGGAGCCCTGGAGCCCCCTTCTGGCCTCAGAGGGTACTGCACTCATATGCACAATCACCCCCAACATACCATGAATGCAGTCTTCATTTAAAAGTTTTAATTCAACTAAATAGTAACATAAAGTACATCACAAATACTACATGGACATAACTATACATAAGTGTACCTATGTGAGCGCACAGTGAGAGACTTGGCCCGTCTCATTAAACCTTTCCTACCACTGGGCCTTTACCACTTGAGAGGTTTTTATTTGGCCCCACTACATAGGTAATACAAACCAGATATAAAAACCAAATATTTTCAGCTGGTGAAACGGCAACTACTGCCAAGTCTGACAACTTGCACAAAGGAGACTTAAAATAGAGGTGTTCAGTTCTTTCACGTGGTAGAAGGAGAGTATTGACTCTCATGAGTACTAACCTCCATGTGAATGCTGTGACATGTGCGCATGTGTGTGCCCACACACATGTGCACACACATGCACACATACACACATGCATGCCCACACATGCATGCACATACATGCACACTCATGAACACACACCTACATGCATGCACTCATGCATATACATACACATACAGGCACACACAGACACATACATGCATGCACACACACACAAGCACACACACACACACACACACAGAGAGAGAGAGAGAGAGAGAGAGAGAGAGAGAGAGAGAGAGAGAAGGTTGCTATTATGTCATGGTGTCCTGAGATGGGACATGGGTTGGTAGCACCAAAAATCACCTTGGACTCTTGGTGCATTTAATTTTGAGTAAATTTTTGGTCATTAGATATTCAGAGACCCCTTGCTGTTGCCCATTTTCCAACTGGGCTGGAGAGCACAGTTTAAGACACTATTGCCTGTGGCCTCAGGGTTAGCTCCAAATTCCCAATCTTCTCTGGCCTCTGGGGCAGGGAAGGAGCCAGGGGAGATGATCACTCTATTTCTAAGGATAAGACAAGACATGGGGAGGGGGGGCATTTTGATCTGAGCAGAGAGCCTTGGTTACAAAAACATCCTGACAGCTCAGTGATGGGCTGGGGGTTTTAAACCTGACGCAGAGGCAGAGAGAAGGTAGGGAGATGGGCAGCCTCTTCCCCATTGCTCTTCACACAGCAGCTGTCAGTTTTAGGCATCTCTGTCTGAAGGCTGCTTCTTCCCAGAGCTCTTCATTACTCCGTGTCAGGAGGCTGCACGTGTCACTGCTGTGTGCGGACGCTATCTCCACTTTATTGCCAGTTCCAGACAGCAGCGTCGGTGGACTGTGCCACCAACATCTAGTTACAGATATTCTGAAGTGATCCTTCAGAATTCTGCCAGCGCCCTGGTGCCACTGTGGCCAGCTCACTAGATATACTCCAGGATTCCACAAAGCCAGCGGCCGCTCTCAGAGCCATGGAGAACAGGGATCTATTCGCAGTAAGAGAAAGACTGCCTTCCACAGTGTGGTCCCTGCTTCCAGCGGCGAAGGGTTGGAAGCTCTAATGGGTTTGGTTCTCCAATTATGAAAGCCATAGGGCTCCCCTCACCTAAAGGCTCAATTGAAATCTAAGAGGAACACCTCAGGAGGGGGAGTCTTTAAATGTCTCTGTTGGGTAAAAAAAATCGATGGCCCTGAAGGGGATGAGGCAGCCGTGGTTTGTGAAGAGGTTGGTTTCATGGAGACAGTCTTAACTGAATACTAGTTTGACCCTGTGTGAACTCCTGGGAGTATGGCTTCCTGGATGGAAGGAGCTTCTTTATCTCAGCCCTACTATAGCTTTGAGCACTCGGGTCTCAACGCTTTTATCTTAATTATTTAGAGTAAGAATTGCCAGACATGGTAACAGGGCAAACAAGGTACTAGAGCACACACCCTCACATTCTCTCTCAGCGGGCTAACAAGGCTGGGAGTGGTGTTTATAACTCATTCTGGGGCTTGTTATGGTGTCTGCTTACTGTCAGTCCACCATGCCTTCCCAGAGGAGGTTTAGGGCATCAGTGGGTTGGAGGAGCGTGTTGGTGTCTGAAATAGAGCTGGGACAGGAAAGCAGAAATTCCTTGATTTTGGACAAGTGCAGGACTCAGAAATCAACAACGTAGGATCTCTTAGAGAGTGGCGCCATCAGTGACTTAGACCTCAGATCTGTCACTGGAGACTGTGAGTTTGCTCTGCTGGAAGATGGCAGTTCGACATGTGTCACATGTGGAAGGCTCTGGACACGCTGTACAAAGTCCACTTCCTTTCTCCCAGGCAAACTGACAACCAGACATTCTTCTTTGCCTGAGTCCTGAGTCCTGCGTTTTCTCTCACAAAACACAGCTCAAGTAAGCAATGAATTTGAGATCCCAAACCTGACCAGTGAGCCTGGGAGGAGGAACTCGGTTGGCACATGGTTGCCTGGCAACTGGGAAGCCCATACACTGGGTATGGTCTGGCACACCTTTAATCTTGATCTCAGAAGGTCGAGGCAGAAGGGCCAGACATTCAGAGTCATCCTTGATTCCATGGAGTTTAAAGGCTGCTGCGGCTCCACAGACCCTGCCTGAGATGAGCAAGCAATAGAATTAGCAAAACAAAGAACCTCTCAGGTCTGTTCCTCAGCCCACTGTTGCCTCCCACAGCCTGTGTGTTCCCGCACTGAGATGGCAGAGAGATTCCAAATAAGAAATCGGCCTCATTTCCCACCCTAGACTGTGGATCTGAGAGCCAAAGTAGAGAATGTCGGCTGATGTCTCCACTGAATGTGCCGTGTCCAGTGCTCTCCTGGATGCCCACGGTCACATTCGGACTCCTCTGAACACAGCTGACTCCTCAGGCCTTGGCCTGAAGTTCCATCTCAGAGGTTTTTCTTCCTCCAGGTTGTACAGAACTTCTGTAGGCAGCTAAGGTCCCCTAGGACTGGCATGTGGTCTTTTAAACAGTCTCTTGACCCCTTCAGGACACTTTCCCTTTGTAGACAAGGGTTCTGGTATTTGGTTTCAAAACCTCTAAGTCTCCTAACTAGAGACCAGCTGCAGCTAGGGTCCCAGGAGCCATCTGGTCCTCCTGCGTGAAGCCCGCGAGGACATTCTGTACCTCCTCCTCCCTTTTCTTCTTTCTCCTGTTGCTCTTATGTCCTCCTCCTCTTCCTCCTTCTCCTCTCCCTCCTCCTCCTCTTCCTCCTCCTGCTCCCCCTCCTCCTTTCCTTCCTCTCTATCTCCCCTCCATCTCCAGCCTCCTCCATCTCTACCCCCTTGCTGTTTGCCAGTAATAAGCTTCCGGTCTGAAACTCAAAGCCCTTCCAACCACACTATTTCTTCACAGAACCATTACAAATGGCAAAATACAACTTCAGCAAAAAGCAACCCGAGGCTTAGCCAGTTTCATTAGAAAATAATTGTGTTTCTTCTCAGAGTGCAGCTAGATCAATGGAAATTAGAAACAATGTTCCTGAGTGGTTCTAAGCCATCAAATCTGCTCCCTAAGGAAATTATGTGGTATCTCTCAAACCAAAGAGGAACCAAACCATACTTTTTATCTTCAAAATTTAAGGACCTTTCTTAGAAGTAGCATAGTCACTGTGAGATAGAGTCAAAGCTTCCCTTAATGAATGTGAAGGACAATTTCGTTTTTAAACGAATTTTTATTGTATTTATTTTTATGGGGGTGGTGCTTGTGTGTGTGTGTGTGTGTGTGTGTGTGTGTGTGTGTTTGTAGAGGTCAAAGTACAACTTAAGGGAGTAAGTTCTCTCCTACTATGAAGTGTCCAAGGACTTGGAGGGAAGTGACTTAATCCACTGGACCATCTGAACCCTCTCCCATGCTCTATTCTCCACTACCCCACCCCACACACACATACACAGTACTGTACTGGAACCCAGGGCTTCAAACAGGCTCATCAATGGTTCTACAACTGAGCCACGCCCTCTTTTTGTTCATTAAATACAATGTGACTGATTTCATGTAGATGTCTAGCTTTTTTGAATGCAACCGTAACAATCCTGGCCTTTGAATTAAATCTGTCCAGTGGATAGCCAAGAGCCTTTATTTGAAAATGGTACATGGCTGCCTGCCAAGTTATTGTCGTCTTTGTGACAAAAACCAGAAGACTTTGAGTAGCTTATGCTGATCACGGCTGCTCCTCTGCTCTTACTCAGCTGATCCTCTCCTCTTACTCAGCTGCTCCTCAGCTCTTACTCAGCTGCTCCTCTCCTCTTACTCAGCTGCTCCTCTCCTCTTACTCAGCTGCTCCTCTCCTCTTACTCAGCTGCTCCTCTCCTCTTACTCAGCTGCTCCTCTCCTCTTACTCAGCTGCTCCTCTCCTCTTACTCAGCTGCTCCTCTCCTCTTACTCAGCTGCTCCTCTGCTTTTACTCAGCTGCTCCTCTCCTCTTACTCAGCTGCTCCTCTGCTCTTACTCAGCTGCTCCTCTCCTCTTTCTCAGCTGCTCCTCTGCTCTTACTCAGCTGCTCCTCTCCTCTTACTCAGCTGCTCCTCTCCTCTTACTCAGCTGATCCTCTCCTCTTACTCAGCTGATCCTCTCCTCTTACTCAGCTGCTCCTCTGCTCTTACTCAGCTGCTCCTCTCCTCTTACTCAGCTGCTCCTCAGCTCTTACTCAGCTGTTCCTCTCCTCTTACTCAGCTGCTCCTCTCCTCTTACTCAGCTGCTCCTCTCCTCTTACTCAGCTGCTCCTCTGCTCTTACTCAGCTGCTCCTCTCCTCTTACTCAGCTGCTCCTCTGCTCTTACTCAGCTGCTCCTCTTCTCTTACTCAGCTGCTCCTCTCCTCTTACTCAGCTGCTCCTCTCCTCTTACTCAGCTGCTCCTCTCCTCTTACTCAGCTGCTCCTCTCCTCTTACTCAGCTGCTCCTCTCCTCTTACTCAGCTGCTCCTCTCCTCTTACTCAGCTGCTCCTCTGCTCTTACTCAGCTGCTCCTCTCCTCTTATTCAACTGAGGAGAAAGCTTTGCCTGATCTCTAGCATTTCAGTTTGAGCCAGGAAGTCCTGGGATTAGGAACTCCTCATCGAGCCTCAGCCTGTACATCTGGGAGCTCAGAAAAGCCTATGCCTGGGCAGCCAGGACCTGCCAGATCTGAGTAGGTCATTGAGTCTTTCAGAACCAACCACAGGGCACCTCCACTGCCGGTGGAGATGCTGGGTTTTGAAAAACAGCTCTGCCCTTAGATGAGACAGGGCCTGACTAGGCTGCACATTGCTGGGTGTGCAAGGAGTGTGAATTCCATGTGCCCAGCCCAAGTCCAGGGGTAAGTCCTGTGTGAACTATGTGGACACATGGATATTTTTCTGTCTGAACATATGTCCTCTTAAAGGTTGCATCAACACATTTTTGTATTTTATCCTAAGACTATGGAAAAAAACACTTTTTGTTTTCTACTTGACAGTTTTGACTCTAGCCAGATTTTACTCTAAAACTCTCTGGTTGGTTTTGTTTGTTTGTTTGTTTGTTTGTTTGTTGACAGGGTCTGTTATAGCCCAGGCTGTCCTGGAATGCCCCAGATAGTTGAGGAAGATCTTGAACTTGAGATCTTCCTGCCCCCATGTCACAGCTATTGGATTTATAGCACCACTATAAATCTATTTAGAGCACCACTATGCCTGGTTAATGTGGGACAGGGGCTCAAACCTGCATCTCCAGCCTCCAGGGTTCATTTTAACAGTGATTTCCCAGGCCAGTTCTAAGTGAGACTCCTCACAGCTGCACTAATACCAACAGTTTCTAGGGAAGAAGAAGAAAATCGCATTTCAGAAATTGCCTCCCTACCTTGAATTTTGCACTTTCATAAAATCAATCTCTTGCCTCTACTGCAAGCCTCAGAGGCCAGACCTCCAGAGGATGCTTGGCGTCCAAGAAATGTAGGCCAGAGGCCTTGCTGGGCCTCTGTGTAAAATTCTCTGTGAGGGAGAGTCATGCCCTTGTTAGCGGCATTCGAATAAGCCAGGGACACGGGCTGATTTCATTTGATACCGTGCTCTCCACATGGAATCTTCTAGCATCAGTGCCAAGTAGCATACTTGTTTCCCGTCAGTTCTGTCCAATTCAAAAGAGAGCATCTCCCACCGCGCCTGTCCACGTACTTTTAGACAGACGCAATTAATCCATCTAGATGGAGGAAAGATGGCTGATGCTAATAAGTTTTTGTTTCCAGGCACATGCCACAAATAATCAAAACATTCCCAGGAGGTGGGCTGCAGCACTCTGCCATGATCCTCAATTATACATCAAGTGAAACGGTGAAACCATGATAGGATGAAGCCAGGGTGTCCCAGCTGACAGTGACACCATAAATATCCTAGGTTCAAAGCACCAAATGAATGCTGGCATTCCTGCTGGGCATGGGTAGCTGGTGAGCTGGGGTTACCACGTGAAGCAAGAAGCCAGAGCCTCATCTCCTCTTCCAGGGCCCATTCCACGTGCCGTTCATACGCAGCCACCACCCCGAGCTCTGCTGTATTTTTCCATCATGTTCTTCGGACTCCTCTCTCATCTCACCCGCCTTCTTGCTTTTCTCCCCCTTTTCCTCCACTTCCCTCCAAGTCCTACATTGTTAAAAGCTGCCTGGTGTCTTGTGAACCGGTGTAGGACAGACTGTAATGGTTAAATGCCATGGTCAATTTGACTGACTTTGGAACCTCCAAGGAGACAAACATCTGTGTATGTCTGTGAGGTCAATTCAGGGAAGTTTAACTGAGGAGGGAGGCTCCTCCTGCCCTGTGCTTGAATTTGAGCGATATCATGGGTGGGATCCCAGACTATGTAAAAAGGGAAGACAGGCAGAAGCTAGCTGAGTCCTCACGTGTGTCTCTCCCTGCTCCCTAACTATGGAAGCAATGCCCTCAGAATCCCAATGCTCCCACCTCCATGCCTTCCCAGACATGGTGGACTGAGTCTCTTCAAACCACGGGCTTACTAAACACCTTCCCTCTTTCAGCTGCTGTGTCAGCACAGGGCACGAGGAATCAGACTGTCAGGGGTGGAAGCCAACAGGACTGGGGAGGATCAGAGTTCCTGTCTACAGAGTTGGCTGGGTGAAGTTAGTCCCATCTGTTCTGACACACTTCTAGCTGCTCCACATAAGTGACTGCTCTGCACATCACAGCAAGTCACTACAAAAACAGCACATCTGAACACTGGCTTTGCTTGAGTGTCACCTCTGAGAAACAACCTGTAGGCCTGCATCTTTCATAGCTTGGAGGTTATCTTCTTCCTAAGGAAGATCCTAGCAAGTTCTGAATTCTGCTTGAGTGCAGGGAAGGCTGCTGTTCTTCACATGTAGAGGTGCACACATGTATGCCGACACAAAAAATACAAAAAAGAAGTCACATAATAGCCCTAGTTTCATGTTTTCATGAGGACTCAGGATGTCAGCTGACTATAGACCTGACATAAACATGATATGCTGATTGAAAGTTTTAGGATGGTACTTAATTTTATCCTATTTTCTAATTTTTCCATTGTGCACACATACACGTGTGTTTGTGCATGTGAGCATGTGTGTGCTTGTGTCTATGAGTGTGTGTCTGTGTGTGTGTGTGCTTTTGGGTGTGAGCATGTTTGTATGAGCTTGTGTGTGTACTTGTATGTGTGAGCACATGCTTGTGGGTTCACATGCATGTGTGTGCCCACAGAAACTTAAGAATGACATTGGGAATCATATTCAATCACTCTATCACATCATTCATGAGGCACGATTGATCTCACAGATCTCACAGTCAAGCTGATTAGTTGGCTTTACCAGTCAGCTTATTCCATGTCTGCCTGGTGTTTATGTGGGTTCTGGGGATACGAACTTTGCCTCTCACACTTACAGGGCAAGAGCTTTAGCCACTGAGCTATCTCCCCAGCCCCAGATCAGGGTTTTTCAATGTGAAGGTAAGACACATCCTAAGAGTGGCTTCTGGACAGCATCATCTGGGTATGATAATGATAATAATAATAATAACAATAATAATAATAATAAATAGTAGTAGTAATAATAATGATAATGGTAATAATGATGATAATAATAATAAATAATAACATGATTTTTTGTAGAATCTTTGCTATGGAATTAAGATTTTATATTGGTATCTGTAAATATAGAATGGGACTAAGCCCCATTGTACCAATTGGCCTTGAGGGATAGAATCAATTACAAGAGACAGCAGCTTGTCTTATTTTTCTTTTAAATAAAATGAACAGAACAAAATAGGATGGAACGGAAAATCCCAGCTGCATTTACCGCATTATAAAGTGCACTCTTCCGTGAGCCATGTGTTTTAGCTTGTCTGTGGAGGCAGGTCCTGTGTCCTTCTGTAATTAAAAATAATTTCTTGTGGTGGATGGTCATTGGAACTTGAAAAACACCATTTTAGACGGTCATTAGCAGAGACGGTATATGGACTGACACTCAGGAGGAACTGGAAAATCTCCCTTGCTCTGAGAGAAGCCCAGTGGGGCTATTTTTAAACACTAGTTGGGTGGCAGTGGGACTGCGGGGTGATCCCTGCACTATCAAATGCCTCCCTATTTATAGAAGCATTTACACAGCCTCCAAGAAACGGAGTCTAACTTTCCTGTCTCCTGTAGGCAGTGTCAGGGTTTCAAATTATTAAATTGCATTTCTTAAAAATATCTTTTGAGCTCAGCCTCTTCGTTCCCCAGTCTGCTCATGCCAACCCTTAGATAGGAGGGCTTAAGGGAGAATTGTGCTTCAGGAAAAAATGTAGCATTTCAGCCTGTGCGCTATCAAAACTCTGAAGAACCCTGTGGGAAAACGTAGTAATTCTTCCCTGTAAGAAGGGATGGGGTGGGGTTCATAAGCACCCAACAGTCTATATGCTGGGTGTTTTCTGCAGACGTCAGACTGATTCAGGACCTGGGATGTCTGATCCTATGCTGACAACACTTAAACCCCTAACAGGAAGCTGTGTCTTCCCATCTCCCTGAGTCCCATCCCTGTTCCTCCCCTTCTCTTCCCTCCCTTTCCCTCCCCTCATTTCTTCCTTCTCCTTTCCTCCCCCCTCTCCTCCTCCTCATTCTCTTCTCTTCTCCTCCTCTCCTCTGTTCTCCCTTCCTGCACCCCCTTCTTTCCCCTCCTCCTTTCCTGGCAAAGAGACCCATGTCCTGAAGGCTGGGGTTTCTGAGAGCCATTTTGCTGTGAGGCTGCCCTAGGGTCCTGGTATATAAAAGAATCCAGGGAGTTGAAGGAGAAAGATCCTGTGGAGGCTGCGTCTGGCAGACTACAGGACTCAGCAGGGGACAATCAGGGGGACCCACAGAGCTAAGCCCACCCATATCCACAACACATCTTTCCTCCCCTGGGACCCCCAGAGCTGAAGGGATGGTTTTGTTCAGAGCACACTGGAAAAGAGAAATGACATTCAGTTTCTAAAAGCAACTTCAGGTTGAGGCTATCAACCTGAAGGCAGAAGAGGGAAGACTCAGACAGATTTTAAATCTTTCTTTTGTAGTATCATGAATTAAACTCTCATACGACATTCCTTCTCTGACAACTATGAAGTAACTGATGATTTACTTATTAAGGAAAGTAAGGGGGAAAGTCCTGTGATGATGGATGCCATGCTCATGTACCCTGGACACTTTTTGCAACCAGTTTAATCAGGCAAATCCTGAGCCAGTCCTCAGAAGGCTGAGAGCACAGGTACGTTTTGAGTAGCTGTGACAACAGGAAGGTATGAAAGGAGAGGTTGGAAAGGCGAGGTGACAAGTTCACCCACCAGTGCAACAAACCGTAGAGCGTATGGCCGACTGTTCACCAGTTCTTCCAGAATGCATATACAAGCACCCTAGACACCGTCCAATGTCTATACCTGGCATCCTCCATGCAAAGCGAGTGTGGCATTGAGAAGACAAAAGCAGAGGGATTCTACAGATGGTGGCCATCACCCAGAAATACCTCAAAAGAGTGGGAAAGAGATACATCGATTCCCCCTAACTTCCCCAAAAGTGGCCCAACCAAAGTGCCTCAGGATGAGAGCTCCAGCTTCTCACCAAGTTCAGCCACTTAGAAACAAGAAGAGCCTTTTGCAAGTTAGATTCCGTTCTGGAAGACTTCAACTTTTACTGTAATGTAATGAAGGGTCTTAGACTAGCTGAAAGAAAAGAATGAGTTAAATAGACACCCTCCCCCCAGATAGACAGATCAGAGAAATGCTGTAAGGAAAATGAAAGGTATCTAACCAAAGGGCTCACTGGAAGCAGATGCTGACTCTGGGAGAGAGATGAACATTGAGCAAAGTTCAGACTCTGGGTGAGCCGAGGCTCAGAACAAGAGACCTGGCTCAGTGTTGTGGGGGGGACTGCTAGTAAGTGGGCAGATCTTAACCACAGGGTGTGTGAGGTTCACATCCTAGCATCAGTCATTAATATGCATGACACTAGGGAAATTGCACAGAACTAGGGCAGGGGAATTGCTTTAAAATACAATTCTTTGTGACTTATTAGAGGTAAATGATTTCTATGACCCATTTCTTATCTGTATGAATTTGTGCATGCAGGTACTTTTGGGTGGGGTATGCAGTCATGTGTTCATGCATTCATGTTAGGGGGGTTCAGGGGGTCAACCTTCAGTGTCTACCCCTGTTACTCTCCACCTTGTTTTATTTATTATCTTGCAACAATAGAGACTTTCATTTCACTGTTTCTGCCCACTTGGCAAAACTGGTTGACCAGTAAGCCCCAAGTGGCAAGAGGCACATACATGAAGAGCACTGGTCAAGCTGTGTTCCTGCCTGTTCAACTCGGCCAAGGTCCTTATTGGTTGGTTGGGAGGACAGGGTGTGTCTCAGTAGGTGAAGATTTCCACTCCAAAGTGTGGTCTTGCAGTCATGAGTAATCACCCCTAGGTGGGGGGTAAAGGGTGCCTGTCCCAAAGCTTCTCCTTCCTAGGGCAACCCAAGGGTACCCAAGAGGCAAGGTTTGGCGTCATGGCTTATCTCTGTTCATTCAGCCAGAGAAAGAGACAGACATGATTCAAAGCTGCCAGGCTTCAGTCTGCTTCTGTAGTTCCTTTTGGGTCCAAGTGAGGAGCTGATCTTGATTAACCAAAGCAGATAGCTAAGAATCTGATTGCCCAGCTCAGTGTGAACAAAGGCCTCTGAGTGACCTGCGCTGTAGTACTGAAACCTGGATTCACACATCCTTCCTTCCTTCCTTCTTCCTGTCCTTCCTCCTTTCGTCCCTCCCTCCTTCCTTCCCTCCCTTCCTTCGATCTTTCCTTCCATTCTTCTCTCCCTCCCTCCTTCCCTTTCTTCCTTTCATCCATCCTTCCATTCTTCTTTCCTTCCTTCCATCCTTTCTTCTCCCCACCCATTTACCTTTCTCTCTCATCTCTTTGTTCCCTTCCCCTCCTCCCTCCTCCTTTTTTTCTGTCATTTCATAAAATGCCTTCATTGACTTCTCTTCAAAGCATGCTGAATCTCCATGCTTAATTAAAAGTTACCTTTTTGGAGAATTTCTGAGTATTGTATTTGTGTCATTTTCATCCACCCCCTTCAGTCCCTTCTGTGTTTCTGTACTGCTGCTCAGACACATGACCTCTTTCTTCATTATTGGCACACACAGAGAGACACACACATATGCACATATACACATACAGCCACACAAAGGCACACACATCCACAGAGACACACACAGTCACGCACAGACATACACAGACATACAAGTACACAGACACACACCCACACAATGACACACACAGACATGCACACACACAGCACACACACACACACACACACACACACACACAGAGACACACAGATACAGGCATATCCACACAGAGAACACAGAGATGCACACACACACACACTCACACACACACAAAGACACACGCACAGACAGGCATACACACATATTGTTTTAGAGTTCATTTAGTGTTGCATGTATGGGTATGTGCTGAGGACTGATTGCTTGAAACTAGATAACCTTTAGGGGCACATTCCTAGAGAAGGCTGAGTGTTCCTCTTTCCAAGCTGAGACATCTAAAGAGCCATGTTATTAAAAAAGGTAAACAGTCAGAGCTATTGCAGTCTTTGGAGGAAGATGGTGGCCAACTCTGCCTACCAGGCTAAGATTTCCTGTAAGGCCTACATTCTATTCTGCCAGTGCCCTTTGTATTTTATGCTAATTTGACTCTGTGGTGGGCAAGTATGTAACTCCACAGGAAAGGTGAGTGAGGACATCGCACGCTAGATCAGGGTGCTAACACCCTGCTCTGTGCCTGTCTTGCAAGTGAGGGGGTCAAAGAAAGAGTGAGTGACCACCACCTGGAGGGATCAGGCACACCACACCAGCATGCACATGGGAAAAGTGCGATAGACTCTGCTCAATCTCTGAACTGGTGGACATTGGATTGTGAGTCTTTCCCAAGATGACTGTTTAGAGCACAGAGTAAGATTTCTTACCTCTGTTGGGCACATGAGAGAAATCCAGCACAGCTGTGTCTGAGCTGACACCTTCAGCTGAATCAAAAGCAATCACATCCCCTGACCCCTTCTTCATCTTTCCAGATCAGAAACATTTGCTATCTCCAGGAGCCTGTAAGGATCTCCTCACAAATCCTCCTCAACCTCGGGTGTCAAAGATTTGTGACCATTCTTCCTTTGTCTTCCACCCAGCTCTGTAACTAAGCTGCAACTCATTAATTAACTCTAATCATTCAGAATTAACACCTAATCCCACCCTTCCCCACCTCCCCTCTCGGCCCTGGGCTGATGTGTTTCCTCTGAAGAGCCCTGTGTGTCACCTCTAAGGTCCTGAAAGGGACCTTGCCACCGAACCCTGTGGCCCTGACCCCTTCTTCATCTTTCCAGATCAGAAACATTTGCTATCTCCAGGAGCCTGTAAGGATCTCCTCACAAATCCTCCTCAACCTCGGGTGTCAAAGATTTGTGACCATTCTTCCTTTGTCTTCCACCCAGCTCTGTAACTAAGCTGCAACTCATTAATTAACTCTAATCATTCAGAATTAACACCTAATCCCACCCTTCCCCACCTCCCCTCTCGGCCCTGGGCTGATGTGTTTCCTCTGAAGAGCCCTGTGTGTCACCTCTAAGGTCCTGAAAGGGACCTTGCCACCGAACCCTGTGGCCCACTTCTCTGCCTCCTGTCCTAGCCCCTGTCGTGTAGTTTGCTTCTCTGCCTCTGTTCCCATGAGAATGACAGTGGTGTTCAGATTCATTGTCACATCAGAGCCTGGCACAAGTTTCCGCATGTGTAAAGAGACTTGGAATGTTTACTTCATAAGTAGATGAAGTCAATTAGGAGGTCTGGTCATTTCTTAAGTTGACTTTTTAAATAATACTTATTTTTATTCTTGAGTGTTTCATACATGTATGCAATGGAACATGATCATGTTTTATTCCACTTCATGTTTCCCTCCCAAGTCCTCCAACATACCCTCTTATGTCTCCTTCCACTCTCTCTCTCTCTCTCTCTCTCTCTCTCTCTCTCTCTCTCTGTGTGTGTGTGTGTGTGTGTGTGTGTGTGTGTGTGTGTCAGTCCTGCATGTGTTTGTAGCATAGAGGCCAGTAGAGGGGGTTGGATCTCCTAAAGGTGAAATTATGTGCAGTTGTGAATTACACAACTTGGATGCTAGGTGCTAAACTCAGGTCCTCTGAAAGAGCATGAGATGCTCTTAACCACTGAGCCATCTCTCCAGTATCCCCCCACTTTTCTCATAACCCACTAAGTCCAGTTTGTGCTGCTCAGCTGTGTTTGGGGTAGGGCTATCTACTAGAAGGTAAAAAAAAAAATCTACCAATGATTCAGAGGAAGAGGAAGAACTATTATTCTCCCTACCCCAGCATCTATCAATGGGCATCAACTTGGTGCATAAAGGCTTGGAGAACTCCTCCCCCATCAGAATTTTGGCTGGACTGATCTTGTGGAGGTAACCACAGCTAGAGATAGTTCATGGTGTAACTAATAATTGAATTAATTGCCATAAAGATGATTACCCAATTGCTAAACAATTTAGAAAAATTGTTTGCATGTCAGTAACGGTGGCCTGGGAGAAAATATAGGGAAAGCAATAGGAGAAAATTACTGGTAGGTTTTACTCATCAAGCTAAAATGTCGGTTGTTGAAGAGTAATGAAACAGAAGGTCTATGTGTGAAATGCAGAATTTTGACATAAAATAGTCTGTGTGGTCACTGACTGCTGGCAAAGAAACAGCTAAATTGGATATTTCTCATGCAAGTCAAAGGTTCTTTCGTGATCTGGACAGGGAGAAGATGCAGCCCACTGGCTGGGCTGAGCTTTCAAGGATGTTCTGAAGTACCCAGATCCAAACACTCTCTCCACGTGTATTTGAGCATCCATGGTATAAGCAGCAGGAGGCAATGAACTAAGAGGCGAGCCCCAAACCCAAGTTGCCTTCATTTGAACCCCACCATCGCAGACATGGGATCTAGGGTATTTGAATTTAAATGCCGTCATTATGCTCGGTGTCTGAATAAATAGTCTGACTTTAGAAAATGTCAGCCTCGCTTATGCTCATCAAATGTGCTAGATTAGGCATTGTGACACAGAGGAAAAGGGAAAGATGAGCCCCCTCCCTGCCTATCTTTACTATGTGATCTATTCTGAGCCCTTTGCAGACAAAAAGGCCTGACTATTCCATTAAATGTCTCCCAGGCATCCTCGAAGATTGGCTCTTGTCTAGATTTGACTGACAAAAGATTCAGATAAGAGGTTAAAGGTGGGAAGCCATGTCCTTCTATCTGTGTAGCATTAAAAGGCACAGAAGCCAGGCAACAGAAAGTTTAAAAAAAATCTAGTCACTGAGAGATGGCTCAGTGGATAAGAACACTTGCTGCCACTGTGAGGACATGAGTTCAAATCCTACCAACCCTTGCAAAAAGCCAGATGTGCAGCAGGAAGGTATAGACGGTGGGACTGTGGCAGCTTAGTGATCCCCAACAGAGCTCTGGGTTCAGTGAGAGGTCCTGTTTCAAGGAAGTAAGGTGGAAAGTGATAGGGAAGGTCACCCAACCTTGTCACCTATACATCTGCACACATGTGCACAAGCACACATTGTCTTACCTAAGGTTTCTGTTGCTGCGATGAAGCAGCATGGCCGGAAGCAACTTGTGGATGAGAGCATTTATTTTGCTTATATCTCAGCCCACCAATGAAAGCCAGAGCCGATGCAGAGGCAACAAGGGATGCTGCTTGCAGGCTTGCTCTCTGTGGCTTGCTTGCCTTCCTTTCTTACAGAACCCAGGGCCACCAGTCCAGGGGTGGCCCTACCCGCAATGGACTGGGACCACCCATACCAATCATTAGATGAGAAGATGCCCTATAGACTTGCTTATGTCATAGAGACATTTTCTCAGTTGAGGGTTCCCCTCCTCAGATGGCTCTATCTTGTATCAAGTTGGCATAATAATTAGCCAGCATACCCATACACAGCACTGCCACCCACAGTAAATAAATAATAAAATAGAAACAGGATAATGTAAAGAAGAGACAAGTGCAGACAAGAGCTTGAACAGGAGACATGATCAGTGGAGAAAGGTCAACAGAGGGCAGTGGGGGCCCTCTAAGGACTCTCAGGAAGTCCTTCTCGGGAAGCATGGCTTCCATTTAAGTAATAGGTGAAGATGGTCGAGTGATGACAATCAGAGTCAAGTCACCAGTCCAGACATGGAAATGGAGTTTGGTTGCAAATAAGATCAGGGTGAAAACAAACAAAAGAGTAATGGTGGCTGAAGCCTCGGGATGGTGAACCACTGGTGCTGATGCCTCGGGATGGTGAACCACTGGTGCTGATGCCTCGGGATGGTGAACCACTGGCGCTGATGCCTCGGGATGAGTCACCGGTTCAATCTTGTTTCATCCTCCACTGGATTAGTTCTTCCTGGGTTATTGTCACATCTGGCTTTTCAGTATGGATATCTGTTGAAAAGAAGGAGATTTAAAAGCTATGATTGTGGTTTCTCTTAGAGTCACTTTGAGTGACTTAGTGATTTATTTCTTTCGAGAAACTGAGGCCTTGATATTGTAGATATGGAGCCTTTGGTTCTGTTAGCTCCTCATAGGCATCACTAGGAGGGTGGGCCTTGCACTGCCTGCTCCTGGGTGAACTTTGGATTTCTACCTGAAAGCACACAGGCTGTATACAACTGTCAGCAACCAGAGAGTGGTGTGTGCCTTGGGACCAGTAGCAAAATGTCAAGCAGGGTTTGTTTCTGTGCATATTTGACATGGAGTTTAAAGTGAATGGGCTCAGACTCTCTCCTTTCTTTCTTTTTTAAAAGGATCTTCTTAAGAAGTGCTACTCTGCCAAAGCAACGTATCTGTTCCAGCAGGATAAATTCTATGATGTCAGCTATGACACGGGAGACAAGTCCATCCAGTGTAGCAGGAGACCTGATGCATTCAAGTTCTGGATGACCTGGAAGGCCCTGGGCACATCAGGACTTGAGGAGAGAGTTAATCGTGCCTTTGCACTATCTCGGTACGTGCATGCATGTGTGTATATGTGTGTGTGTGAGAATGTGCATGTGTATGTGTGCATGTGTGTAAGTATATGTGTGTGAAAGTGTGCATGTGTATGTGTGCATATGTATATGCATGTATATATGTGCATGTGTGTCTGCATGTGCCTGTGTGTATGTGTATATGTGTATATGTAAATGTGCATGTGTGCATGTGTGCATGTGCATGTGTGTTAGACCAAATAAAATTAGCATTGGTAGATCCATACATATTCTATACTTCTGAGTTTCTTCTTGCAAACAATAAACATTTTCTTCATGCCTACTATGTCTTAGAAATATGACAGAGAAGTCCTACTATCCTTACTTCATGCTACTGAGGGACAAAGGCAAGAGAGCAGAATAAAGGAAATATAATACAAATTTTTGAAAGCCAAACTGGTGGCATAGCTGTACCCATAGTCTTTAGGACACTGAGGCAGCAGGATTTCTGGAAGTCGAGACCAGCCTTGACTGTAAGGAAAGATACTGTCTCTTAATTAATTAATTAACATACCTTAAAATTATCCTTCCATAATCCAAATTTTTTTCAAAGACATCAAAACTCCTTTGTCCTACGTTGCATCAGACAGTGGAACCTGATGATGCTGTGTAAACAGAGACTCACAGTTCCCATCTCTGCCTGCTGTGCTTTACAAGTCTCATACAAGCACAGAAGGACAAACCAATTCAACTTTTTTAAGCTCAAGATATGGTTTTACTATGTAGCCCTGGCTGCCCTGGATTTTACTATGTAGACAAGGTTGGCCTCAGACTTACAGATCCACCAGCCTCTGACTCCTGAATGCTGGGATTAAGAGGATGTACCACCACCAATGGCAGAACAAACCAATTCAAAACATAGTGTGTAGCTTTAAAAAAGTGTGTGAACTCCCTTTATGTCAGTTTTACTCCAGAAAAGTAACAATAATGAAAGTTATTTCAAGTAGGGTTTTTTTTTAAAGATTTTTATTTCTCTTCATTTTGTATGGATGAGCACTTCCCCACATGATTGTATATGCACCTTTTGTATGCAGTGGCTAGAAAGGTCACAGTCCAACCTCAAGGGACAGGAAGTGGCCTCTGCCAGGACAGGTAAGGAGTTGGCTTTGGCCATTTGAGAAGTCAGGAGTCAATAATTTGAGTGATCGGTCTTTAGGAAGTGTTTTAGGGGGCTGTAGAGGTGGCTCTTTAAACAAAAGCATTGGATGTTCTTCCAAAGGACCCAGGTCCATTCTCAGCACCCACATGGTAGCTCACAAGGTCAGCAACTCCAGTTTCAGGGGATCTGACATCTTCTAACCTCTGAAAGAACCGGGCTCACATGTGATAAACAGACATACATGCAGGCAGACAGCCATACACACAAATGAACACAAAGAAATTAGCTTAGTGCCTGTAAACACTGTCTGATAGCACAGTAGGTGTGCTCAGTGCAACACACAACTCTTAGTACAAAGAGAATAAGAAACCGTTTATTTTGTGCCAAACACCATTGGCCATCATTTTGGAGCACAGATTAAAATTGCCTCCTAAAACTTATTCTACCACAGGGGTAGTACATGAAGCCTTATTAGGTGCAAAACAAGCACAGTCAGAAAGAAAGCCAGACACCAAGACATTTACCAACTGCCTTGGTAGGAATGGCAGGTGGGCAGATTATAAAAAAGCAGTGAAAAGCTCCTTCTAGATTTTAGAGGCTATCTGACGAGATTCTAGCTTTTGGATTGGTAAAAGTCTGCTAACTTCTAAACTTTAAAGATTTTATCTAATTGTCAAAGTGGTGTTGGGTCAGAGGTAGGCAGTTATCAACAGCAACATAGCTGTGGGCGATATGGGAACTTGGGAAAGGAGGGTAATAGAAGACGGAGATACAGGACTCTGGATTCATTTCAGGAATGAATAATTTTTATGTTTTATATGGCCATTTATACGATGTAGTTTAACTAGCTACTAAAGATAGCTCTGCAAGCGGAATTTAAGCGAACAGTCTTTTGAAGCCCTTTATCTGAATTTCTTCTTCCACACTCTCCTGCCCTTTGGTCTTATTTGCTAGTGAGGACATTCCTCCTCAGAGGTTATCACATGCCTCCAGCTTTCTACAGCCATGTAGCTACATCTCTGGAGGATTTGTGTCTCAGAAAGGGAGTGCAGAGTATATGGACCCCAACCAGAAATGAATGGTTATTAAGATTAGAGATAGCCCAAGAGGGCTGGAGAGATAGCTCAGTGGTTAAGCCTTTCTTGTGCAAGCACGAGGACTCAAGGTTGGGTCTCCCAAACCTAAATAAAGCCAAATGTGGTAGTGAATGCAGATCTGTGAAACCAGAGCTTTGCAGGGGAGACAGGAGAGCCCTCCAGTGTGCAGCCCTGGCACAGGGTATGGAGAACAACAGAGATACCCTGCCTCAAACAATGGGGAAGATGAAGAGGAGCACATGAGGCAGTTCTATGACCTTACCACACAGTGAACACACTGTAAAACATGTACACACATGCACACACACGCACACACACACACACACACACACACACACACACACACACACACACAGAGGCCTTCTCACCACCCTAATAGTATGAGTGCCCATATCCCCTGGCATACTGTGTAACACAAAATAAGATGATCCTAGAAAACTAGCAGACTCGGAACAGGGCAGTGTTCCTTCAACCCCTTACCCTCCATCTTAATGGAAGTCCGCTTGGGTGCTGGCAGCCTGGCACCTCCCCATAGCACCGGTGAAGTGGTCGACTATTCCAGAGCTTGTGTCCATTCTCCATTGGTCCAAAAGCTATATAAAAACTCTTGCTGCTGTGCAGTGCAGTAGATCTCTGCTGAGATCTCTCCCGAGTCTGCTAACTGGGTTTGTGACTCCTCCTCCCTCACCCCCTCCTGGTTCCCACTTTCCACAGCAGAGTGGGCTAGAGCCATGGCTCAGTGGTTAAGAGTGCTTCTTGCTTTTGTAGAAGACCCTATTCAGTTCCCAGAGCCCACATGGCAGCTCCCAGCCATATCTATAATTCCACTTCCAGGGGATCTACTATCCTCTTCTGACCTCCTGTGAGTTCCTGCACACACATGGTGCGCATACATATACTCAAGCACACATACGCATATTCACATACAATTCAATAAATAAATATCCTTAAAACAACAACAACAACAAATCTCTGTTGAACCTTGAGAGAAATGTGCCTTAACTAGAGATGGGGTTAATGTGCCCCTGCTAGAAATACAGAGCCAATGACCTGGTAGGGAAAGCAGGAGACTATTTATAATAAATATTCATACCTGCCCATTAAATTAAAATAAAAGTCAGGAAGCTATGCCCCCGTTTCTTATTTTCTTGTACTATTTAAATGTGGCAGGGTGCCGTGTTGTTTTGCCAAAGTCTCTAAGTGATTCAGTGACAGGTGTCTTGAAATAAGGCAAGATATAAATATTTGATGATGGTATTTATTCTGAAGTTAATATTCATCTCAGGGTGGAATGGAGTTTATAGTCTACGGATACTTTCTAATTCTTTCAGACGCAGTATCACAGGAGGATAAATGTTAACATTTCAATTCAATTCAACAAATCCTTATTGTTTGTAAACGTTTGTCAAGTTGAATTGAGTGGAATTAACATTTCAGTGAATAGCGCTGCAGGCTCTGTGACCTATATTTAAATATTTGAGAAAAATACCCTTCCGCTTTCGTACTGTTATTCACAATGGGTGTTTGCACCCCTCCTCTTTCCACACTTTTGATGGACAACAATATATTCCTGGGGTCAGCAACAGTCACATTTCCTTCTGTGCCCACTGCCAAGAAAGGGGACAGAGTCCTTTTAAAAGGACTTTAAAAGTCCTTTGAAGGACTGTGAAATAACATTCTTGGAGAGTGTTTCTCCAGGATTAAAAAAAAAAAAAATCTTAGAATCTTGGTCTAATTTCTTTCTGAACTTAGTGATTGTCTTGTAGCCTTGTTTTCAGAAAAGGTTAAATATTATCTTAATTCTGGTGTCTGTTCTTTTGGTGTGAACCATGAGGTTAAAGGCAGGTTACTGGCTCTCAGGAGGAAAATCCCAATTAACAACACTCTCTGCCTTTGTCTTGGGTTTACTAGGGCTATAAAGAGATGCCAGGACCAAGGTGGCTTATAAAAGGAATCATTTAATTGAGGGCTTGCTTACAGTTTCAGGGGGTTTGTCCATGATCATCATGGCTGGGAGCACAGCAGCAGGCAGGCAGGCAGGCAGATGGGCAGACAGGCGGGTATGGTGCTGGGAGCAGTAGCTGAGAGCTCACATCTGATCCAAAAGTTGGAGGCAGACAGAGTGCAGGCATAGACCTGGTATAGCTTTTGAAACCTCAAAACCCACTCCAAATGACAGACCTTCTACAAGACCACCCCTCCGCCCCGATCCTTCCCAAAGAGTTCCATCAACCAGACATTCAAATACATGAACCTATGGGGGCCCTTTTCACTCAAACCACCACAGCCTTTGAAGGAGGTGCAAATACTGTCTCTGCAAGCTACCATGAGTTGGGTTTTCAGAGTCCCTTACACTCAGCAGTGGTTCTCCTCAGACACCACAAACTGGCCCAGCAATGACAAGAGTCAGGTTATCTCGTTCGACCACAACACTACCATTCTGATACTGTTTGTCCCTAAACCCATGGGAATTCAATCTGGAGTTTACCAGAGGTCACCTATGTTCAGAAAGGTCTGACTCTTATCATTTCAATTCAGAGTCAACTACTTGTTTTCCCTCTAAGAGGGCTAACTACTTGTTTTACCTCCAAGAGAGATTGCCTTCCCCTAGTAGATTACTGCTGCACTCTGCAGGGCCGGCTTGATGAGGGAACCGAATTGAGGATGTAATGCATCACTGACATCCTGGTGCAGCTAAGATATCATTCCTCGGGTCCTCCATCAGGTGTCTTGGATACTGAACACCTGTGCGGCATCCCCCCCCCCCCAACCTCCTGCCTCGGCCAGTCAGAATCGTCTTAAGTCCATAGAACCACTCTTCTACATCCCTGCTTCTAAGCAGAGGCTCATTCTGAAATCAATATGTTTACCTTAAGTTGGAAGGATCAGATTTGTAGAGGCCAGTGTCTAAATAATTCTCTTTCCTCCCCTGGCAAAGCAAGAGAAGATATATTTTAATACATTTTTATTTATTCTTCAATAATTTCATACACAGATACAATGTATTTGTTTGTATTCATCTCACACACACACTCCTTCCAACTCCTCTTGGATCTCTGCCACATCCCCCTCCCAACTTCATGTCCTCCTGTTTTGTGTTGCTATTAACCCCTCTCAGTCCAATCTGTGCAGCCCATATAGACACAGGTACAGAATTATTCACTGGAGAATGGGGTCTACTAGCCTGAGGTCATATCCTTAAAGAAACCCGATTCCCCTCCCCTCTGTAGGTCCCCAGTTAGCACTGGGGTCTCCTGAAGCCCTCCCTCATCCAGGCTGGATTGTCAGCTAGCTATACTTTGTGCAGGCCACCACAGCTGCTGTGAGTTCATGCATTTGAGGGTCATGTCATACTTAGGAGACAGTTTCACCCCATCCTCCTGACTTCTGAAAGAGCAGACATGTTTGTGAGATGAAGGACTCTGATCGCATGGGCTGTCAGGATCTCATGAGAAGGGGAGGTTCTACTGTTCTCCATGTTGTCCTCCCAAGCCAACTGGGAGCACAGCATCTCTCTCAAGAATCAGCCATGATTCACAATCCCTTCCCTTTGGGTTGTTGAGGAATCAGTGGTCTCTCTGAGCCCAAAGCAACAACGCCTAATGCACTGAGTGGGCATTATTGAAAGCCTGGGTGGGAGGGTAGGTGGGGGTTAGCCTCACCCCCTCTAGGGCTGGGAGATGGTTAAGTAGGAAAAGCGATGGCTATAAAAGCATGCAAGCCTGAGCTTTGACCCCCAGCTCCTCATCTAAAGTCAACATAAAGCTGGAGAGGTGGACCAGTGTTGAAAGCACTTGCAGATCTGGCAGAAGATCAGAACTCTTTGCCTAGCACCCTTGCGAGGCAGTTCACAACTGCCTGTAACTCCATGGGATCTGGCGCCCTCTTCTGGTATTCATGGGCATGCGCACGCATGCACACACACACACACACACACACACACATACACACACCAAACACACACACCACGAACAGACACATAAAACTTTTAAAAAGAGAAAAAAGGAGAAAAGAAATAAAAAGTAAGAAAAGATCCAGGTACGTTGCCTATTTCCGGAATCACAGGGCTGAGAACTCTGAGCCAGGAGGATCCCGGTGATTGCTGGCTGGGTAGCCTAGGAAAATCAGTGACTCAAGGGTTATTGAGAGATCCTGTCTCAAAAAATAAAGTGAAGTGCAACTGAAGAAGACACAGTGTCACCTTATTATCTCCATAGTACACACATGCACCCACACACATGAACACACCCACATACATACATAAATACACACACATGAACACACACACATACATACATCAGTACACACACATGAACACACACATGAACACACACACACATGAACACACACGCACACACATGCATACACACCCAGGGAGGGAGAGAGAGGGGAGAGTGAGTGTGAGGAGTGGATGACTGTATTTCTGACAGCTGCCTAGAAAGCTCCCCCTGCTTTCATACCCAGGGTTAGCTGCTGCTCAGAGTTACTCAGGGCTACCTGCTGCTGAGAGCTACCCAGGGCTAACCTGTTGCTGAGAGCTCCTCCCAGGCCTTTGTTGTGGCATTGGTGTTAAATGGATGGTCACTGGGGGGCAGTTTTTAAAGCAGGCTAGAAGAGCCATTTGTGCAAGTCTCACCAACAAGCAGCAGACCCTTCTGTTCTGCTACTTCACTGGGTCTCCAGTGAGCCATTCATTAATCCCCCGACACATGATCTGCAGTCTCTCTGGTAGAATCCACTCCATAGAGTTGTATGAGGGCTGAGGGAATAAACATTTCCTGTCCCGAGGAAGCCGGTAGTGCTATCCAGTGATTTGGGGCTTTTATAACAGGGAAGGGAAGAATCCAGCAGGACCAACACTTTCAGATATATTGTCTCTAAACTCATCATCTAAGAGGCTCGAGAGATGGCTCAGTGGCTGAGAACATGTGTTCTGTCAGAGGACCTGAGTTCTATTCCCAGCACTCACTTTAGCTGGCTCACAGCAGCACCTGGGGACCATCATCCTTTTCTGGATTCTGTAGGAATCCACATACATGTAGCATGCATACAGTTAGACACACACATACACATGCACAGGCATACAAGAAAGCATGTGCACACATATACATGGAAGCATGCATACACACAAACACACAGAGACACACAAAAGCATGTACACACACATGAAGGCATACACATACACACAATCACACACAAAACACAAAAAACATGTGCACACAAACATACAAAATCATGTACACACACAAAGACATGCACAAACACATATACAGAACACAAAAAAGCATGTGCACACACAAACACATGAAAGCATGCACACACATACACATACACAAAGCATGAACACACATGAAAGCATGTACACATAAATACAAACACACAAAAGTATGTGCACACACAAACATGAAAGCATGCACACACACACACACCAGCATACATACATACACACAAACACATGAAAGTGTGTCCAAACACATGTGAAAGCATGCATACATACACACAAACATACATACACAAAACCATACACACATACCCACAAGCACACATACACAAAATCATACACACATACCCACAAACATATGAAAGCATGTTTACACACACACAAAAGCATGCACATATATACACAAACACATATAAATACATGAAAGCATGCACATACACACAAAAACATGCACACATACCCACAAACACATGAAGGCATGTTTATACACACATGAAAGCATGCACATATACACACAAACACACACACACACACAAAAGCATGCACACAAACACACATAAACACATGAAAGCATGCACACATGCACGCACACACACACACACCCACAAAAGCTCCCTCCCCCTCTACACAAATAAATAAAACTTTTTTAAACCCTGATAATTTGGAAAGCAAACACAGTGGGACAGAATTAAGCACTCAGCTGCTATGCAGCACACAAGCCGGAGATGCATTCTATTAGAGGCAACACTCGGAGAACAGATGGGGAAAGCCCCAGAGCTCTGGGCGCCTCCATGAATCCATCAGAAGAAATTCTGAGGAGACACCCAGAGATAAACTCAGCCTGGAGTGTGGTAGGGAAACTTTACGTGGCTGGTGAATTGAGACTGAGGTTGGAATGGCTGTTTCCAGGAAGGAAACAATGAAATCCTAGCATGTCAGATGTGTTTATTTACTTTTACATCATGTGTCTTGAGTGTTTGCCTACATGTATGTATGTGCAGCATGTCTATACCTGATATCTACAGAGGCAGAGGAAGGTGTTGGGTCCCCTGGAACTGGAGTGGTGGATGGTTCTGAACCCTCCGAGTCCAGAAGAGGATGACAGACTCCCTGGAGCTGCAGTTACAGGCACCTGTGAGGTATCATGTGGGTGCTGGGAACTGAACCTGGGTTCTCTGAAGAGCAGCAAGTGTTTTAAACCACCCAAGTGAACATTCAAACGTTAGAGAGGAAGGTCTGTAGCATTAGGGAAATGTGGCACCATAAAATGAGCCACATTCTGAATCCAATGCTGGCTAAAAACACCTCAACATCAGTGAGGATCCTAAGGTAAGCCTTTCCCCACTAAGCTTTGAGAAGTCAGTTGATGCATGTACTTTTCCTCTGTCTTCTATGCCAAACTTACTGGGAGGCACAAGAATGAATTTATTGAAATTGGGGTTACTTTCGAAGTCAACCTACTTGTATAGCTCTGATAGAAAGGCATCTATCTGCCCCAAACTAAATGTATATTTTTAATCTGGGTTCTTCCATATGATAGAGGGCTTTCTAAAAATACAAAAGCACACTTTTACTTTAAGTTGCTTCTGTATATTTCAAACTATAAATAATAAGCCATCTGCGTAAATACAGACAGAAGTGACTCAGAAATTTTTGGTTTCCCTCTGACACCCCATGTCGTGCATATATGAAGAAGACCCAGCTCCCTGATAGAAGTGCTTCTAAATTATCGGCTCTGAGCCATGCTCTGTGAGACAGTTGGCATGTAGGAGATATTAATAGTTGATCTATTGGAAGAAACACCAACACTGTGGTCTGGCTTGCTTTGTAAATGTGTACACTCTACTGTTCCCTGGAGAGTCCAGTGCCTATAAGGATGTGGAAGGCTCTGGGGATGCCTGTAGCTAAAGACCAGTCAGGGACAAAGATGACTGCTTGCCCAGAGACCTACTCTCTCTTGGTCCTTGCCATCAGGGACTAGATGTCATTGAGGGAGCAATGTTTTGACTGACAACGTTGCTTTGCCAACGTTTAGTGCAGAGTTGGGTCTGTGAGTCAGACAATAAGACACAGAAAGATTTCCATAAGTCCTTAGGAAAGAGTGTTGCTACACAGAGGTAGGTACATGAAGAGAGCGTGCTCTAGCTCTGCCGGTCCTTTCTGGGGACATTGATGTGTAGAGATGGGATGCTGCCACAATGGCTGCCCTGTGAGTGTAGGGAGACTCTTTCCTCACACACTAAGTATAGCTAACATGATAGACAGTGCCTCGTTTTCAGTTAACAGTATGATGTCACCCAACCACCTCTGTAAGTCAGTGCTGGTGTGGTGGTCCTTCTTGTGGAGATCACATCAACTTGTCACGCTCGGCAGTGCTTGAAGCAGTTTGACAGTGGAACTCTTTCTCATGGAAACAGCATTAGCCAGGATTCGTATTTGGGAGCACTGCTGTTTGGCCCTGCTGCTTTTTAAAAATGTTTTACTAGTAGTACATATCAATTATGTAACAATAGATTTTTGGTGTTGTTTTTGAGACAGGGGTTCTCTGTGTAGCTTGGCTGTCCTGGAATTTACTCTGTAGACCAGGCTGGCCTCAAACTCAGAAATACCCCTGCCTCTGCCTCCCAAGCGCCTGGATTAAAGGCATATGCCACCACTGATCTTTCATTTTGGTCACATTCACTCCTGATAACCCCTTCTTGCCTCCTTGCCATGTTCATGAATTCTTTCTTTCTTCCCAATTAGTCCCCTGTCTGTTTTAACTTCCTTTTGTTTCTTTCTTTGGTGAACTAATGAGTTTAATTGGGGGGGGGTATTTACAGGAGTATGCATGCTCCCATATACACCCATGGCTACACTACTGAAGACAATGGCTCTCCTTTCCTCCCAGCAACCATTAACTGCCTTTGAACATCTAGGAAAGAGAGGACTTCATCAGGGCCTCACTCCTCATGATGGAATGTCCTTAGGCATCATGGTGTGCAGGTCAACACAACTGCTGTTGTCTCATTAGTGCAACAGCCAGGTCACGCATAGGAGGCACTCCACAAAACCCTAGCCCTTACAGTCTTCCCTCCCCTCTTCTGCTATGTTCTCTGAACCTTAGTGAGGTGATACAGAAGGGCTGAGAACATGCGTTTGAAGCGCATCCTAAGCGAGGTAACCCAATCACAAAAGAATACACATGGAATGCAATCCTTGATAAGTGGATATTAATTATCCCTGAAGCTCTGAATACTCAAGACACAATTAGCATATCAAACGATTCCCATGAAGAAGGAAGAAGAGGACCCTGATCCTGGAAAGGCTTGATCCAGCATTGTAGGGGAGTACCAGGACAGAGAAAAGGGAGGGGGAATGATTGGAGCATGGATGGAGAGAAGAGGACCTATGAGATATATGGGGAGGGGGGAACTGGGAAAGGGGAAAGCATTTGGAATGTAAACAAAGAATATAGAACACACACACACACACACATATAGAAGAAGAAGAAGAAGAAGACTCCGCCCCAGACACACAGCTATACAAGCAGAATGTAATGGAAATGCCTTGCCTTGGTTTGGAAAGGCAGCATCAGCCACTCTGACAAAAGTATTTTAAATAGAAAAATACACTTAACAAGAGGAAATGCCAAATAGTAATAACATCAGGCAAGGGTTTTGCTAGACTTTATCTCCATCTCTATTACTTGCATGAGGAATCTGAAGCAGGCTCAGGGACCAACACTATGTGATTTATCTACAGTCACAAGGTTGACCAGAAGCCCATTAGCAAGTTCTAACCTGAAATAACTTGTCATGTGACAAGTAGGCAGAGCACTGGCCAGGGTCTCGGGACATCAGAGGCTGGGGTAGTTCAGTGTTCTTAGTGTACCAGGTTGCCCACACATTTCTGGCTTGGAGACTGAGATGAAGAATGATTTTCAAATCTTCCTATATCTAGGTAGAGATTTTGTCTGTTCTCTGCTATGCTTACATCTTTCCTTAAAGCTCCTTTTCAGAAGTTAGGCATGAAACCACATCTATGAAACTCTGCACAAAGTCATAAAACGAGCAAAGTGGCTGCCAAGTCTACAGTGCCCTCTCTCTCCTGCTTTCAAGCACACTGCCTCCAACAGTGTACTGTGTGTCCCTGGGCACTCAACTCCAGGCTTGTATCTTCAGGTAGACCATGCAGATGGAGCTTACTTTTGTCTAACCGTTAAAAGATTTTATTTATTCATTTATGTGTGCACGTCTGTAAGTGTATGGGCACATGTGTTGAAGTCCACATTTCTCTCTCACCTTCGACCCATAACTTTGAGGCTGGGTTTCCTCTGAACACTGAGCTGTTGGTGTCTCTGCTAGCAAGCCACAGCAATCCTCCTGTCTCTGGCTTTGATGGAGATGAGGCGGAAGATGTGTGCGAGATCACACCTCTCTTCTTACATGGGTGCTGGGATCTGAATTCAGCTCTTCAGGATTCCTCAGCAAACACTCTTAACTGCTAAGCCATCTCTCCAGCCCGCCCCTGGGCTTTATCTCTTATAAAACAATGATGAAAAATGGAATCAAATTATCTATGTTTCTCAATGCTTTGCTCTCAAGCTTCGGGGATGGGTCGTTTACAGCAGAGGGTTTGACTGACAGTCTGCTCATTTTAACAGGTACGCCCAGAACTCTTTTGTCCTTTAACCTCTGACTTCTGTATTGTTTCTGGTAATAGTTTAGAGAGGATACACAAAGGGCTGTAGTTTAACACATGTACATACACACATACACACATACATATATATCATATATTATATTACATATTACATGTTGTATATTGTATATTACATATTACACATTACACATTACATATTACACATCACACATTACACTTTGTATATTATATACTATATACTATATATTGAATAGTATACATTATATATTAATATGTATCATTCTATGTGTGTTCATATGATTGGCTTTTCCCAGCTGAATCACTAACGTGGTTAGTACAGTCAGAAAGAACGGCCTTAAGCAGTTTCTATCCTTCTTCCGTGTTCTCACTGGCCCTGGTGCCACTAGCCTTCCATCCAGCACTGGGTGGGTGAAACCACAGCTCAGTATCTGTGGTGTTGTTAGCATTTCTTGATTGCCACTGACCTCAAGCACCATTTAAGACCTTATTGGTGACTGGAATCACCTCTTATGTACTAAGGGTTTCAAGACTTAACAGCTACCTTATACCATATCCCCAACATCATATTCAGGCATGTGAATATGCAGGAAGAATGTCAGTTATTTTGTGACTCTGTGTGAATACAACACAATTCTTTAAAATAAAACATCTGTACAAATAGTTAATGCTGACAGAATTTTTGCCAGGGTTTGTTTATTTAAAAGTAATATCTATATGGAAGGATCAATATTGTATCTTCAGTAAAAAGCTATATAAATAAAATCAACAGGTAAAAATGCCAAATTTTATAAACTCATGCTTTGTGTCCACATTTTAGAATGATTATGGCAAGTAATATAATGCTACAGCAAGCAATAGACTGATTAAAACAAAAAAAAATGTGATTTCTAGGGCTTTCTATAGAAAGTAATATAATGATTAAAACAGAAACAAAAATATGGTTTCTAAGGTTTTCTTACTTTTGTGATGATTCCAGAGTAGAAAAAAAATTAAATAAAAGGCTGCATTAGTCTGGTCTTTGAAGTAATGAAATGAGTCTCAAGTGTAAAAGTTTTGTTGGGGAGAGTTTCTCAAGAAGTAATTGAATATATAGAATTTATTGTTGTGGTCATGTTGCCATGGCTACCTGGTAAGAGCGAAAGCCTTGAAGCCAGTTCTGGCTGGTGAGTATCCTGTTTCCTTTTTTTCTTTCCCTCTCCCTCCCCTTTTGTCATAGAGTAAAATATAATAATTCCCTGGCAAACTCTGTTCTTTCCAAAGATTTTCATATTCACACACAGGAGTATACGCACACACTGACACACACACTCACATGCACATACACACACACACACTTCCAAGTCCATTTATCATTGCTTGTGTGTACATTGTTTAGGACTGACTACTTGTCTTGAATAACCTATCAGGAGGCTCTCTCCATAGAAAGCAGTTCTCCCTGTCTGAGTAGCCATTGATTGCCTGTAGCTCTTTACCTAAGAGTGGACCTTGTAAAATGTCCCTGTTTATGTGAAAATCACAGCCAAGCCACAGCAGAGTCAGGCAGTGTAATTCGCTCTGTTGAGTGTTGTCCTCCTGTTCCAATTGTATCCCAAGCCCTGTGTGTCTGAGACCTTTGCTTCTGAGGAAACTATGTTCTTTATATCCATTAGGCCATCATAAACACACTAGCTGCATCTACACCCCCTCACTTGTGGCATGATATTGATCACTGCTCCTTTTCCCTCTGATCTAGTCATGGATTGACCAGTTTAAGCTCTTTGATCTAAAACTTAAAAGCTAAGCAAAAGTGACACACCAAAAAGGTTCCCTTTGATCTAGCAAAGTTATTCAAATAGCTGGGCTGAATCCCCCAATGGAGAAAGGTGGATATGAAAGGGGCTGGAGGTGGTTCAGTGGTTAAGGCCATTTGCAGACAACCCAGGTTCGGTTTCCAATACCCATATGGCTGCTCACAGCCATTCATAAATCCAGTTCTAGGAGATCTGATATCCTCTTCTGAATGCCACAGCAACTGCATGCACGCAATACACACAAAAAACTGCATGCAGGCAAAGCACTCATACACATAAAATAAGATGAATAAATCCAATAAATCCAAATGAAGTTGGATATGATTCACCCTGACTTCTCATGCCAGAGTTAAAGCCCGTGTTAGAATGTGAGGTTTACCTTATCCCCGTAACAAAACATGTCCTCCTAGGGAAGCCCGAGTGTGGTCATACAGACATCCCCAGGGGCAGCTGTCCATCTGTATAGCTCTGCCTGTGCTTCCTGGATCCCAGCCTCAGTTCTGCACTAGAAACCATGCTTTGGGATATGGAAGTCAAGTCCATGGTATTGCACATTACCAATACTGTTATTCTTTAAATAGCGTTATTTTAATTTTAGGTACCTGGTGGATGAAATCAAGAAAAGAGAAGGCTTCAAGTTGCTGATGGAAGTAAGTGGCTGAGGGACGAGCACCTGGGCTTGTCACTGACGGTGGTGGAGGCAGTCGGGGGTGTTGTATTGTGTTGTTCTGGTTTCTGTGTTGTGCGCTAACAAACAAGTCATTAGCTTAATTCATAAAGCCCGCTATGGTAATTTACTGTATTAGTGAACATTCCCCCCGCCCTTGGTTGGACTCACAGAGAATGTTCTTGCCTTTAAGTGTTGAAAATGAAAATGCTCAATAGTAATTAGCAGAGATAATGCTAAATAAATTATGACCTCTTTCCCAATACAGAAATAGCATAGTGGTTGTGTTTTGAACTGGGCCTTTGTGCTCCAGGCTGACTAAGGGTATATGAAGCATGCATACACGCCCTCTTTTTCTGAAATAATGAGTGTGTGTGAGCTTTGGAGCACTGGGAAATAGGATGTTTCATTGTAGGTATTGGATCTCCGGCTGTGTATAAGAAGTCAGGTGATTTTTAAGATGAATGTTTTTGTTAAAATATCAAGTTACATAACCTCCCCCACCCTCTGTGTGTGTGTGTGTGTGTGTGTGTATGATTCATATACATAAGTGTACACACATGCGCATGGAAGGCCAAAGCAAGACATCAGATAACCTTTTTTATATTGCACCCTGATTGCGATGGCGTCTCTCACTGGACCAGTACTTGTCTTTTCAACCAGGCTGGCTGTTCTCAAAGCTCTCAGAATCTGCCTGTTTCTGTCACCCAATACTAAGGTTACAGGCATGTTCAGTCATGACTGGCTCTTTACCTGGTTGATGGGGACCCCAACCCATGTCCTCATGCTTTCTGAGCAAGTACATTTACCCATTGATGCATCTCCTAGCCCGGGAGCCTTGTTTCATTTGGAGTGTAATTTTTTTATATAAATTATGTATATATGTGTCCCTACTTTCTGACCTCATATAATCTCAGGGTTGAAATACCCACAGTGATCTGGGCCCTCCCACATCAATAAAACAGTGCCCCAAAGGCATGCCAACATGTGGGAGGTATGTGTACATGAATGCAGTTACCTGTGGAGGCCAGAAAGTGGAGTGAGATCCCATGGTGCTGGAGTTACAGGCTGTTGTGTGCCTGTTGTGTGTAATGGAGCTGGACTGAGGCCCTGCAGGAGTCCTATGTATATATGTATGTATGTATGTATGTATGTATGTGTGTATGTATGTGCTTTTAAAGCACTGAGTCATCTCTCCAGCCCCTTGTCTTTTTCTGACTTTTAAGAAATGAAGGGCAAAGCTTATCTTAGATGTTAAACTTCATTGCAGTCTTTAACCTAATGTAAAACCACTTATAGATTCCACTTCAGGAACTCTGCTATGTAGAAGAAGTCTAGATAATCTGTGCTAATCATTTATTCAGCAAGATGCACGACTCTAGTGTGTGCCAGCAGTTCCAGCCTCCAGAGATGTCCCTTCTCTGGGCTCATATTCCAGTGGGAAGTGAAGAGGGCATGTGGGAAGCACCAAGTCATTAGAAGCCTTCAGAAAAGAGGCATGTTTGTGAGACATACTGTAGACTGGGAGCAAATAACATTATCAATGTGGCAATTGCTGTAACAGATATTATGTACGCAGGGTTAAGTTCTGAAATTAGCACAGGGGTAAAGTGCCTGCTTTCTGAGCATGAGGACCCGAGTTCAATACCCAGTGACTCTCACAAAAAGAAACAAACAGAAGTCAAGTGTGGTGGAGGGTGCTTACCTCACTGTTCTGGTTTCCTCTCTGCTGTTATGATAAAACACTGACCAAAAGCACCTTGGGAAGGGAGGGGCTTGTTTCTGCTCATAGATTCTAGTACTTCTGGAATGATGGTTGGGGGAAGGCAAAAGCCCATCTCTCAAGACCCATGAGTATTGTTTCCCCTGAGAAGCCGTCTGGCTCCTGTAGTATGGGAGGCTTCCTATAGGACCCTTTCAGAATTTCTACAGCAGGGTTTTGGGGTTTTGTCCTCATTATTGGTTCTGAGAATTGAGACAGTCTACAGACACAGCATGTGTGTGCCCTACCAGGCTGCAGCCCAGCCCTGTTGGAAGGACTTTTATATTGGATTCACATTTCCCTCCCTTGATTTTTGTTTCAAGAAATAATGTAAATTTAGACCTTCAATTTCACATCTAAGTGCTAAGTTGATTTAAAAAATGGAGAAGGAGAGTAAGAAAGGGAGAGTGGGAGAGTGGGAGAGGGGGAGAGAAATGGAGGGAGAGGGAGTGGGAAGGGGGATGGGCAAGGGCAGGAGGAGGGGAGAGCATACTACATTAGAAATTGTAAATGAGTATAGGGAAACAGAGCATCTAGCACCTGAATGTCTTTTCCTAAAAAGACCTAAAGTAATGTCTCTCTTCTTGAAGATGATTGAAAGTTATCATTTCAAATGAATCCTGCATTATTCATGCTCCCCTGAAAACCATAACTCTGTCCTGTTTTTTTTCCTCCAACTCTGTTGGATCTAAGATCTGATAGTTATTTTCCTAGAGGTATACTCCCTCTTAGACTCCCGTTCACATTTTCCATTTCAATCTCGTGGGTGAGTCTGAATTATTCACCTCTTTGTTTTTGTTGTCTTTCTGAATTCTGCATTAGGAAGTGTTATTGGGATTCATAGACTTTAGAGGCAGGAAGGACATCTTGTCAACCTCCCATGCATGGCCAGAAGCCTCACAAAAGAGGCTGCATGTTACAGGGCTTCAAATTGTGCTTCAACAACTTCCTGCTATGGAGAGCCCACTGGTTCTTCTCTTGCAGCTAGATCTGCAGCCCGTGTTCCAGCTGTGGCTGCCAGTGTTCCAGCTGTGGCTGCCCACATTTGAGCTGCGGCCACTTACTCGTCCTGTGGACCCAGCACCTGAGCCTTTCTTGAGATGACTTATCTCACACAGCTTGTTACCTCATTAATTGCTAAAATCTAACACATCTCATTTAAACGTCTTGAACTACTACTGTATTTTACAGTTACCCACTCCATCTTGAGTCCTCACCTGCTGTGGTTTCTTTGACTATTCATTTTTTGCCTTTTCAGCTTTGGTGCAAGGTCCTCTTTGTCTAATACCATTTGGATATTTGTCTCTACTCTTTCATCCTTGGTCCTTTAGTCTGTCAGCGTAGTCTCCCAAAGGGCTCTCTCATTAGGTTTGTTGTGTGTTATCTTTTTCTTTGGCTCCACCCTTGACTTAGTGTTTGGTTAGCCCGTAGATTCCCCTAGACCTCTGACTTGCCATTCCTGAAGCTGAAGTGGCCACTTTTCTTCCCGAAAGTTCACATTCTTCATTGCTTTTTTAGGAACATGATTTTTCTGAGCAAAACTCTTGGGGTCATTTCCCATCTCCTCCTCCTTCTGCTCATCTTCTTAGTCTTCTCCTCTCCATCTTGGTTAAGAGTCAAGTACTTCCCAGGTGGGCAGTGTCATCCCCTTCCCTCTGAAGCCTCTCTAGCCAATCTCCCTACACCTCAGCTTGAATGGTTTCCCATGGTCTAAGGTACAGCTGGGCTGTCTTTCTGCTGTGACTGCATGCTGCCTCTGAAATCAAGCAGAGACTCCCTCCTCTCCCCAAGCATGGCAAATGGGGAAGCCTGCTGCAAAGCAGACACATCTCTATTTCTAGCTTAACTCCTCTCCATTAAACCCTGCCCCCACCTGCTCATTCCTTCTAGTTTGGAGGACTCTGGTGTCCACTGATGCATTATCCATGTCTTACATTATGAGAAATCTCTCTTTTGATAACACTCACCCAGGGCAGATGAGCCATTGCACCGCCCTTCCACGGGAGTCTCTGAGTTTCTGGGCATAGGCATATGACATAAGTAATTTGCTCATTCTAATTTCTCCCCCCAAGTTTCCACAACAGGGAAATTCTGCTTCTGATGCTGAGTAATGTGGTTGGCCTTCTTTGGATGCTCTATACATCTTAGGATTTCCTTTCAAATACGGTATCCAGAAATGTTCCTAGTGATTTGTCTCAGCTCGCGCAGATTTTAATGAGGCTGTACATCCACTTGAAAAGGACATCTCCTTCTACCAGGTTGGCCCCAAGGAATAGTCATTAACCTCACAGAGTGCCTGCTGTGTGGCAGATATGCTACCCACCACTGGAAATAAATTCTCTTCTTGCTCACCCAGCTGAGCCTATGTGCAGACTGCCATCTCCACATTACACGGTAGAAAACAGAGACCCAGAACATGTGGTATTTGTACAAGTCATGACCTGGGAAGGGAATAGGGAAATGGTTCAGTTAGTAACATGCATACTAGGCAAAAGGACCTGAATTTGATGTTTAGTACCCAAGTAAAGAGCTAAATATACGGTGCATGCTTAGAGAGAGATTGAGGTCAATGGATACCTGGGGCCTTATTGGCCAGAGATCCTGGCCTACTTGACAAATTACAGATGAGTGAGAGACCCTGTCTCAGATAAGAAGTAGAAAGTACCTGGGAAATGATGCTTGAAGTTGACCTCTGGTCTATGTGTTCACACACACACACACACACACACACACACACACACACACACATGCATGCAACACATGCAACCCATGCACACAAACACACATGCATGCATACACACATGCATACCCACATGCAACACATGCACACACATACATTCATGAACACACACATGCATACATACATACATACATATATACATACACACACAAACATACACATACACACATGTACAAATGCAAACATGCATACAAGCATACCCACATGCAACACATGTAGACACAGGTATACACACAAACATGCACACACAAATACTTGCACACACACATATACACACACACATGCACACATGACCTAGCAAGTTTAAAATTCTAATCTTGTGATTCTACACTCTGGGCTTTTTCTGTGGTTCTATTTTAAACGTTTTCCAGTACTATAGCCTTGGTTTTAAAACCTAGGAATATGAAATCTGCCTTGTCAGCTTCTCCTTCATTCTATATTTACATAATTGATTATTTTCATCTGTGTTCTAGAGTCTGCACTTATACTTAATAAAATAAACCATGCCACTTTCTTTATGTTACTGATATTTTGATAGTGTAAAAATCAGATATAACTTTGTTTTGCAGCAATTTAACAATAACCATCAGTGAGTACTAATTTATACATCAATGACCCTTCCTAGTATTAATAACAAAACACCTATTTGCTTTTCTCCCTGAAATTCAGGGTGTAATGGAAGGGTACCAGAGTGTGATGGGAGGCTATCATCAATGGCCCTTAGAAGAGGATGACAATGTCCTCGTTGTTACCATTTCCCCCCTACTCTCATCTGTGTGGCCAGTTTCCTTGTCCAGCCTTTTTTTTTCTTTTTCTTTGTCCAGAATGTTACAGTTTGTTGAGAATCTAGATTGAGTGTGCTCCTGTGGTGCTCAGAGGTCATGCTCTGTATATGACAGAAATTAAGCATGAGTGACATTTGCATGACTCTGCTCTCAAAGCAGTCATCGGTACTTTGATGCCTCCACACAAAGTCACCGTGCGAGACGGCAGCTACAGAGGGGAGAGTAGGAGAAAACTCAAGTGTGCCATGCTCTTGGAGAACAGTCAACCACAGTTTTCTACTCGCTTATTTTGGAAACAACTGAAGTGAATTAATGCCACCAAATGGGGGATCAGACATCCTCTAGTGAAGTGTCAAAGGGGCTTTAGGCTTTGTCAGCTATTACTTCAGGAAGCCATGCCATTCAAAACAGAATGTGTGAGCAAGGTTTAAGACGTGGTGGGGCACGGAAAATGTTTCTCTCTCAATTGTCACGGCAGCTGAAAGACAGACAGTTGCACAAGGAAAGAGGCTGGGACAGCCTGGGCCTGACTTGAAACTGAGATGGTCTGCGACACAGACTGGAAACATGTGACGTGGTTCTAGTATTCTCTGGCAAATAACAATGAATAAAAATTGATGACATAGCAGAGTCCACTCAAAAGGATACAAAAACAACAACAAAAAACAAAGTGACCCAGCATCTTGAAGTGAGAAACATATAAAATATATGAATAGAAAGAAGGCAGGTATGTAGATGATGGACAGAGAACTATATAAATACAGCAGTGTATATACACATATATATGTACATGCACACATATATATTTGTACACATGGGACATACATACATACATACATACATACATACATACATACGGTGATGAACAGAGACCAGGAGGCACGAGAGATGATCTCGTAGGAATTAAATAGTTCCCTACAACTATACAGGCATAGTTGACCTATAGAGAGCCACCATCTCTTCTAGAACTGAGATAGAGCACAGAAGGAAGAGACACTCTCTGACAGCTGAGAGACAGGTTCCCTTGGGAAGAGTATAAATGTGGCTGACAGGAAGGCAGAGTTCACTGAGATGTCACCCTGGCAAGACTCACTAGAAATCTCTATTATGCTTCCTGGGGGAAGCCATCTTCCTGGAGGGGCCATAGCTTGGTAGTAGCTGCAGGCCACTCTCAGAGGGCACCTGCCAAATCACTGGAGCCAAGTGCCTGGCTGGTGACAACTCCAATCCCACTCCCACCCCCTAACGCTGCCTGGGCAATGTGCCCAGTAGAACTGCCATTTTGCTGATGTCTCTAAAGCAAAAAATACTTGTTTTTAGACAGCCAGGGCAGTTGAAAACAGCTCGTATTTTGCATGGGATTCACGAAATGTACATAGTGCCCCTGGAAGAGGCATTTCTTCCGTTAGCATTTGCCAGCAGCCACTGTTGATGAGATATAATATGGAATCAGGCAATAACAAGGAAATATTTACAGGGCCCAGCACCATCATTGTAGAGCACCAGAAAAGAGGAGTCTCGGATCTGAAGGCTAATACATTTATTTTTGATTTTTTTTTTTTTTGGTTTTTTGTTTTTGTTTTTTTCGAGACATGGTTTCTCTGTATAGCCCTGGCTGTCCTGGAACTCACTCTATAGACCACGCTGGCCTCGAACTCAGAAATCCACCTGCTTCTGCCTCCCAGAGTGCTGGGATTACAGGCGTGCACCACCACGCCCGGTTGGCTAATACATTTATAACAGATGCTTGTGGTATTGGGGAAGGGTGCCTTTGACTTACAGATCAATGGTTAGAAGCAAAGATAGAATGCAAACTATGATTTTCTTCCACTTTCTAATTAGTACTTTTTTTTAAAAAAAATGTTGTTCTTTTTAAATGATCAAAGAATTTAGAAGCCCAGCAAGGTTTATCCAAAGGAGCCAAACCTATTACAAATCAGATGTCCAAATGTAAATTTTGTAGATTCATAGTATAAAACATTGTCTTGTGATAAAAGTGTGTGGAAATTGAACTGAATTGCACAGCTCTTCCCTTTGTGAAAACAACTCTATAGTTTAAAGATTTGTAACTCTTTCTCCTTGTCAATTCCAATGAGAATCTTGGAAATTTCAAAGATGAAAGGGAGTGTGGATCAAGAAGTTATCATGGTGAAGCTGGAACCCTCCCTGGGCTCTCAGTAATGACTTAGAATCTGCTGACAGCAGAACCCCATGTGGTCCCAGTCTTGATCTTAGCATAGGAGATGCTAGCTGCTTCTTCTTTCTGAAGTACCACAGGCTTCAGAAAGGTACTACAGGGTGTGTAGACAGCCCTGGCACTAGTAAGAACTGGTGAGCATTGGTTACTGGCTGAAAACTACATTTGTAGTGAAAAAGTATCAAAGATGTCTCAATAACTGTTAGTGCCTAAGGTCTAGTGAAGAAGGTGGACATCATCTGTAGTGGTTCCTGAGAACAAGAAATTGTAGTTCACATGAGTAGATACTCAGTGCTGCCTGCGTACATGTCTTGTAATGGTCTTTGGCATAGCCAGTCTGGTGCTCCAGTGAAGACAGACTTGTCATGTGACAGTGTGACAATGGTTCTCCTCCCAAACCCCCCCTCCGTGTGTGTGTGTGTGTGTGTGTGTGTGTGTGTGTGTGTGTAATCTGAGCCTACCCTTTATGTAGAGGAAAGCAAGCTATCTAGATTCAAACTCCAGTAGTATATTGTCAGAATTTATATAAAACTACCCTGCAGGAGTTTGGTTGTGTTATAAGATATACACCCTTGATGACTCTTAAGAGATTATCACAGAGTTTAAAAGCCTTGGTTTAATTACATTCTACAATGAATCTCATGGTAATAAAGCAGCATTGTGTGTGTTCTTTTTAATCCTCAGCCTGAATATACCAATGTTTGTTTTTGGTACATTCCACCGAGTCTCAGAGAGATGGAAGAAGGACCAGAGTTCTGGAAAAAACTTAGCTTGGTGAGTAATGAGTGGGTTGTATTTTTTCCCTGTGATGAGATTAATTCAGTGTTCCTTCCTATTGGTCCGCGGATAGCTCCATGTGTGACTGCCTCTTGAAGTTACAGAGAAGCACCTCTATTCCTGGCATTTCTCTCAGTAGACCCTGATGACATGCCAAAAGTTGTAAATTATGTTTGTATCTAGCCCATTAACTCATCAGATCAATCCACCCACACATGCACAAACACCTGTGCTGTGTGGAAGATAACTGTAGACTTTCTTAGAAGTTCTGCCCCGCAGTGAGCTTCAGAGAATGTGAGCTGGTGGCGGGGTTCACAGTCACAGCTGTGGGATAAATGGCTGAATCTCTCACTTCTGTAATTCTGTAGGAACATCGCCATCTTAGCATTCTGTCACCTTACTTGAAAACATGCAAAAACCAAAATCTGATACTGTTATTGTGGGGAAGATGTCTCTGGCTTCATATATTCTTGCAGGAAAAAACTCAATTGAGATAGATAGATAGATAGATAGATAGATAGATAGATAGATAGATAGATAGATAGATAATGAATTTGAGCAGACTATTTAGCTAAACACCAAAGAGAGATTAGAGTGGGCTACCCCCAGGGTGGGCCAGGGGAGCCCAGTAGATTCTGTATTCTGGATTCTAAAAACATTTTAATGAATGTTTATGACACTTGTGGAATGTTCATGGGATTAGGGAACCCTTTTGACATCAGTGGTGATTTGAATGAAAGTGGTCCTCATAGGTCCATAAGGAATGGCACTAGTAGAGGATGTGGCCTTGTTAGAGGAAGTGTGTCACTAGGGGTGGACTTTGAGGCTTTCAGAAACCCAATCTAGGCCCAGTGGCTTGCTCTCTCTCCCCGCTGCCTGCTGATCGGATATAGAAGTTTCAGCTACATCTTCAGGACCATGTCTGTCTATACACAGCTATGCTTCCCACCATGATGATGATGGACTGTACCTCAGAGCCAGTAATCCAGCCCCGATTAAATGTTATCCTTTGTAACAGCTGCTATGGTTATGGTGTCTCCTCACAGCAACAGGAACCCTAAGATGCTTTAACATTGTGGTGTACTGGATCGATCTCTCTTGTAGAATATTTCTTCCCATGATCCTCTAGAAAAGCCCACAAAATCAGGTCATGTCAGAGCCACATGGCAAGTGATAATGTGTAGGCTGTGGAATGAACAAGCTAACTGGAATTTCAAGGATTCTTAACCACAAAGGCACATGCTGACCATCCAGAGACACCACTGCTAATATCCAACTGCTGTGTTTCTCAGTAACATCTCATCTAACTCCTTGCCTAGCCTGTGCTAATATCCAGTGAGCAAAATCCCATTCTCTTTACCAGAAAACCCTGAACTATACACCCAAGAGACTTGGAGGAAAAGAAAATAGAGGATGCTGAGTCTGGGTTTTCAAATAAAAAAAAAATGTGCTTGAAAGTATGTTCACTGGGCTTGAGTCTCTCTCAGTGGTAAAGTACTTGCCTGACATTTCCCTGTGGGTTCAAAGCCCTGAATCACAGGCCAGGCAATGAAAACAAAGGCTTCACATGAAGCTGTGGAGAGCTGACAGCTCAGGAAAAGAGACCCACGCAAAATCCTGCCTCTCCTCCAGCCTTCCAGGGACTGTGAAGCCTCATTAGTCAACATTCCTTATCCCCACTCCCCACTGCATATTGAAATTTTACTTGGGAATTTCAGCCATGTGATACACACATTTAGGAATTGGTGCGTTGGTACCTTTAAAACTAGGCAACTCCTTCTCTCTGTGTCTTTCCTCAGGAGGTAAGCAGAGATGACTCCATCCGAGTTCATAAAACCTCTCTGGCTTGCAATCCCTTTCCCCCTCACACTGGAGGAAACACTAATTATTAAACAGCTTTTGACAGTTGGTAGCCCTTCAATTTGCCCTTTGAAGGAAAAGAAAAGGACTTAACCAGTCAGGCAGCTGTAAACATTTACCGAGGGCTGCATGGGTTAAGCACTAGAGACAAACATCCAAAGAACTTGGTCTGCGCCCTTGACAAGCTCTGTTCAGGGACAGAGCAGGTAAAGAGACCTCCAGGAGTGAGGACTATAAGCTCTGCTTGCAGCAAAGGCAGCGCGGGCAGACCTCTGCTTCAGTGTGCAACCCTGACCTGGCGCAGAGCCTGACACAGCAGAGAGATGTCAGGGAGGGAAGAACTAAGAAATAGATCCTAAGAAAGCTCAGAGTGTGAAGACAGTGAGAATCAAGAGACGGGCATGCCCTGGGATATAAAGGAGTAGTGGAGGATGTGAGGATAGCCCACAGAGCTTGGGTTGTTTTTTTTTTTTTTCCATAAGCAAATTAAGAGAAAGTTCTCCATTGCCTGAGAGCTACAGTCCTATGTGGCCTTACTTGATGGCGTGACCTCTTGATTTGGGTCATCTCTATTTATCTGTGACACATTTTATGCCCCTATACTGTAACATACAATATATGCCAATGTGGACACAATGCTTTTTCCTGTCAAACCTGAGACCAAGGAGAATGGTGATTACCTTTAATTCTAAGTTGATTAGGTTAAAGGCATTGGTGAAATTTATCTTTGGGTGTGTCTGTGAGGGCATTTCCAGAAAGGTCTACCTGAGGATGGAAGATCCGCCCTAAATGTGAACAGCATCACTCCCTGGACAAGGGGTCCACACTGGATGTAAAGGAAAAAGTGGGCGGAGCCCGAGCATCTGTCTCTCTCCATCCTCTAAGTGTGGGTGTAAAGTGAGCGGCCTGCTGCTGTGACCTCCCCAGTATACCCCCAAACTGTGAGCCAAAAGACACCCTCCTCTCTCAAGTTGTTACCTGTCCTCAATTTGGACAGAAAGAGTGATTTTAGGAGCGTAGACGTTGGGAGTCAGGTGGCACCGGTGTCCTGGCTTTGCCACACCGTCACTGTCTCTTTCACTGCAGCAAGGTTGCCATGCTGAGAGATCTGGCTGGTGTTATATCACAGAATGTAAGTAGGTACGTTCTGTGAGGATGACTGGGCTGCAAGGGGGAAAGGAGCAATAGGGTGGGAATCTGAGTGAGGATTAGAAGAGGATTTTTTACTTTGATTGCTGAAGATGGAGGTTGTTGAACGGAGCCTGAAGAGAAACCACTTCAAGTTGAGAAAGACGGTCAAGGCCTGAAAAAAATCATTTTTTGTTTGTTCAGAGAATTTACATAGAATGTGCCATTGTGTTTCTTTGATTCAGTACCACGCGCAGACAGAGATTAAGATAACTCGGCGGCTTCCTGGATGGATGTGGGGTTGGCGTTGTCTGGCTCCCCCTTTGCTTCAACTCTGAGAACATTCAAAATCAATAACGGATCTTGTGCTAATTACTGCTTTCTGCTTTGAAAAAATATGGTGACCAACGGAGACTTACAGGCAAAGGTCCCTCAAGGTGGGGAGGCTCGGCAGGAAGGGGTCAGAGAGGGAAGCTGGGAGTTCGCGTCTCCATCCATGCGCAGGAGGAGAAGAGGGAAAACCAGAAGCAGAGCAAGGGTTGGGCACCCAAAGAACTCAAGCTCCAGGAGTTCTTATGTCTTCATCTGGCCTCTGCAGGCACTCACATATGTATGGCATCCAGTCAAACACACCACACACACACACACACACACACACACACACACACACACACACACACACACGCACACACACGCACACACACAGTGGGGATCATAAATCTTTTACAAAAGAACAAATGCTTTTTTGCCTTCGAGACTCCCCATTCCCCCTGCCTGGTTTAATACCTTTCTGTCCAGTGAAGCTTCTGCTTCTGGCCAGTGAAGCATCTGCTGCAGGCGGCCTCAGATTCTCAGTTATCCTTTTCTCTCTCCACATGGGCGCTGGCTTTGCAGATGACTTTGGAAAGAGAGAGGTGAGTTGTGAGACTGAATGTTTGTGATTTATAATATGGAGCCTCTTAAAGCCAACTTAGAATTTATTTCCTCATTTATTTTCAATGGAGAACTACAAACACATAAATAAGGTAAAAATAAAACTTATGTTGCTTTTGGTTTTGCTCCTCTGGTCACACGAGCTACAGAACTACTGGTGTAATGGGCTCATTTGACAGCTGGAGGGAGAAATGAATCTGGTGTGTGTGTGTGTGTGTGTGTGTGTGTGTGCTTGCAAGAATGTGAGACTCTTTCTGAGAATGCAGACTGTGACAGCCAATCTGTGACACTGTTCAGTCACCACATTACTGTGACTTCTGTTCTCAGATGTCCTCGGTACAGATGTATCCCCCCCTGATCCTCTCAGGCATGACTGTATCTGCCTCAGGTCTTCCCTTCAATCCTGTCTCTTTGCCTCCTGGAATCCTCCCTCTCTTATTTTTCTTCCTCCCAGCACATCCCTAAGTCTGGTCCTGCTGCATCAGCCCTGACCTGCAGCAAGACTGGGAACTGTCCCCGTCTCCGCAGCAGCAGTTGTCAACCCCACCAGACCAATCACCACTCTTCACAATAAATATTAGCATCCCCCTTGCTCTCCCCAAAGGTGAAACCAGTGCATGGCATTCCGTAACAGGCACATGGGATCTCACGTACATGGAAAGGAAGAAAACGGTTAATAATTAGATATATGGGTCATTATAACACATCAATACTTGTGCATGGCTTCTTCAAAAGATGCCTGGACTTGATAAGACTTCCCATCCATGCTCTGAGAGTAATCTGTACACAACGGCACAATGCTACAATAGGCGATGTCCATCTTGCAAGTAATAAGGATGGTACAGTATTAGTGACCACATTCTCAGGAATACTTTTCTGTTCAAGAGAAATACTTTTTCTCTTGTTTTACATGAAGTCAAAACAGTATTTACTAAAAATGGGCACAGGGAATGGTGAGATGACTCAGTGGGCAAAGGTGATGGTGGTCAGAATTGAAGGTGTGAGTTCTATCCCTGGGACCCACTTAGTAGAAAAATAGAACTGAATATGGCAAGATGTCCTATGACCTCTACATGCATAGAACATACATAGGTGTGTACATGCACATGCACACACATACACACACACAGGCATGAGTAAATGTAATACGAATGTTGAAATGGTCACAGAAGGGCTAGGGAGATCAATCAGTCAGTATACAGAGGTGTGCAAGCCTGAGGACATGAACTGGGTTCCCGAAACTCATGATCTATAAAAAGCCAAGGGTGGTAGCTTTCTTTTCATCCCAACTCTTGAGGGACAGACACGCAGGGATCTCTGGGATTTGCAGACCAGACATTCTAGTGAGTTCCAGGCCAGTGAGAGGCCCTCTCAGTGATCAATATTTTTAAGACAATAAAAATAAAACAGTGGGGATTGATACCTGGAGTTGACTTCTGTACCCCCCACATGCTTACATGTATGTTCACACATGTGCTTACATGTATCTGCACACATGTGTGTACCCACATGCCATTATGAATGTTACTAACTGAAATGAGAGTCAGCAGAGTATAGGGTTGTGGATCCCATAGGTCATGGCCACTTGGGGAGGCATAATGTGGGGTGTTTGGCTGCCCCTGTCCCATGCTGCGCCGGGTGGGTTCTGAGCTGTAGGGTGGGACAGCCAGAGCTGGTTCAGGGGTCTGCAAGCCTGCAATGAAGCCTGGGATGTCTTGTTCTCAGCCTCTCAGACATCCAGGCTCTGCTAGGAGCTGAGGAAGAGCTGAGAATGGAGTGGGGGCCCACAGGCTGGATCTAGCCCAGGGTCATGGGAAAAAGGGGGGCTCCAGCTGATCCCATGGGGGGAGTCCTTGGCTTGTCTGGTGGGAGGCTTAGCTTGGAGGTGGTGGTCATGGCTGGGAGTGCAGAGAGATTAGACGGTGGCTTTATAGGCGAAGGCCTTCTCTATGGCTCCCCATGGCAGATCTCATGATGTCATAATCAGTGAAAAGAGACAGTCTGTGCTTCCAAACCATTTATTACCACGGTAGAAAGTGGATGTGTAAAATCAGAGCCTCCTTCTCAGGGTGGGCCTGAGGTTAAAAACCTTTTGCAGGGAGGAATGTCTAGAAGAGAGGCTTCTTGGCTATGCCCTCCAGGCCTCTAGGTACCTCATTATCATGGCAAGCTCCGTGTTGAGCCCACATGATCACAGGTGACGTCACATCTCTTTTCATATTGGCTTGGTCTGAGTTGTTAGGGATGCCTACATGTGGAGTGGTTTGGGGGTGTTGGCCCTATGTGACTGATGGCCACAAATCTATGCGGTGCTGCCTACCACTAGTGACAGAAGACTGGTGCCTGGGAGCAGGCAAAGCTCCTACTGTCCCTTCAGGGTCTCCAGGGCTTCAAAGCCTTTAGCTCAGCCGATGACCAGGCAACCTCTCATGGTCCACTGCCCCACAGCAGAGTTCTCTGGGGTTTTTCTTTACTGTGTGTATGGGGCGGGGATGGGGAGGGAGGGCACAGTTGCATATGTGTGTGTTTGCATGTGCATGCCAGAGGTCTATCTCAGCCTTCCTCCATCTCTTCCTCCATCAAATCTTTGACAAGGTTCCCCACTGAACCCAGTTAGGACAGGCTGCCTATCCTGTGAATCCATATCCTCCTATGCATACCTCGCCAATGCTGGGATTACAAGTACCTGCTTCACAGGTGGATTTTTTTGTGTGGGTTCTGGCATAGTGAATTCAGGTCCTCGGGCTTGCACAACAAACACTTCAACACTGAGCCATGTCCCCAGTCTGTTCGCTAAGCTTCTTGTGGGTACATAAATTTACCGTTTTTCCTAGAGTCACATAAAACATGGGAAAACCTTAATTTTACATACATTTTCTTTTAGCAGTTTCAATCTTAACTGTTTCCTTTTAAATAGTAGCAGAGTCGTGGGGAATGGAAAGATGCTCAGGGGGTCACAGTTCTTCAGAAGAGCAAAATGCTGAGAAGTGATGAGAAAGCCACCTCCAACGTGCTGGTTAAATATTAGTACATGACTTGTAGGCAAACTCAGTGTTCAGACAATTAAAATAGATCATTAATTTGGAAAAAATGTACAAGTCAGCTACTGTAGCAAATGTGTTTTGAAAAATTACGTTCCTATATAGCTATCTCTCTTTATGATCTGTCTATGTGCATGCATGTGTGCATGTGTGTATGTGTGTGCATGCTTGTGCTTGTGTGTGTGTGTGCACATACGCATATATGTAGAGAGAGGGGTGGAGATTATACTGGTCACTTCTGCCCTTGCTTTGACAGGAAGTAGCTTTAGGAAGGAAAGTTTGATGTAGGCTGCCAGTGGGCAGCTGGCCACATTGTATCTGGTTCCTTTCTTCATTTTTGTGCAGTCTAGAATCCTAGCCCGAAAAATGATACCACTCATATAACATCTGCCTCCCCACTTCAATTAATCTAATCTAAAACATTCTTTTTAGCCGTGCCCAGAGATGTGTTTCCATGGTGACTCTAAGCCCTATTAAGTTGACAATGGAGATAAACCATTATAGATATTAAGTGTATATAAAATCTTGCGTGTATGTTTAGACTAAGAATAGACAGTAGACGCCAAGTTCTATATACACTGAGTGTGTGTGTGTGTGTGTGTGTGTGTGTGTGTGTGTGTGTGTGTTCATTGAGAGCTGCCATGGGATAACAAATTGAGGACAGAAAATTGGGAATGGGGTGTAAAGACAAAGCAGAAAGAGAGCCTAGAAAATTCTGTGAGTTTTCCTTGCCCTGTCCTTGGTGTTCTGATGAAAATTTCCTCTTCTGTGGGCATTTCACTCTCAACGTCCAGAGGCCATTCACAAAATCCTAACATTCTTGCAAGGAGTCAACACACCTTCCTTTGCCCTCCTGTGTGCTCATGACAGCCTGCTCTGATTTGCTGCAGAGTCCTGACTAAGGTTGGCCATGTTTGATGGTGTCCCTTCTTGCCGGTCATAGAAGGATCAGTTTTTCTGGAGCCTTCCTGACATCTTAGTTGTCTTGTTGCTTGGTTGTGGATATAATTTGACAGATGATCCTGATATCCTCAGGAGAATCTGCTTTGCCTCAACAGGCTTCCAGTGAGCCACCCCTCTAGAGGAGGATGTCTGCAGATACGTAAACAGAACTCTTCTTAGCACTGTAGGCAGGTTTTCAGGGGTCTTTGGCATGCTCCGTTCATGGCTTAAATCATAGCCATATCGCCATACTTCAAGACCTTGTTCTTCAACCTGTCAGGGGCATTTTAGAGATGATCTTTTGGTTGCTTTAATGTACGCTTGTGTGCATATACATGTGCAAGTATGCAGGCGCGCATGTGTTCAAGAGAACTTGCACATCTCCTATTTTGGAGAATTCTGGTTCTGGTTTTCTTTCAATCATACTTGGCAATAATGGGATACCCAGCCATTCTTTTGGTTTGTGATCTAAAAAATATTTATTTCTCTAAAGACAGACAGTGTTTTTTGTTTGTTTGTTTGTTTGTTTGTTTTGTTTTGGGTTGGTTGGTTGGTTTTTTTAATTATTTTATTTTGTGTGTATTTGTGTGTTGTTTGTGTATACGTCTGAGCATTGCATGCTTCCATGGTGCCCATGAAAGCCAAAAAAAGAAGAAAAAAAGCACTGGATTCCCTGGAACTGAGGTCCAAGACACTTGTAAGCCAATTTGTGGATGCCACAAACCACATCTGGGTTTTCTGCAAGAGCAGCCAGTGCTTTTAGCTGCTGAGACGTCTCTCCAGCCCCAGATTTTGTTTATTTTTAAAAATTTAAAAAGTAAGGTCCTTTTGGAAAAATTGTGGTACACAACTGATTACATTCTTGAAAAATTATAGTTTTAGGAGTGATTTGCATTTAAGGAGAAGCTAATATAAACATCAATTTTATTTACTTTCTATTTTATTTTATTTGGATTCTCTCTCTCTCTCTCTCTCTCTCTCTCTCTCTCTCTCTGTGTGTGTGTGTGTGTGTGTGTGTGTGTGTGTGTTTTCACAGAGAGAGAGGGACTAAATGCACATGCACATGTGGCCTTGCAGAGATGGGAGATCAACCAATGGTGGTGTCTTTCCCTGTAGCTCTTTACCTTGGTTTTTTAAAGACAGGAGCTCTTCACTGACCTGGGCCTTACCAAGCTAAGCTGAGCTGGCCAGTAAGTCCCGGGGATCCATCCGTCTGTCTGTCTGTCTGTCTGTCTGTCTGTCTGTCTCCATCTCCTTCATGCCAGGATTTTAAACATGTACCACCACACCCAGCATTTTCACATGGGTTCTAGGGGATCAAACTTAAGACTTCATGCCTGCATAGCAGACACTTTACCAATTGAACTATCTTCCGTGGTGTGAGTGTGTGTGTGTGTGTGTGTGTGTGTGTGTGTGTGTGTGTGTCTGTGTGTGTATCCACTTTATTTTACACAACGCTGTAAGTCAAAACCAGGGCCTTTTTCATTCTAAGAAAGTACCAAATGAACCATCCCCAAGTCCTAAAATCCTACAATTTTCATATCTACTCTTACTTTTAAAAAAACTATTATTCCCCCATGATTCTCTTTTGTCTGTTCATTCAAGGTGTTCATGTGGTAGTCAGTCCCAACCCACCATTCAATCCCAGGAATCCCTGTGATCTACCAAGAATAAAAGCCTCTGTCTCCCTACTTGACCTAGAGAGCAGGGGTAGAGGTGAGCTGTGTCGGGGCTGCAAACCCGTGTGTGTCTGGACTGTGTACAGTTAAGGTGTCTGGATACATCTTGCCATTTCCCTGGATGACACGGGGCCGCTGGCTCCTTGCCTCTCCTGAGGCTTGCGTGGCCTGGAGACTTTCTCTCTTCCTGCGCATTTCCAGTGCCCAAGGTTAACTTGTGAAGCTGTTTAGGACAGGGAATGGGGAGGCAGGCCCGGGAGGAAAGACTGCAGGAGGCAGGGCTGCAGAGGAAGAGGTGCCCTTAAGCCTAGGGTGGCCTGTGACCTGTGAATCCTCTGAAGGATCCCAAGGGTTCATGGGAAACATAGTCATTACTGAGAGTGGACTTTCTGCCTGGCCTTTTAGGGCAGTGGTGCAACTAGGATTTGCTTTTTATTTAGAGGAAATAAAGGATTGTGACATTTCTTGAGCACCTGCATTTACAGGGCAAAATTCATATCCACAGCACAGCCATTAGAGAGATTGCACTGGGCACAATGAGGATTTATTGTTGCAGGATTAAGAATGGTCTCTGCTAAAGGGTGGAAAAAAGTTCCCCAATTATCTTTGAAGCTCTTTTGCCAGTACCAAAGCTGCCCCCTGCTGGTGGCTCTGCTCATTGCTTTGTTCCTGCATGGGAATTGACACTTAGAGCTGTGGATAGTCCTGTGGAGAGAATGTACAGAATTGTAGGGTAACCGCCATCAGGACCAGCCAGGGAAGCAGTGGAGGGAATTCTCAAAGGATCAACCTGCTCCTTCTTTTCCCATCAAATGTGCATGTGTGCCTCTGTGTTCTTCTGCACATCTCCACAGCAGCCAGCTCTTCCTCATTTGCCTCACAGCTGCACCCTCCTCCAGTTCTCTTGCCCAGTCTCTATCTGTCTGTCTGTCTATCTATCTATCTATCTATCTATCTATCTATCTATCTATCTATCTATCTATCATCTATCTCCATTCTATCAGAAGAAAAACTGGAGAAAGAAAAAAAAACACTACATAATTGTGTGCTGTCATCTATAAAAACCCACAGTTATATTATATCTGGCAAATTCGGCATAGTTGTGTTAAGTGTGGGTGTTTGCATAGTTGTGTTAAGTGTGGGTCTTTGGGTACCTCGGTATTTGCTCACTGTCAGCAATTGATGAATGTCTTCCTGCTGGTATCCATCTTTTCTTTCTTTCTTTGTTTCTCTTTCTCTTCTTTCTTTCTCGGGGTAAGTCTCACGATGTAGCTTAGATCACCTGGAAATATCTATGTAGTCCCAGCTGGCCTCAGTCTTGGAGATCTGTCTTCCTCTGTCTCATGCATGCTGGCATCAAAAGCATGAGCCACCACCCTTGTTCCTTTGAGTCTGGGTCTCCTGGGTCTCGGCAGCTTCAGTCTTGGTCTGCAGACAAAGAAGACAATGGACTTCTGGTCCTCCTTCCTCCTACCTTCCATGTAGGTGGTACCACTATATCTAGCTTATACAATGCTGTGCATCAAAGACAGGGCCTTGTGTATGCGAGCCAAGTACTCTATCAGATGAGCTGTATCCCTGGCCTTCGGTCCTGGAATCCTCACATCCCCTTTTGATCTTTACTATTTCCACAGTGCAAACTGCCCCCAAATGCAGTTGCTGATTGCAGAATTTGTGTGGCATTTAAGCCTGGTTGTTCCTATACATCACACTTATTCTAAGATAGTTTTGTATTGTTAAGTGTGTGTGCTGGTATGTATGCGAGTGTGTGTGCATGTGTGAATAGGCAGTAGAGGGACCTGGCTTCCATGGAGCTGGAGTTAAGGAAGTTGTGAGCTGTTAGACAGGGATACAGGGAACCAAACTCGGATCCTTTGGAAGAGCAGTATGTGTTCTTAACCACTAAGCCATATCTATAGCCCCTATGCTATAAATCCTTAATAAGTTGAGATTCATTTGCAATTCTGAAAGTCAGAAGAGAGTATGTAGCCTTCCACATAGTTGTGGCTACACTGGACATCACTGACAGACAGTGGGGGCAGATTGCTTAGAAAGGGCAAGTGATATCATCTTGGGTCAGCTCTGCTGTATATTGTATTAATTTTTAGCAGTCAAATGATTTTCTTGTCTCCCCCTCTTGATGGATTGTGTCTCTCTGTGTACTTAGCTTTCTCATATTTTTGCATATTTGCATTTTGAAATCAGATATTTTCCTGATAAATGTGAATGGTGATGTGAGAATACTGTTTGTTACCTGGCATGCAAATATAGCCCTCAACACAATGCCTCTTTTTATTTTAATCTTGTTGGATTTTTCTTCTCTGTACAGAAGTTTTGAATTTTTTATGTATTCAAATCTGTCAGTCTCGTTCCTCATGATTTATTCCGAGGCGTCAAAGCTGAAGTTACTGTTGTTTCACAGACCTGATAAATATTCTAATCCATCTCCTGCTGACTTACCATCAGTCAGTATTCTGTGTTTAAGTCCTTCATCTATGTGGAGGGTATTTTTGTGTACAAAGTAAAATATTAATTCGATCTGATTATTTCCCCAAATTAGAGCAGAGATGTTCCAATTCAATTTATTAAGAAATGATTTCCACTAATATCATAGTTGGTATTATCTGTGTACTATATTTTTAAGAAATAATTGATTCTATTTTTGAATACCCAATCTATTGTAGTGATTCACATTTCTGGTTTGGGGAGTCAGGAACTGTGGGTCTTTGAAGAATATTGCTTTATAATCTGTAATCAGCCAAAAGTACTTTTTTGTTACTATTGTTCTTTTGTAGTGTTTCAAATTTTTTAAATTAGACTTACTCCTTCTATTTTATTTGTAAGTATTTTACCCACAAGTATCTAGTGTGCCTAGTGTGGGCCAGATGAGGACACTGAAGTCCCTAGAGCTGGACTCACAGATGGTTGTGAATCACCTTGTGGGTGCTGGGAATCAAACCCAGCTCCTCTGCAAGGATAACAAATGCTCTTGACCTTGGAGCCAACTCACCTGCCCCATCAAGGGTGTTCTCAATTTTTTGCATATGTATTTTGAACTTTAAACAGTTTTCTTGTCTTTTATTTTTAAAGGATACTTTGTTAAGATTTCTGGTAGAGTTTAAGTTACCACCTATGGAGATGACTAAACACCTTAGTAACTCTGCCATTTACTGGCTGTGACCCTGGACAGTCTGGGCGGTTACGAAGCATTTCTTTATGTGTATGATTTCGTCTAGAATATGGTGAAAGTAGTGGCTGGGGGGAATGAATCAGCAGTTAAGGGAGCTTGATGCTCTTTCCAAGGACCAGAGTCTGGCTCACTGCACATGTTGTTTCAGCCCCGGGGACTCCAGCTCCCTCTACTGGCCTTTGCAAGCAAATTGTATTCATATGCACAAACTCAAATCCACACAGACATTCACATATATACATAACCAAAAATAAAATCATATAAAAAAGAACATGAGGTGACTCAGCTGGGCATGGCACTGCATTCCTGGAATCCTAGTACTCTGCATAAGGAGGCAGGAGGATCGATTGGGACTTCAAGACCAGCTTTGAATATGTAGGAGGTGCAAGGCCAACCTCTGCTGAAGGAGACTCCTGCCTCAAAAACCACCCAAACGAAAATAGGCAGGGAGGGCTGGGGAGATGGCTCAGTCAGTCAAGTACTTGAATGTTTGGTCCCCAGGGAGGATGGCATTTGCTCACAACACTGAGGAGGTAGCAAGCGGCAGATTTCTGGTGCTCGGTCAGCAGACAGCCTACCCTCCTCAGTGACTTTCAGACCAGGGAGAGACACCATCTCAAAAGAAATGAGCTAGAGTTGGAGATTCCCAGTGGATAAAATACTTGCTATGGAAACAGGCTTGGCATTCCCACCAACCACAGGGGAGTTAGGCAGGTGAAACGGTTTGCCTGCAACTTCATCCTCAGGAGGCCAAAGCAGAGCTAGACCAGCCAAGCTGGTGAGCTTTGGGTCTGAGAGATCCTGTCTCAGTAAATACGGTAGAGAGCGACCAAGGATGATGTCTGCCTTCGATCTCTGGCCACACACTGTGCACAGACACATGCATCTATGAACATGTATATACATGGACGTTTTAAACATAAAAACCCAGGTAGACAGGGCTAGAATAATGATAAAGATATCTCATCTAGGTTACACATGCATGCATACACACATGCACATGCCCCCACACGCACATGTGCACCACACACACACACACACACACACACGTAAAAGTACACATTTATCCAAGCATGGTGATACACACCTTTAAGCCAGGCACTTGAGAGGCAAACACAGGCAGATGTCTGTGAGTTTGAGGCTAGCCTGGTCTTTCTCATAGTGAATTTCAGGACAGCTAGGGCTCCGTAGTGAGACCCCTATCCCAAAAGCAAAACATCAAACACTTTTCACATACTTGGACCCATATCCCAATCATGTAATTTCATTAATAAAATGTTCGTCGGACTTCTTGGGAAAACTATCATTATGGTCTGTGTTTTACGAATGATGTAAAAGATGAGAGACCATGTTGAGTGGCTCTTAGTTAGACTACAGAAAGAGCTGGCTTTGGGCTGTAGAAGATGGCTTGCATTTTTTTATTTTGATGCAGAGTATATATAGTATAATATCACAGAAATGTTGCAAAACCAAACTCTGATTTGTTTTCGCATCAACACTAGACTGGGAGAAATCAGGTGTTAGAAATGACTTCCTGTGGTTAGCCTCTTACTGTCTAGGCAGAGAAATGGCCTTGGCTTTGTAATGGCATGCTGTACCTCTTCTGAGAGGATTGTGTGCCTGTATGTTCCTGGACATCACGTGAGAGAGATAAGCTTTGAGCATTTGTCAGGCAGCTCTTCTTTTAACAGTGCTGGGAACTGAACACAGGACCTCAAGTACAGCAGGCCAGCCCTCTGCCACATCTCCAGCCTCCACACAATGCATTTTTACCTCAAATCTTGGTCTAAAGTCAAACATAAAATTGTTTTAATAATTGATTTTAAGATGAATATACTTCAAATGTAAATACAAATAAATTTATATTTAGTATATAAATAGTAAGATACATCAGACTTTTAAAACATTTATTATAGTAAAATTTTTTATGCTCTTAGCATAAAATGTGTGGTAAATAAAATACTTCACATCCTGTAATCCTTACTCAGAAGTTTAAACTTTATCTAAATAGGAATAGCCTTTGAAAGGTTAGTTCTTTTTGTTACAAAGGAAAAAAAATCAGTGAGAAGGTGATTTCTCTTGTATGCATTGTTTTTATTATTTTTACATTTTCTTAATCTTCAGATTTCTTAATATCATAATTTAAAATTGGCAGAAAATGTTCTCACATTTACAAGATATTTACACATACCTACATATGTAAGCATATACAGTTATATACAAATCTGATACAAAAATGTCCTTAAACATGTGTTCAAAGTTCTCATGAGATTTTTCTGAAACTTTGTATACTATATGAAAAAAACAGGTGAAAAACATACCTGAATTCTCCAGTGTGACAGCTGGTTCCCACCCTACAATCAGACACTGGATGTTTAAATACTGTTTTGCAAGCCTATAAGCATGCTTTACTCAATATACGTTATGTCTTCTGATTTCCAATAAAAATGTAACCATATACTATGGGTGTATGGGTACATGGGTGTGTACGTGCATGTGCACAGGTACATGCATGTGTACTCAAGCCCCTAACACCAGGTGACTGCTAGTGGGAGACCCGAACCACTCATTTTGTCAATGGGCCCATGTACCCATGTGTCATGGGAGTTTGGGAAACCTTTTCATACCTTGTATTAGTCAGGGTTCTCTAGAGTCACAGAATGTATGGGTAATCTCTGTATAATAAAGGAATTTGTTGATGATTTACAGTCTGTAGTCCAACTCCCCAACAGTGGTCAGCAGCAGCTGTGAATGGAAGTCCAAGGATCTAGCAGTTGCTCAGTCCCACAAAGCAAGCAGGTGAAAGAGAGAGAGCGTGAATCTTCCTCCAATGTCCTTATGTAGGTCTCCAGCAGAGGGTGTGGCCCAAATTAAAGATGTGTGCCCCCACGCCTGGATCTGGGACTTGCCTTGTCCTGGTTGACCATGAACTCAGAGATCTCCCTATCTTAATCTTCTGGGATGCATAGCCAGTCTGCCTCAAGATCTCCATGCGGAGATCCAGGTCAGAAACTTATATCTCCCAGCCTCCAGATTAGGCTCACAGGTGAGCCTTCCAATTCTGGATTGTAGTTCATTCCACATATAGTCAAGTTGACGACTTGAATAGCCACTACATACCTAAAATCCACCAAATGAATTTATACAGATCCAATTTGTATGTGTGTACTGGTGTGTACATTGTTCCTCAGGATTCCATCTCTCTTGTTATCCAAAGCAGGTTCCAACTCTGAACCCCAGGTGATCATTTGTCTCTCCCTTCTCAGCAATGGGATAGCAGGCATGTGCCTCCACACCTGGCTCTTTTTTACACTAGTTTTGGGGTGTCCTGTTCAGCTCAGGTCTCCCTGCTGTCTGACTACCCACTGAGCTATTACCTTGAGCTATAAACTCTACAACTGGACAAGGAACTTGGATGGACTCTAGCTGCCATCTCCCTGGAGTCTCTGCTCAGAATTCTTGTGAAAGTCCACAGTGCAGTACCTCTCGGGGGGATCCAGCCAGTGTAGAAGGCTGGGTCCTATGAAATTAGTAAACGGAACACCCACATAATACCTGCTTGACATGATGGCTGAGGTCAGAGGCTCTTCCCTCAGTGCCCATAGGAAAAATGATGTGTTATCTCCTCTGTGATTGGAAGAAGAAATCTAATTGCAAAATATTTTTATGGGCTGTGTTCCGCATGGTAAAGTTTAATCCTTGTTTGGCCGGTTTGAATTAATATCGTTCACATTTTTACTGGCCATTGATTTTCGAGTAGGGCAGCATGGGAAATCAACCTCTAATCCTGCTAAGCAAAGTAGGACTGGCTGCAACGTTCCCTTTCTCTGCTTCGTTGGATGATTACTGTCCTGTTTCCTGTAACTATAGCTTAGGTTCTAGCATCTTTCCGTAGTCCCTTGTTTCTCATTTTTTAACATTATGAATATAGTAGAATTCTGGAAGCAGTGCATGTATTCAGTGTAAAGTCAAATTATCAAGGTTACGTTTTTGCTTCTCAAAATTATTCCAAATGGTATTCTTTTAAGAAAAGATTTATTTATTTTATGTATATGAATACATTGTTGCTTTCTTCAGACACAGCAAAAGAGGGCACTGGATCCCATTATAGATGGTTGGGAGCCACCATGTGGTTTCTGGGAACTGAACTCAGGACCTCTGGAAGAGCAGTCTGTGCTCTTAACCACTGAGCCATCTCTCCAGCCCCCCAAATGGTATTCTTTAATACAAAACCTCTAGTAACTTGAAAAATTCCCAGAGTGACTGTCAATCAACGCCATGGCCATCACAGTTGCAAAAAGTTTGGTAGTTATTGTGTGTGACTTAGTGAGAGGACACACACACACACACACTGAGATTGTGTGTGTGTATGTATATGTGTATATTGTATTTCTGTGTGTGTGTGTGTGTCTGTGTGTGTCTGTGTGTGTGTGTGTGTGTGTGTGTGTGTAGGGGGTTGTTGGCCTGGTACATGGTCATCAGAAGAAAGAAACAGCAGAACAAATTTGAAAACATCCTTGAGGTGTCTCTTGTTCATCCTATCTGTGTAAGGGGTTATAGAAAGACTTGGTTTTGGTACAGTCTACTAGCTGTTGAAACATAATAGTTAGAGCTGAAGGAAAAGTTTATGGCTTGAAGAAGACAGATGTAGACTGTTCCTCACAGGAAGATTTAAGTCAAATGGCAACTAAAGGAGACAAATGATGGAGGAAGAGGAACACCTACAGATGAAGTCTGGAGTGCTAAAGGAAACACAGGAAAAGAGCTATAGCTCTGGTAATGTGTGTTGCTATGGCAATGAAAGAAGTGTGTCCTGACAGGTGGAGGTGCACATTTTTCAGGAGGATCAGGAGTTCAAGGTCATTCTCAACTTACTGTGAGTTTAAGGCAACTCTAGATGGGGCTGGGAAGGGGACAGATTTTAATCCTCAAAGAAAGTTAAGTGTGGAGCACTTAACAAGTTAGCTGGGGCAGTGTCTACCTTTTGATACAAGTTGTGCCTTCTGTTTCTAATACAGCAAACTCTTTTTGGAGGAGAAAATTTTCCATTTTGCCTTCATTTACTGTCATGATAACACTGTAACACTGTCGATCACAGAATAGTGAGCATGTGTCTCTCACCCCTCTGTAGGGAAGAGGAAGATGGCAGGTGGTTACCTTGTGTCACACTTACCTTATGTGCCTCCATGTCAACCTCTTACCCTCTTCCTTGAACCTATGAACATGAGAAGGGGGTTCTGAGGGACTGGACAGGGGTACAAGAACATTTCATATCTCCGTCCTCTCATAGCTACTAATACTTGCTTAATCAAAACAAGTTGGACAGCCAAGCCCAACTAGCTGCAGGGTAAAGTCCAGTGTCCATGGTCTGATGAAAAGCAATTCTGCCATAGAAGGGAAGACATGAGGTGATAGTTCTGAAATGAAACTGAACCCACCACATGCTGAGATGGTGTTTGGGTCAGGTTTTGCAATACAGAATTTAAAAAACAAAACAATCCCCTATAGATAGCGGTCTGTTGTGGTTCAAGTGAGATCTGTGCTCCACAGGCTCATGTATTTGAACATGGGGTCTCCAGTGTGTGCTGCCATCTGGAGAGGTCATGGACCCTTTAGAGATGCTAGAGGAAATCTGTCACTTAGGGTGGACAGTCAGAGTTTATGATGGTCCCTGTGCACTCTGGTTCCCATAGGGGATTGAGATGTTATCCGCCAGCTCCCTTCTCCTTCCACCTGCCGCCATATCTCCCATGCTTTCCCAACTATCATGGGTGCTAGCCCCTGAATCTTAAGTCAAAATGATTTTTTTCCTTGAGTTGCTTCTGGTTGTGGTGTTTGACAGAAAAAGAAGCAACACAGGCAGATAGTGGTAAGACTTCATGTTCTGATTTCAAACTCAGCTCCTTATCTAGCAGGGGTATTACTCATGCTTCAGTAAAATGACTGAGCTCAAGGCTAAAGAGATGGCTTTACAGTTGAGAACTTTGGCTCCTCTGGCAGAAGACCCAGTTCAAGTCCCAGCACCCACATGGCAACTAACAAATCCAATACTCTCTTCTCATCTCTGTGGATGGTGCACTCACATGGTGTACAGACCAGATAGCATGTAAACATACACATAAAAATCATAAAACTTTTTTAAACGACATAAATTCATAAGAAACTAACAGGAACAGTGACTCAAAAGAATACTCCACACTGGGTTGCCCAGCAAGCTTTGCACTTGACTGTGTGGCCGCCTCTAAACTCTGTACCCCAATGCTGTGCCCGCCCTAGATCCCATCACCACAATTCCCCACTAGACAAAGAACATTCCTCCCTGATAAGCTGCTTCTCCCACTTACTTCTGAAATGAGGACACATGGAGTTACAACAAGGCAGCTGTCAATCATGCCAAATCCCTGAGCTGTAAAGGAATTTGGAGCACTGTCTACACTGGATTGAAAGATACTTTGGAGAGACTCCAGGAAAATGCTGAGCCAGACTGTAACATCTTCCACTAGAGGCTCAGAAAAAGACTTTATTAAAGGGTTGGCATTTGTACCAGGTCTTAGGAAGGGCTGCTTTTGATAAAGATGGCAAAGGATCCATGGAAGTGGTTTGTGACCTTTTGATCAGGGAGCAAGTATGGAGAAGACTTATCTGATGGAAACACAAGGGGATAGATACTCTTGGACAGGGTCACCAGGATAAAGAATCCAAGGAAAGGTGTGGGGAAAGGGCTTAGTTGGGAAATCTGATTTTGCCCACATTATAAAAAGCTTGGTATGGAGGTATAGATTACATATTTGTAATCCCAGGCTGGGAAAGTGAGTGTGCTTGCTGAATAACCAGCCTAAGCTAATTATTAGGCTCCAGGCCAATGAGAGACTATGTCTCTCAGAAATAAGGTGGACAGGTCCTGAGGTGTCTTCTCACCTCTGCATGGATGCATGCATGCTTTTAGGAAGAGCAATCTCTCTTCCCATCAAATGTTCATATTGTTATTTACATTTAATCTCTATCTCCAACATCCCCAGAGTTGGGTGTGGGGCGAGTGGACCATGCCTCCAGACAGAAGACTGGTAAAGAGTAAGCCCAAACCCCATGAACCTCAGAATTGAGTGCAGTAGCTGTGGGCCAGCTCCCTGCCAGACTCCCTGCTCTGGAACATGTGACCATGACACCCAACTGAGAGGACAGTGTCAATCAGTCACTTAACATAAAAACCTGGAGTTCTCTATGCTAATGAGGTGTCTAGATAGACCATGTGTTCACCCAATGAGCTTCTCTTCCTGGGCATTCCTTCCCACAAAAGCTATTTAATCCCTGGTTCACCCTGAGTAAGGCTTATGCATTCACATTTGCCATCAAATAAAGCAGTTTGGACAAGCAAGAACTGTCTTCATCATGGATTGCCTTGAGGGATCCTGGAGTCTCCTAAGTCTCCTGGAGAAGGCCTTTCTCCCAGCCCCTCAATACTCTCAGCACCCACTCAAAACCAAATAGGGTTCAGCACCCTCCTCCCCAAACACACTGAGATTTGGAAGAAGGCAGAGCCAGCATCAGAGACAAGGAGGAGAAAAGTGATAAACTAAGGAGAGTATCCATCAGGGGTCAGAGTGGTCCACTAACCCACTAAGAAAGGGCTTCACCATAGAGACGGGTGTTTAACTCAGACTACTACAAACATAGAGCCCTTAGAAAAGTGTCACCAAGTACTAGGTTCAGACGCAAAGTCTGTCGTGTAGGCAGAGGTTTCGAGTTCAAATAGTCTAAGGGAAAAAAAGCCCTCCACCATCATCCAGATTTGATTTTGCTCTAGGCTCTGAAAACAAACAAATAAAACTATCTTATAAAACCTTCATCGTGAAATCACTTTATCTGCCCAAGCCTCATCTGTAACAGAGCTTTAATAATACCTAGTTCCTGGAACAGTTGAGAGAACAAAGTTTAAATTATTGAAAACTGTGTGTCTTAGTACACATCAGAGCTAGCTATAAAAATCACCTGCGTTTTCTGTGGCTCGATATCAGCCCTGCCGCCTTAAGCTCTGGAATTTCTCTGTTTTGATGATTTGTCTGAACAACATTGCTGCTAGAGTGTGTGGTGTGTGTATGTGTGTGTGTGTGTGTGTGTGTGTGTGTGTAAATTTCTAGTTCCATGCATGTGGTGTGTGTGTGTGTGTGTGTGAGTGTATGTGTGAGTGTGTATGTGTATGAGTATGTATGGGTGTGTGAGTATGTGTATGTGTGTGTAAGGGTATGAGTGTGTGAATGTTTGTGAGTATATGTCTATGTATCTGAATATGTGTGTATGTGTGTGAGTATATGTATTTATGAGTGTATGAGTGTGTATATGTGTAAGTGTATGTGTGTAAGTGTATATGTGTATAAGTGTGTGTATATGTGAGTATGTATGTATGTGTGTGAGTGCGTGTGTATGTGTGTATGAGTGTATGTGTGAATATGTATGTGTGTGTATGTGTATGAGTGTGTGTGTATGTGTGTGTAAATTCTAGTTTAATGCACGTGGCATGTGTATGTGCTCCTGTGTATGTATGTATATGTGTTTGTATGTGTGTGAATTCTAGTTCCATGCATGTGGCCTGTATGTTTGTGTGAAATTAAGAAGTTGCTATAAGGTGTCTTCCCCAATCACCCCCATCTTATTTTCTTCCATGATTTATTAAACATGGAAGTTGCTGATTGGCCAGATTAGCTGGAAAGCTAGACCCTGGAGACCCCTCCTATCTCTTCCCCCAGTCCTGGGGTTGCTGGGACTACAAGTGCACGCTAGCACACTCAGTCTCTTTTGTGGGTGCTCAGGATCTGAACTCAGGCCCTAATGTTTGTGGGACAAACACTTCACAGACTCAGTCATCTCTATCCAGGGCCTGCCCTCTCATCTCCTTTCAAATCCCCTTTCCACTTTCAATTCAAATGTCCTTGCGCGTCTACGGCTTCATGGGCTCCTGATGAGCTAGCGCCTCGTCTATCCCCTGTCCACTTTTGCTAACTAATACCTTCCTGATTTCTTGCATCAGCTGAGCTTTAAATGTCAGACAGGTTGGGTTGATCTCAGAAGCTATATTTGAGAGGAATGACATCCATGAAGAGAGATTTGATAGTGGCCAGGAAGTCATTTCGTACTCTCCCTGTGAACGTGTCTTGGAAGCAGAAGTGCAGCCGTGCCCAGCGTTCTGTGAATGGAGGCAGTTTTTCTGCTGAGAGGGGCAGCTTCCAGCCCTCATACCGAGGTCAGCTCACAGCAGCTTCTCAAATGGCTCTGGAAAAGCTGAAGGAAGCTAAAGGGGGAGTAGAAAGCTACCCTTGATGATGCATCACATATGCACATGCAAGCGCACACATGGGCGTGAACACACACACACACACACCCCTTCTGCCTGTGTCACTCCCTCTTCCAGAACACATTTATAGGCATACTCATGGGGGACCATGGATTTGCTATTATTTCACAGAATAAACCAGGCAACTCAGTGGTTGCTATAGGTTGCTGCTATCTTCTAGGTGGTCCTTCTGGTTTGGACAGCCCTGTTTTTTTATGTCTGCAGTTGACTGTGGGTCAGGAGGTAAGCTTTGCAGTTATTAAACTACTTCGAGCTGGTCTGGGACAGTGGGGCTCGCAGCTGTGTAATCTCTCACCCTCTGACAGGTAATTCAGGCTGGTGGTCCTGGGACAGGAAGGACCCAAGAGGACAAGGGAATATTTGTAAGAAGTCCTGAGGTCTGCACTCAGAACCAATATACCATCACTAATGCTGTTTTCTATGGGCTGAGAAGTTTCTACAAAATAACCCAGATTAGGTGGAGAAAGAATCTGTCATGTCTCTTGATGGCGGCATTTTAAATCAGGTGGCAAAAAAGTGGTGTTGGGCTCCAGATGCGGTTCTTGCCCACAGTTTGAATCCTGAGTGCAGAAGACCAGCTGCCTCACACCCCTGGACGTCTGCCTCTCTTACCATGGAGGGCTGTACTGCTCAAACTGTGAGCCCAAATAAATTCCTCCTCCTTTAAGTTGCTTCTTAAAATAATGTAAAATTATGTGCATGCATGCATGCGTGTCCCTGTGCGGGTATGTGCAGGTGAGTGCAGGTGAATTCAGGCACCCACAGCGGACAGAAGTGGGTGTTAGAGTCCCCAGAGCCTCCCATCGTGGGTCCCCTAGAGGAGCAGTCAGCACTTTTAGAGGCTGAACAATCCCTCCAACCCCTTACGCTGCTTCTTGCCTTTTGTCATAACAATGAGAAAAGTAACTAATATTGTTAGATAACACTGGGATTGCAGTTATTGTACGGTAAAGACACTTGACTTCATAACTTTATACAGTGCATAGTGTTTTGTGGCTCGATCAATGTTTCCATATCTGCAGTCTGGGTGGCTATATGTAATAACCCTATAAGGTCACACTTTGTTTTTATTATTTGCATTTTACATGTGAGGAAACAGAACAGCATGAGTTGATGAGTTGAGCAACTGAATATTTGAAGACAGTGAGAACCTAAACTTAACTCTTTTGTTACCAGGAACAACAGAGAGAGCCTTAAAAACATTTCAAGGTTTTTTTTCCATCACAGCATAACATTTCTGGACACTATTTTCATTCCCTTCACTCATACATTTATCATATCTGCACTGAGATTATTTGGGCTGTCAGGCTATGGATGAGGAGGGCTCCCTTCCTTCTGGTCAAGTGGAAGATGCAGACAGACAAATATATAACCACACCCCTGTGTGCATTCTCTACGATTGGTGTCTCTTAAAGAGAGAAAGGCATGGTATCCTTCCTCAATGGTATCTCTCAGGGTACAGGCCTAAGAAGTTGCCAGAGAGAAGGAGGTGTCTTCAACTACTCCCTTATCAGTACTCAACAGTAGAGCATTTATCTAGCCAGTGGAAACTGGGTTTAGTCCCAAAACCCACAAAATTAAGAAAGCTCAAGAAAACAAGCAAGCCAGAAATCCTAAATTTATTTGTATTTATCTTGTGAGTGAGTAGTGTATGTGAGTAGTGTGTGTGTGTGTGTATGTGTGTATGTGTGTGTGTGTGTGTGTGTACATGCAGGTGTATGGGAGTGTCGAGCACAGGAGCTAACATCTGGTGTCTTCTTCAGTCTCTCCTTACCTTATATTTTGAGGCAGGGTCTCTTACTTGAACCCAGAACTTGCAGATTCAACCTTCTAGCTAGCCAGGTTGGTCAGCTGTGTGGATCCCTTGTGTGGTAGTTTGAATGTGCTTGGCCCAGAGAGTGGCACAATTTGGAGGTGTGGCCTTGTTAGAGTAGGTGTGGCCTTGTTGGAGGAAGTGTGTCACTGTAAGTATGGTCTTTAAGGCCCTCCTCCTAGCTGTCTGGAAGCCAATCTTCTTTTTGCCTTCAGAACAAAATGTAGAACTCTCACCTCCTCCAGCCCCACATCTGCCTGGATGCTGCCATGCTTCCTGCCTTGATGATAATGGACTGAACCTCTGAACCTGTCAGACAGCCCCAATTAAATGTACTTTCTAAGAGTTGCCTTCATCATGGTGTCTGTTCACAGCTATAAAACCCCACAACACCTTGTCTCTGCCCTCCTGGTGCTGGGATTCTAGACAGGCTGCCATTACCACCTGGCATTTACCAAGGTGCTGGAGATTCACACTCTGGTCCTCTCAGTGTACAGGAGGCCTGAATCCATCTCCCCAGCCTCCCTACATTGCTCATAGTGGTGTCTTCTTCCAAGACTCTTGTTATTTTAATAATAAAAACGCTACCTCTCTATTGAAACAGGCTGATGGTTCCATTTGGCCAGCATCTCTATGGATCTTCCAGCCAATAAATAATCACTTCAGGCAAATGCAGTTGGGGTAGACTCTAGGGATAGACTGAGCCCTTTTGATGGTATCGGAACTTTAAACTCGTGTTGGGGGAAACTGTACTAGATAGTCAGGACTTATCTGTGGTCATTGTTCCACAATGGCATCTGTCCTTTTACTCCCTGAACTGAAGGTCCATTCTTGATACAGATGATAATAATTCTCTGGGCTCTCTCAGGAGCATACAGCATAGAATCTTCTATGGTGACGCTGGAGTGACTTTCCTCTGCTGCGCCTTCTCGAAGAAGCCTCTTGGACTCTCCGTATTTTACGTTTCATCGGTTAGCAGATTTGATTGCTCTCAAAGCATATGTCAGAGTGTTTTTCAGAAAACTATGTAAAAAGAAAGGAAGGAAGGAATGGAGGAAGAAACAGGGAGAGGAAGGGAAGGGATGGAGGGAGGCAGGAGGAGAGAGAGGGAGGGAGGGAGGCCACCACTACCCTGTGGTTATTGGCCCTCAGCAAGGTGAAGATTCATCTTTTAGTAAAATCCCTGATAATTTCATCTTCGCTTGCCAGTTTCTGTCTGTTCATCTCAGCAAACAAGCCAAAGCTTAATTTGCTTCATTGGTCTCAACTTTGACAAAACCAGAGCTCCTGGCCAGTAAAATTTCATAGGCATTTAAAAAAAAAAAGAAAAACAAAATAAAAAACTTTTTTTGGTATCCTTGGCTCATTTACATTTAAATATCCCCTACACCATGAAACTTAAGCATTTATGCATGGAGGTGACACACTCCTTACCGTCCCTCAGGTCAGCTGTGGGATCCGAGCCCCAGGCTCCTGATGCTCTAGGCGGTCCTTGCTGGCTATGGAAGGAAGCGGGCGCTGCCCTTTCGCACGTCCATGTGGGATGGAGGCTTTGTGCTGCTTCTCACTACTGTTGCACCACTTTCAAAAGGAAGCTGCAGAATGCCCTTTCTCTCCTGGAGAGATCTGATATTCCATGAAAAGTGTTACTTTATCATTTGTATATAGTTACCACTTTTTCCCAAAGACAACCCTGAGGGCTTCTCTTTACATAGCAATAAAAACAGAGCAGCCTATTCCCTGACCCTGCACAGCACTGGGCTCTGTAACCCAGGGAAAGCACACGTAGAGGGAGGGCTGCACCCTTGAAAGACGAAACCGACACACTGCCTTTTCTGCCCTGTATTGGAAGGGTCTTCCAAGGGGCTGGGGGGAGGGAAATAGGACGTTAGGTTTTGCTTCCAATTTCCCAGGACACTCAGTGCAGGTCGGATTGGTGAAGAACAGGCTCTTTCCAGATGGGACTCTCTACCTGGAGAGCGGCAGGAGATGGCTCAAAGAGCCCAAGCCCACAACTGCATCAAGCTGGAAGCTGATCTGTTTCCAAAGGCTCAATGGCCGCATCTAGTTGATTAAAACAATTTGCTCTATGTTGTAAAACAATGGAGAGCCCCAAACTAAAGCTACATTCTGCTTAGTAGGATGTGGTTGTAGTTAGCAGGTCCCAGGGAATGGTGGGGTGAAGCACAAGATGGATTTTTGCTAAAACCAGGACAAAACAGAGTTATTTGGGCCGTTCAACCTAGAAGACTGAGGTCAGTATGGCCGTAAGTCACTTCCTTGCCCATGTGAGGAAACACCGTGTCTGTTTATGGGTAGTGGTGGTATTATATTTCTGTTAAAAGGAAGCTGATTGGGAAGATGTCTCTTAAGATGTCTCCTTCAGCTGGGCGGTGGTGGCACAACCTGTAATCCCAACACTTGGGAAGCAGAGGCAGGCGGATTTCTGAGTTCGAGGCCAACCTGGTCTACAGAGGGAGTTCTAGGACAGCCAGGGCTACAAAGAGAAACCCTGTCTCAAAAAAAAAAAAAAAAAAAAAAGATGTCTCCTTCACATATACAAAGCTACCTAATATTTGATAGTTGTATATGCACAATGATGGACGATTCCCAGCTGATGCCAAGGTCCCACCAGCTTCTCGCCGTCATCTTGCTTAGCCAGCGGTAGCCTCACGCCTATTTGAGAACTTGAGAAATGATTGTCCCATCCACTAGAGCAAGTACTGTTTCTGTAAACAGTGTCACTGTATAGCCTGGAAGTCGCTATGCAGACCAGCATGGACTTGAGCTCGCGCAGATCTACTTGTCTCTGTCTGCCAAGGGCTGGGATTAAAGGTGTGCTGTGTGCCACACACTAGCACAAGGACTTCCAGTTGTTTCAGAGTGCCTTGGTGTGCCACTGGCACCTCTCAGTCCTCCTGTTTCCTGTGAAGCCCCTGAGGCAGGTGCTGTTCGTCCCTGTGAGAAAACACACAGCAATTTAAGGAAGTGAGAGTTTCTTTTAGCTTGGAGTGTGAGGCTATGCCTGATCTTGGCAGGGCAGAAGCTTGAGGTAGCTGGTCACACTGCATCCCGAGCCAGGGGGCAGAGAGAGACGCATGCTGGTGAGGAGCTTGCTTCCCGTGAAGTCTGGTAACTTAAGCCGTGGGACGGTGCTGCCTGAATGACTGTCCCTCCTCAGTTAACCCAACGTAGGCACATCCTCAGGGTCATGCCTAAAGGTGTGTTTCTGTGCTGATTCTAAATCCCAAGTAGTCAACCAAGGTTCCTCATTCCAATGCCTCTTTGTGTAAGTGCTGAGAAGCCTCACAGAGATTGAAATGCAATGGTCAGGGCTTTTCTCCAAAACCTAAACTCGGGGAGATGGTGAGGCCACTGGGAGGTGCCAGCACAATAGATCTAGTTGATTTTCTTCAGTGTCCTTTGGGACATAGCTTTGGTAGAGAGCATATGGGGCGGGCTCCCCAGTAAACAGGTCAGAAATTCTCTCTTTTTAAATCTCCATCTTAGACTGCCTTCTGCAGAGACCTCCAGTCAATCTAGGGCTCTGGGGGCTTCTGTCTGACACCCTTAGTTTGCTTATGCAAGGGTTTCTTGCTTCTTTACCTCAGTGCGCACTTCTCTTTTCATTTGCTACAATGATTATTAATATTGGCATAGTGCACACATGCAAGGTTGCCCAGCGGGTCACTTTCCCATGATTCCTAATCACATATGAAATAATATGATTACCAATCCCATGGGCCCTAGTGTTCAATGTTAATGAAAAGTGGGTGTGCAAAATTGGGCAAATGGATTAGTAATGTTTTAAGATTTTATTCATTTATTTGTTTTTGTGTGTGTACACACACATACACACACACACACACACACACACACACACACGCACATAGGTACCCAGGGAGACTGGAAAGGGTATAAGATCCCCTGGAGCTGGAGTGACAGGAGGTTGTGAGCTGCCCTACTGGGTGCTGGGAACTGAACTCAGGTCCATTGAAAGAGCAATAAGTGTTCTTAGTCATGGAGCTGTCTCTCCAGCCTTGAATAAACTAATTCAACGATGTGGATTTAAACCAACATGAAACTGTCAGATGACTATGGCCTGTGTGTGTGGGGGTGGGTGGGTGCTGATGTTAGTGATTATGTAGCAGTTGTGTTTGCAGATTGACTATGGGGAGAAAAGAAAGGAAAGGAAAGGAGAGGAGAGGAGAGGAAAAGGGACGGGAAGAGAAGGGAAAGGAAGGGAAGGGAAGGAAAAGGAAAAGAAAAAGGAAAAGGAAAAGGAAAAGGAAAAGGGAAAGGAAAAGGAAAAGGAAAAGAAAAAGGAAAAGGAAAAGGAAAAGGAAAGGAAAAGGAGAGGTGGAAACTCCACCTAAGAGGCCTTTTCAGAGTCTGGAAGCATCGGTTGGTATTCACACGAGTGTAAAGTGACATTTCACACAGATTTCATCTGTAGGCGATGGTGGAACAACAGGTAGAAGTGGAATTTAGGCAAACTAAAACAGAAGGATCAACAGTGAGGTGTGGCTAGCAGGCCCATAGAAAGATGCCTGCCTTCTCGCTCCATCCACCACTGAAGAATCCATAATATGAGAGGGGCGGGGTCAGAGGCAGGTTCATCTCTGAAGACTGACTACTGCTCTTGCAAGGGAGCTGAGTTCAGTTTCCAGGGTCCAAGTTGTGCAATTCACAACTGCCTGTAACTCCAGCTCCCGGGGACCTGGTGCCCTCTTCTGGACTCCACGGGCACAGCACACAAGTGTACAAGCCTACACTCGCACATCATGAAAACAGAAAAATCAGTTTTTAAATAGACTATGCGGGTCTGGTGACCATAGTATACAGATGGTCCCACTCAGGACACTTTCAGTCTTGTGAATGCTGTAACCATGACAACAGCTCCACACATAAACCCTCAGGTCTCCCCTGGGCAAACCTGCATGCCTAATTATGTATTCATTTTACTGCCATTTCAAACCCTTCTCCTCTCCCACTAACTAAAGTGTGTCAGAGCAGGGGTGAGAGGGGTATTCTGGGATAATTTATGCTAACGGAAAGGAAGATGGGAGTAAGGGTTACTTGCAAGTCATGGATTTCAATAGAATAAGTTTCCTATAAGACAAACGAAGTTGAGTTCTGGCTATGTCAAACCATTGTCTGAAGTACCAAGTCTCCCACCTAGAATATTGATTGCTTTTCTAGTCCCTGAAACCAAATACCTGGCAACCAGAAACTCACTGAGAAGGAGGAGTTTGTAAGGGTCCATCACGGAGGGCAAAGACTGGCAGAGGTCATGGCTTCCCCTCACCTGAGCAGGCCTGGGGAAGAGCACAGTGAATAATACTTCCAGCCGCGTCTCTCCCTTCACTCTTTCATTGTGTCCAGGATCCCAGCCCATGAGGTGCTAACACTCATTCATGTCTGGCTGAATCTTCCTCCCCTTAGCTAGTCCCTTCAGGAAAGGTTCTCTCAGAGGTGACCCTCCCGGGGGTGGGGGTGGGGGGTGGAAGAAGCAAGCAGGCTTGAAACAGAAATGATGAGGTGAGGTTTGGTGGTAGAGGAAGCAGCCGCAGCAGCTGCAGCAGCCGCAGTAGCCGCAGCATTGGTGGTTGTGTTTGCTTTAAAATCAGAATGGTTGAATTAAAGTCAGGTGAGAAATAGTTATCGTTAGCTCCAGTAAAGCCACCACAGCATGGAGTTCGGGAGTTTTGTTCTTTTGCTTTTTCTTTTCACTGCGACAATCTGAGAGAAAAACCACATAGCATTTATTCAGTTAGGAGAAAGCACAGAGTGATGTTCCCAGAGATGACACTGAGGCGCAGAGAGAGGTTCAGAATGAAAGGAATGAGTCGCTTGGCTGTATACAGAAAAGAAAGAAAGAAAGAAATGTGTGAGTTGAATTATATTCAGCTCTCTTTCTGGGATTAAAAACTTTAGCTGCCTCCTCTAGTTATTGAACGGTGTGGTATTTATCGAGTGCCCTTTGAATGTGGCATGCTGGAAAACAGGTGCTGTTGGCACTGATTTTCTGGTGGAAACTATTGAGGTCAGACAATTTTTAATTTTTTGATAGCTGGGATCCCTTGCACAGGGGCCTTTTCACTGCAGACCACCATGGCCGTCTGAGGCTCGATTCAAAATGCTGGCACTCTGGTATCCACCTCCTCAGGCCCTTATGTGTCCTTTACATCGTGGAGGCTGTGGGAGGAAATTATGGCCATGCTGACTGCAGTCTCAGGGACGCCAGCCCAAGAGGACTAAGGCAGGGAGCTTGCTGGTCTACCCATCGCGAGAGGCAGGTAGGGTCATGAGCTGAATCTGGTCTGTGCTGAAGTCATCGTGCTTTGTAATTCTTTTATAGCTTAAAAGCGCACAAGGCTGGAGGGTTGGAGGTGCCTTAGCCACTAAAGGTTTTGTTGAACCAGCACGAGGGCCTGCATTTAGAACCCAGGTAAAAAGCTGGGGGAGTCACCTGTGTGGACTCCTGGTGCTGAGAGACAGGAGCTGAGACAGGTGACTCCACCAAAGTTGCCAGGCCTGTTAGCAGGGCTCACCTGTAATTCCAGACCAACGAGAGACCTTATATCAAACCAAAAGTGTGTCTTCAGGACTGAGCCTGTGCCCACCACCACCACTACCACATGCTGGCATCAATATTGGGGGCCAGGGAAACAGAGGACAGTCCTAGGGATTGAAGCTGGCACCTTGTAAGCCCCTACGAACAGATTTGATTTGATTGTTTATTTTTAGACAAGGTCTCCCAAAGTTGCCCATGCTGGCCTTGAACTCAGTGGCCAGGCTAACCTTGACCTTTGACCTCCCTCCTCAGCCCCCTGAGTAGTTGTAACTAGAGGTAAGCATCTGTAAGTGGGACTTGTCACCGTTTTCTTTCAGAAGGATTTAAAATAGTTCTAAAGGACAATTGAAAGGGGATCCAGTTTGGATTTTTTCTGCACTTCCTCATTTCCTTCACTAGATGGCGTTCCAAATCAATCCATAGCCTCTGTGCCAGTGTTCCTGTCTGTAGGAGCGTGCCTCCAGACTGACTTCCCTTTCCCATCTCCAGATGAGTAATGATGTTGCTGAGTGTTTGGTAGGCTGTCCTTGGAAATATTTTTGAGGTGGCATTCTTAAGTCCTAGAATAGTTCTGTGTGATTGGCAGGAAGTTTGGAGAGACCCATCATTACTGACCCCAGCCATCCAGCCGGTTCAGTGAATCAGTACCAGATTCATTCTCAGTTGGCTTCTAAAGGAGACAGTCCCAAGCCCCAACCCCTGGCCACAATCGTGACAAGTGTGAAACTCAGATTTTAGGTGGAAAGGACAAATAGGTGAAAGGGGGAGGGACTGGAGAGATGGTGTGGTATCAGTCCTCCAGAGGACCGGCACTCACCTCAGGGGCTCACAGCTGCCAGCAACTGCAGCTCCGGGAGATAGAACGCCCTCTCCTGATCTCTCTGAGCTCACCTGCACTCATGTGGCACACACATACCACAGAGAGAGAGAGAGAGAGAGAGAGAGAGAGAGAGAGAGAGAGAGAGAGAGAGATGCACATACATCTTTTTAAAAGAGATAAATCTGTGGAAACCATTAAACCCTGCACTTTATTTGACTATTTTGTCCGCATTCCATGCCTAGAACTTTCCTTTCAAAGCAAGTGATAATCTAATGTTTTTTTAAGATACTGACATAGTAACTTGATTCAGGAAAATACAACAGAGGCTACCTTTTCAGGAGGAAATTGGTTTTGAAGATTTCTGGAAAAAAATTGTCCAGAGAGATGTCTGAATTGATATGACTTTATCTCTTACAAGAATGAATAAGCGTGTGTGCTTCCAATTGAATTTAACTCCACATTCTGCTTCTTCTCTCCTTCCCGCCCTTCTTTATTTTTCAGCTAGACAAACACAAACACATCACCATCTTGACAGATTTATGCAGGGTTGGCTCATTTGTGGCTGCCAGTAGTCAAAGAGACTGGAGTGTGTGTGTGTGTGTGTGTGTGTGTGTGTCGGGGCGTCTGTCTGTGTATCTGTGAGTGTGTGTGTCTGTGTATCTGTGAATATGTATTTGTTTGTCTGACAGTGCCTGTGAGTGTGTGTCTATCTTTCTGACTGACTCTGTGTGTGTGTGTGTGTGTTTCAGTCTGTCTGTGAATCTGTGAATGTGTATTTGTCTGTTTGTCTGACTGTGTGTGTGTGGGAGTGTGTGTGTCTGTCTTTCTGACTAACTCTGTGTGTGTGTGTGTGTGTGTGTGTGTGTGTGTGTGTGTGTGTGTGTTAGGGTGTCTGTCTATCTGTGAATGTGTATTTGTCTGTTTGTCTGACTGTGTGTGTGTGAGCCTTTCTGACTGTGTCTGTGAGCCTTTCTGACTGTGTGTGACTGTGTCTGTGAGCCTTTCTGACTGTGTGTCTGTGTGTGTGTGTCTGTCTTTCTGACTGTGTGTGTTAGTGAGGGTGGAGCATCTGTCTGTGTATCTGTGAATGTGTATTTGTCTGTGTATCTGTTAGTGTATATTTGTCTGCTTGTCTGACTGTATCTGTAAGTGTATGTCTGTTTTTCTGAATGGCTTTCTGTGTGTGTGTGTGTGTGTGTGTGTGTGTGTGTGTGTGTGTGGTGCTTGAGGTCTGTGCTTGAGATCTAAAGGCTCTATAGAAAGAAACTGCAGATCATCCAAGAGTGTAGACACTAAGGTCCTAGGAAGGAGGACGGCTTGCTCATGGCCATGGTCTGTCTGTGCTCACAAACAGAACAGATCTCAATTCCAAATCTGTTTCATGACCTGTTTGTCATGTGACACACTCATCCCTGTGGTGATGAACTCCATCTGAGGAGGTGAACACACCCACAGGGACCCAGAACGCTGTATCTGCTGGAGACAGACATGCGTTCTCAGGCACACACCATGTACTGTATCTGCTGGAGACAGACATGCGTTCTCAAGCACACACCATGTACATGCTACCAAAAATAGCCCAAGAGGATAGAGAGTGGAAACTCCTGAACCCACGTAGTATTCTTTCAGAACATCATGTGTCAAGACTCTTTTGTCTTTCCATGTTCAAACATATTATTGTAGGAATCGGAAAATAGAACTCAGTGGTTAAGAGCAGTGCGCACTGATCTTCCAGAAGATCCAAGTTCTGTTCCAAACACCCAGATAAGTTGGCTCACAACTGACTGTAGCTCCAGCTCCATGGGACTCACCGCCCTCTTCTGGCTTCTCCAAGTACTTGCACACATCACACACACACACACATACACACACACACACACACACACACACACACACACAGAGGCACATAAGTAAATCTTTTTAAAAATCTTATACTATTTTATTTCCACTCCCCTGCAATGATGGTCACTAAGAGCATCAAAAAAAAAGCCTAGCACCCCATTTAAGGAAAATCCTTCTGATGATGTGATAACTCTAGCTCATTCCACCCCATCCCTCATCGTTCCAATGTTTGTTTTCTTCCTTCTGAATTGTTGTTTTAATAAGTTGTCCTTGCAACTGTAGGAAGTCTGATGGGCAGGGACTAGAATCTCTCTCAGATGAGGGAAGAGTAAGAAAGAGAGTGAGAAGCTTGTTTCTACACAAAGAGTTTGCCCTCCTATTTGTTCACTGTCCAAGGATGAGCCTTAAGCTATTTCCCAAGCCCCGCCTATGGAAGTAGAGTGTAGCCACCAACTCTCTGGAGCTGCTGGTCTCTAGGTCTGCGAACTCTCTGGCTCTGCAGGGCCATAAGGTCTCCGCTGGGCTATTTCACTCAGTCATCCCTCTGTTAGCCATCTCTCCAGCAGGGGACCCCAAGTTCCTCTGGCTACCACACAATGCCCCATACACCCCATGATCTGCCTTCTCACCACCTAATTACCTGGTAGAATCAAAACTCATAATGCTTAATTAACCAAACAGATTTATGTAAATTTAAAATCAAATTCACAAGATGCCAATACAGTAATTTAAGAGCCAATTGATAATGATAAAAGCTTTATTCCAATATGTCTAACCTTATAAGAACATAGCTATTTGTGGCTAGTAAATGCCATGCAGGTCCACGTCCAAAGCCATCTCGGTTCTCCTCCTTTCTCCACCTGCGACCTCTGCCCCTCCCCTAACCCCTAGCTCTGCCTCCCTTTTCCTGTCCAATCACAGGCCTTCCACTGCCCTAATATGATTGGATATGGAAAATTCTGCAACAGTAGAGCCATTGAAAACCATGTTCCCACCCGCGAACTCTTCCTGCTCCTTTAGCATGGAGGTTCCCCTGCTTGGATCAATTGGCTAACATGAATTTCCAGGTCAAAGTCTTAGTGATTATAGGACTTAGGGCTTTCAATGACTAGACTAGATTCTAAAGTTAAGACTCCGGTGCCATCTCCATGTAAGACACTCCCAGAACACTTCACAGGATTGCCTGAGGGCTATCTCCACTAATAATGTCAAACCCCACTGTTGGTGGATTAGAGTAATGAGTGTTGAGTCACTGCTGACGACCACAGCTCCTGAGCAGACATTCTAGAGAACACAGCAACATAGGAGGTCATGGCTTGGGGAAAGAAGATGAAAACCCCAGTTAGGCAAATCAAACACAGGACTGACCACCATTTAAACACGGGAGCTGCTTTATACAGCAGGGAATACTCAGAGCTGTATTTTCTAATCTTTGTCTACATAGGGCAAAGCTGTGATGCACAGTTTAGGCATTTCCCAAACTGGTGCAGAATGATCCAATTTTCTATCATTCAGAATGTAAACAGGATTTCCTTGATCACTTCTCTACACTGTCTTCTGAAATAAAGTCTCTCCTTGAGCCCAAAGATTCTCCCCATTCAACTGGGTTGCCTAGCCAGAAATCTTCAGGGTCCTCCTGCCCCTGCTCCAACTCCCCCCATTTCCCCCATGCCTCAGCACTGGGATCACAAGCAGACTGTCCCGGTCCCACCTTTATGTCGGTCCTTGGATTTTGAACTCAGGTCCTCCTGATTGAGCAGCAAGCACTTTGCCCATAGCATCTCCCAAAGGCCACTCTCAAGAGTTCTCATCTGCAAGGTCTCCTCTTTTCCTCCAACTCCTCTCTGCCTGGGCTATCCCTGTGTAACTCTTTCCAGCAACCAGCCCCACCCCATCTCCCATATATGTCTGTATTTCCTTTTGGAGTGAGAGTCCCTGACTTGTGAACAATCCTTACAGAAGTAAACTCCAGTTAAGCGATGGCTTCTCCATTCTCCTCCAATCAATGTGCTATTCCAAGACACACCTGTGGGTTTGCATCTCCGTTCTTTGTTTGCTCTGGTTATCGGAACAGACACCAACATCTCCTGAAATGCGGCCTAGTAATATACATTTCAATTTCCTTTTGAAAGAAAGACTGACCCCTTTGAGAGCCCAGAGATGAAAGTGGCCTGTTAAATGCAGATGTGCCTGACCGTTCATCCTGGAGGCCAGCGAAGCAGGAAGAGGTATCAAAGATACTTCCCAAACTGGGTCAGAGCTGTGTTAAAAGATGAGAGAATTATTTCAGGAATCTTTACAATAATCCATTCATGCAGGTTGAAACAATTTACGTGGTGTTTTCGGGGAACTGTCTGGAGAGATGAATTAGCCAGCCAGAGCTACACATGGCCTCCCCCACCCCAGGTTCCATTTTTAGGGCTTCACTCAGAAGCTAAGTAAAAAGCAGGCCTTAAAGAACAGGTTTTATCACTTTCTCATCTGTTTCTGAACACACTAAAAAAATATAATCCAAAACTATATTTTCCACTTTGGTACACAAAGAAAGAACAATAACCTTAGAGATTGACTTAAAACATACACTTCCTGTGACCTTCCAATCTTCTGGAAGGCAGGGGAGTCACCTGCAGTACGTGCTGAGGCTTGCGTGGGTGACCTGTTGGGTTAATAGATGTTAAACATGAAAAGTTTCTCTCCACATTACATCAGAACAGGTGAGGAGTACCCGCGGTACCTGCTGGAAGTTTACATGGTTCTGGCCACTGCAGCGATGATAGTGGGAGACACAGGCCTTAAAATATGTCAAAAGAAAAATACTAAACATGTTTACTATAGACTGTAGTTGTGTGTCTGTAAAAAGGAAGGACCATGAGAGAAAATGTCCTTTAGAATTCTACCATCATCAACAGGCAAAGCTGGGGGCTGAAAGCGCTTCCCTTCCTAGTGAGCAGAAGCTAGAGGGGAGAGGCTGGAGTGGCCAGCAGAAGACAGCTCTTCAGTCCAAATGGCTTGATTACATTAATGTTTAAAATGTATCTATACTACATAGTATCGTAATGATAACTATATTATTGTATAACTAAGAGCTAACTTAAAGAAAAGGCAGTACTTTTTATTTTTGTAAACTTTTTTTAATGCTTTCTATTGATTCATTGTGAATTTCACATCATGTAACCCAATTCCACTCATCTCCTCACCCCTCTATGTCTGCCCCAACCTCCCCACAAAAGAAGACATAAATAGATAGGTGGGTGGATGGATGGATGCATAGATAGATTAGATTAGATAGATAGATAGATAGATAGATAGATAGATAGATAGATAAAGATTGATAAAGATAGATAAAGAGACAGGCAGATCTCTGAGTTCAAGGCCAACCTGGTCTACAGAGCAAGTCCCAGGCCTTGAAGCCAGCCCATAGCCAAGACTATGCAGAGAAATCTATCTTGAAAAACCTAAAACCAAAAAACAAATAAGCAACAATAACAAAAAAAAAACACTTAAAAAAACTCAAAACAACCAAAATATCTCACCGTGGAAACTGGTGTGTCACAGTGTGTTACTTGCAAGTATTCAGATCCAAGGCCTCTGGCTTCTGCTACACCATCAATACTGGATCCTCACTGGGACTCCTCTCAGATACCCGATTGTTACCCTGCATCCTACCACACAGCTGGAAACCTGTGCTCGGGTGCCATGTGTTTGCCTTGTTACATACATCTTCCCAGAGAATCTCCTGCCCAGCTCCATCCCAGAATCTGTTTTCTTTCCCAGATGTCCCACCTCTATGTCCTGCCTAAGCCATAGGCCTTTGGTGGTAGCATGGGCCACAGTCATCTGACACCAACACAGAGCCCTGCTGTCACAGGGTCACAGACCCAGACATGGCCTTTGGTGGCAATCTGGGCTGGGACTTCACCATGGCCTTGGGTGGCAGTATAGGTCACTCACATAAGGCTGTTCCTCACCACCTCACATCTCCATCTCTGCTTCTCTTTCTTTCCTAGCTCTCTGCTACACACTTATGCCTCTCCTGTGCTGAAGAGATAGTACCTAAAGATGGAAATTGTAAGACTTTTAGGCCAAAACAAAAAATATGAACTTAATGTACCAGGAACAATTTCTTTTTCATAAGTTGACAACTATAGCCATTTTATTATTTTTTAATTTTTATCACATTTATTTGTGTGTGTGTGTATGTGTGAGTGTGTGTGTGTGTGTGTGTGTACAGTTGACATAATGCTTGTATGGAAGTCAAAGAACAATTTGCTTTCCCCATTTCGTTGGTCCCTAAGATTGAACTCAGTTCACCCAGCTTGGTGGCAGTCACCTTTTCCTGGTGGTCATTTTACCTGTCCATAAATGTTTTTAACAGTCCCTTTCTGCTCTGTATTGTGTGGGTCAGGGATATGGAGAGAAGCAACATAAGGAAGGTTTTATTTTGGCTCATGGTTCGAGGGTGTCATCCCCAAGGAGCCCCTGTTTGCACCCACATTGCCCGACAGAGGCATTGTATTCAATGCCCTAAAGGGATTATATTCAATGCTCTAAAGGGATTGTATTCAATGACCTAAAGGGCTTCTGCTTCGGTTAGAAGCTTGTTGGCATGGAGTAAATCAGTCCCCAAAAATCTCAGCCCATGGACACCTCACTTCAGGCGATGGAGGCAGGTGCCATTCTCAGGAAGTTGACTGAGTCTCTTCATCCTCCTCAGCACGGTCCTCAAACGTCCTTCTCTCTCTGAGGTTGACTTGCTGTCCTGGGGCTTGACCCCAGGCCTCTATGCCACATCCCCAGCTCTGTAGGTGAGATTTGAATGCTGGCCTATGTCTCCCACCCACATACTGTGTCAGGCATCACTCTGGGGAGAAAAGTCTTGTCTGTGCTCAGATAGCCAGGGGAGTGGGAAGGGATAATGGGCCATCCGGCCCGGGACATGGGGGAAGTGGGAATTGGCCCTTGCTTTCTCACTCTCCAAGGAGAGACCATCTCCAAGGGATCATGTGAAGAATTCTTGAGAAACATAAAAGTCCTTTTCAACTCTCAGTCTTCCTCTCCTGCTGACCCTTCAATTTAGTTATTTCCTGTGGTCCACAGCAATGTTAGTCAATCATGGGAAAACCAGGAAGGGCCCAGAGCAATCAGGGTTGTTACTGACTGAAAGGTGATGCTGAACATGGACTCTTGGACACTGGAGACAATGGAATTCTCCCTGGGAGTTGGGTTATGTCAAGACCTGTGGGTTATTTAATGTCCTGATCTTGGGAACACTAAATGTAAGTAGCACTCCAGTCATTGAAGTCATCTTAAATGGTTTGGTGTGCCGTGTATGCAAGTGTAACAAATGTGTGTTTGTGTGTGTGTGTGTGTTTGTGTGTGTGTATGTACACTTGCATGTTTGTGTGCGTGCATGCATGATGTGTGTATGTGTATGTGCACTTGCTTGTTCGTGTGTGTATGTGTGTGTGCGCGTGCGTGTATTTGTGTGTAGCCAGAGGTCAACCCTCGATGTCTTCCCACACATGATTTTTTTTTAAGAAGGCTCTCTCTCTCACTAACTTCGAAGCTCACCAGGTTGACCATAGCAGCCTGCTACCAAGCTGCAGAGATCCTCTTGTTTCTGCCTCCCACATTCTGAAATTGTGGGCACACCCCACTCCAGTTGGATTTTACCTGGATCTAATCTCAGGTCCTTGTGTGTTTTGTGGTAAGCACTCTGCCATCTCCCCAGCCTCCAGTGTGCTTTCACAAGCCCCAGTTCCTACCTCTGCTGGAATTTACTGAGATACACTTTGCTTCCCAGCACACATAGAACATCTCTGAACATCGCTGAAATGTGGGTGTTGGCCCCCCACAATTCTCTGGTTGTTCTTAGCTCAACTGGCCGCCAGATCACAAACGAGTATTAAGCTTTGCTTTATAGAGGGCGTAAAGTGTTTATTGCATCCATTCTTCAGCTAAAGCTTTCGGTTCAGTTTGGTTTGTTTTTATGACAGTTCATTTTAGCTGGCCTCAGATATATGACTGACATTAGGTTTATTGGAATGTCTGCCCGAGTTGTCTCCATGGTGTAAACACCACGTGAAGCTAACTGCTTCCTTTAGACACTATGACTCCAGACTCCTAATTCTGGGACTTGATCACTTGTATTAGAGAAAGCGTGAATAGGAGGGACAGTTCTTTTCAATGGAGGCACATGTTATTCTGACTTTTCAGATGTACTCTGGGAGAAATTAGGCTAAAAATATTCATAGTTGGAGGAAGCTTGTCTAGAGGCAATGCAGCCTTCTTCCTGTTCCGCCAAGCTGAATCCATCTTTTGGATGCATATTTCATGGACTACAGAACACCAATTTTATATAATTTAAGCTTGAGAGACTTACAGGGATATATCTCAACTCTAAATTATGGGGCAGGGTATCAGGGTAAGTACACCGTACAGAGGATTGGGGAAAGGTAAAGAATGAAGACAAGAGAGATGCTAAGACGTGGGCCATAGACACATTGGAGGGAGAAAACTGACTCTTCAAAGACTCAGAATGAAAGAACTCACTACTTTCTGAGACATGTTTAAGTACTCACTACTTTATGGAGCATGTTTAAGAACTCACTACTTTCTGGGACATGTTTAAGAACTCACTACTTTCTGGAACATGCTTAAGTACTCACTACTTTCTGGGACATGTTTAAGTACTCACTACTTTATGGGACATGTTTAAGAACTCACTACTTTCTGGGACATGTTTAAGTACTCACTACTTTATGGAGCATGTTTAAGAACTCACTACTTTCTGGAACATGCTTAAGTACTCACTACTTTCTGGGACATGTTTAAGTACTCACTACTTTCTGGGACATGTTTAAGAACTCACTACTTTCTGAGACATGTTTAAGTACTCACTACTTTATGGAGCATGTTTAAGAACTCACTACTTTCTGGGACATGCTTAAGTACTCACTACTTTCTGGGACATGTTTAAGTACTCACTACTTTCTGGGACATGTTTAAGTACTCACTACTTTATGGAGCATGTTTAAGAACTCACTACTTTCTGGGACATGTTTAAGAACTCACTACTTTCTGGGACATGTTTAAGAACTCACTACTTTCTGGGACATGCTTAAGTACTCACTACTTTATGGAGCATGTTTAAGAACTCACTACTTTCTGGGACATGTTTAAGAACTCACTACTTTCTGGGACATGTTTAAGTACTCACTACTTTCTGGGACATGTTTAAGTACTCACTACTTTCTGGGACATGTTTAAGAACTCACTACTTTCTGGGACATGTTTAAGTACTCACTACTTTCTGGGACATGTTTAAGAACTCAGTACTTTCTGGGACATGTTTAAGTGGGTTTAAACCTTGACAATAACCTAACTAACGTCTCCAAAGGCTTTGAAAATTTTATTTGTGGCAAATTGATATAAGCAAATCAAGAGGAGATTTCATCCCTACCCTCCCTCTCTCAAGATTGTATCTCTTACCCAGAATGCCCTCCAATCACCACCTACCCCACCTCCACCTCTGCTGATGTCCCAGCAAGAATACTTTGTTATTCAGTCTCTCCAAACTCATATAAAGTACATCTGAGTTCCTTAGTAAACAAACTTATGAACCACCAGGAACGTCCATCTAAATCTAAACCCAGTGCTCTGACAGGTCTCTAGAGGCAAGTGACCTGTATCTTCAAACACCTCTAGAAAACACCAAACCTGCCTCTCAAACTTCATATGATAGCAAGGTAAGTAGCAGATTACAGGGGAACCGAGGAGCCTAGAGATAGTTCTGAATTCGGACCTCATGGTCATTTCTTCATTCACAAAATAGGCCGGTATGCTGGCAACCTAGGCAAACACAGACCTTTCTAGAAAACCATAGGAAGTCGTTCTTATCCCTAATAAATTTCAGTGGTGCAGCGTCACTGAGAAACACTGTCAAGGTAACCAATAATAGTCCCAACTTCCTAAAGGAACAAGTAAGCTCACATTGTCCAGACTGGAAATAAGGTTGGAGTCTGAATGGAAGATCAGTCACTGTACACATGAGGTGTGAGATACCGCATCTAAAACCACAAAGGCTTTTCCTAACAATGAGATGCAGTGGATGCTTTGGCGGAGAAGAAATCAATCAGAAGTGGAGGATTTCTCAGTGTTTCCAAAGATTCAAGTCTTAACAGATACTCATAGAGGGAAAAAGAGAGTATGGGGGTTGGGGGGGGAGATCAGGTACAAATTAAAATTGGTTAAAAGCAAATTAATTTTAAGAAATGCATGGTGTAGTTCCTAATGTGTGAACTTAACAGCTTCAGAGTACAATGACCTGTCTTTTATATAATCCACCTTGTAAGTGACACTTTGACAAAATAGTATTGGTCCATTGTGGGGAGGCTGCCATGGTAACACCCCATTCCTCTGACATCTGCTGTTTCTTGTAGACAGATATCTATATAGATACAGACACAGATATATGCAAAAGATATGTAAAGTTTTCAAAATGCCCAGACAAAGCACAATGAGACAAAAAAAAAAATCTTCCAAAATCACCATTGAGTTTGTTTTGTGTTGGCAGTCTATGGAACCTGTCCTTGAGTAGTTTGTATAGCCAGTCAGACTCCATTAGAGAAAACAATGTTTTCTTTTGTGACAGATTATCAATTGTGATTGATTTGTTTTAAACCTACATGTTTATGTCCTCTATGAATGAATGTGCAGGGGCTCCAGGGGGTCGGAATTCCCCAGAACTCCAAAAGGTACCGATGGTTGTGAGCTACAGTGTGGGTGCTGGTTCCTGAACCTGGGTCCTCTGCAAGAGCAGAAAGTGCTCTTAACTGCTGAGCCATCTCTCCCAGCCTCTTGTTTTGATTTTCTTTTGAGACAGAATCTTGTGTAGCCTAGATGAGCCTTGAATTCTTCATCCTCCAACCTCCATCTCCTGTACCCAGGGATACATGTCCGTGTTAGCTTTAAGTCTGTACACGTTTTTTCAAAAGAGATTTTTCTGGGTATGACCGTCTTTCTTTATAGGCTGAGAAGCAACTAGGCCAGGTGTTATCAAATGGCAACATTTTGTTTTGTGCTCCCTTCTGTTTAAGCCTTAAATGCCTTGCTACCTTGTGTTGTAGCAGGACAACCACAGAATGCTGTTGAAATGACCCCCAATCGTTACTGGAACATAATTTACAGGGGGAAACAGAAATCCTAGGGAAGCTAGGAGAGGAAGCTGTGCAGTGAAACGGAAGTGTCAGGCTCCTCCTCTGCTTAAGATGCGGGAACCAGGTGCACTGAGGCACAAGGAAAGAATTTGATTTACAATTTGAAGGGAAAATAATTGAGAGCCGGAAAGCAATCTCGGCCCTGCCAAATTGCTTTCTGCCACGCGTGCTCTATTTAGGCACGAGACTCCTGGACTTACATGGCGTTTGTGCGTGTTTTTCTTCCCTTGTGAATAGTCCATCCTGCCAGATAAGGACTGTTTCTCTGCTGCCTCCAGCAAAAAGGAAGGATGGGTAGTTCCCAGTATCAGCCTGTGCCTTGCAGCTTTGTAAAGGGAGAACGCTGGTGTGTGAGTGCAAAGGTGGTAACCTCACGGTTAAGAAAAACACACCTGGTGGTGGTGACGCACGCCTTTAATCCCAGCACTTGGGAGGCAGACGCAGGTGGATCTATAAGTTCGAGACCAGCCTGGTCTACAGAGTGAGTTCCAGGACAGTCAGGGCTACACAGAGAAATCCTGACTCAAAAAAAAGAAAAAGAAAAAGAAAAGAAAAACACTCCGGTCTCCACACTGTAAACACGTGGGCACTTTTCAATTATTTCAAGATGAGCACTGCAAAGCAGAAAGAACCAGCAAATGTTCACAGTGCTGACTGCTACCTTTTCTATGGAGATTTGTGCTAACAGACTCCATAGGGTGTCAGCTGTGAGGGTCCTCCAGACTCTCTTACCCGCTCCACATTTCTGGATAGATGAGGCCTTTACCATGGGCCCGGTAGTGACTACTTCTAGGAATTAATCTTCGGGGTTCACTGGTAGGTTAATAAATTCCCTGTGCACTGTCAAACCCTCACTCTGCTCATTCTCTGGGACCTGGAGATATTTTATTACTTCTTCGTAATCTCAGAAGACCAGAGACTAACTTGAGCTTAGGATATTCGCTTCCCGCTTCACGAGCGCTGCCCGCGAAACCCTGTATGTTTTTGTGCCTGATGCAAGAGCAGAAATTTAAACCTCCAGAACATCTTTATATTAAAACATACCCTCTTAGTTTTGCAGTTTATTGCATTAGAAAATATTTCTGGGACTGGGCGATGGATGCTTCGGTAGGCAAAGATGCTTACCACTGAGCCTGCCAATCTGTGGTAGTTGGCGGATGGAGAAAATGGACTCTTAAAAATTGTCCTCTGACCTCCATACATGTGGTAGAGGCATGTACCCTACTTCCTTCCATAAATAAATAAACAAACAAACAAATAAAATGTAAAAGAAGTTGAAGCAAAAAAAAAATACTTCTGATTTGCTTATAAACTGTGGCCGCCTGTCAGATTTGCTTTGATAATGGCTTCACTGAGCCTTGGGAACGTCCTGAATGCTTCCCATGGGTAGAACAGGAAATGACCTTTGGGGGAGCAAAACAAAAGCACTGAAAAGTAAGTTGGCACAGACAGACAAACAAAACTAGGCTGAAGCCATGAGTGTAGGTGCTTTATATCAGCAGAGAGTCTGAGCAGATTTGTGCCGTGGAACTGCAAGCTGATAGAAATGGATCTGGAAAGGGGCCAGGATCCTAAAATCATCCACAGGACCACAAGCTGCTAGCTCTGAACAGGATGCTTCAGGGCTCTCCTTGACAGACACCTGACCCTCGTGAGCAAGGCCTTCCTAGTATTGATTGCTGCTGGCACCGGGCTGGGATTTCTCTCATGGCCCCAGTTTACATACAGGTAGCCAGTAACTACTTGTTTGAACAGAAAGAAAAAAATGTGGCTTTATCACAAGCCTACATAAGACTTGACCCTATGTTACCTGGTGACCAAATGGGGTTGTAACCAGATGTTAAGAGCACACAGTGACATCTGAATGAGAAAAGCACATGTTACAGGTATGAGCACTCACATACACATATGATACATGCATTTATCCATGTACTTACGTGCACATAGGCAGAGAAGCTCCCTACTTAAGTCCACGATGGTTAATAAGCTAAAGAATCAAATCCTAAAAAAAACAAGATGCATAATCATGCAACACTTTTGTATGTATTTTTTTAATTTATTTATTTTATTTATATGAGTACACTGTCACTGTCTTCAGACACACCAAAAGAGTGCATTGGATTCCATTACAGATGGTTACGAACCACCATGTGGTTGCTGGGAATTGAACTCAGGACCTCTGGAATAACAGTCAGTGCTCTTAACCTCTGAGCCATCTCTCCAGTCCATGTAATTTTTCTATTTTACATAAATATTTTCCCATTATACCTGCACAACTGTATACATTTTATTTTCTCGTCTTTGGCAGAAAGGATGTTTGTTTTATTTCTTGCCCATTGAGTGTGACTTTTCAAATACTTAAGTGAGGCTTCGCTTAAGTAGAGGGTAGATCACGCATGGCCCAGTACCATCATCCTATAAAGTACACTCATCGAGAACCATCGGGAACATGCAAGTCAGGCACGGCCATGACAGCAGAGACAGACAGGTCCTGAGAGCTCCTTGGCCAGCCTGCAGAGCTGAGGTGGCAAGCCTTGGCTCAGTAGGGATCCCATGTCCTAGGTAGCTTTAACCATCAACTTGACATAGCCTAGAAGGGAGTCTCAGTTGAGAGATCTTCCAGATTGTATTGAATGGCGTCAGGGAGAGTGTCCTGATTGTTCGTTGGTATAGGAGGGCCCAGTCTACAGGGACAGCATCATTTCCTGTCCAGGCCATCCTGGGCTGAGCATCAATACTCACATGAGCCAGCAAGCAGTGTCCCTTCATGGTTTCTGCTTCAGGTTTCTGTTTGAGGTCCTGCCCTGACATCCCTTGATGATAGACTGTAATCTGTAACTGAAATGAACTCCTCCTACTCTGAGTTGCTTTTGAGCTGAATATTTAATCCCAGCATCAGAAAGGGATCTCAAGAGTTTCCAGTGCCTGGGTCTCCCCATCTGTCAATGGATACACTGCCACTATCTCCCCTTGGTGCCAAGGGCAAAGTCGCACACACAGCTCAGCCACGCGGCTTGGTGTATGTATGCTGTAAGTTCTGCATGAATCATTGTTACATCACCCTTGGGACAAGACCGTGAGACATACCAGCTGACGAAAGAGCAGGCAAAGTGCAAGGCCGCGAGGTTTCAACCATGTCCTTTCTCCCCTTGCAGGTGGCCCCAGCCATTAAGGAGAAAATGATGAAGAAGGGAAGTCTCATGCTGGGCTACCAACCCCACCGGGGGAAGGTCAACTTCTTCCGCCAGGTGGTCATCAGCCCTCAAGTGAGCCGGGAAGACATGGACTTCCTGCTGGACGAGATAGACAGCCTGGGTAGAGACATGTAGCCATGGCTTTCATCCCCCCAGAGACTCCTGTCCTGGGGAGGGTCACAGATCCAGTGCGTCTGAAGACACTCTAGGTAGATGACAGTCCTGCTGCGATTAGGAAACACGCCCACTCCCTCAGCCCCCCACACCACCACCTCCCATCCCCCTCACCCCCCCTTCCCCCCACGGAAAGCCAAACGCTAAGGGTTCTTTGGCTACCTGCTGCTACTGTTTGTAGAATGGAGAAAGTAGATGTGATAAAAAATTATTCTCTCAAATATTATCCTCGGAAACAACCCCGAGGAGATGCTAGGCAGTGCCGCGTGGATGGATGCTGGATTGTAGGTTCCCATTGCTCTTTGAAGAACATTGGAATACAACTGGAGTGGACCCCAGTGTGACCCCTGTGCCACCAGCATCAGCGCCACCAGGGGCTTAATGAAAACACAGGTTCTCCAGCCTTACCCCACACTCCCTGAATCAGAAACTCTAGTTCCAGCATCCTGAGTTTTAATAAGCCCAACAGGTGAACCTGATGCACACTAAATTCTGAGAAACAATGGTCCAGTAAAAGCCTTTACAGATGTTTTGCACCCTAAAGGACATGTGATATTTCAGTAGCCCCCCACCCCAGCCAGTCTTTGAAAAATTCAGCTGTGGCATTTGTGCTACAAATGTTCAGGGACTCTGAAACAGCTGAAACATGTCAAAGAGATACACAGACCACATCTCCCCTGGGGCCATCACCTTAGATGTATTTCTGCATGGGGGGGGCAGATATATACATATACACATACACATTCTTATACACATATACATACATATTCAGATATGCATACATATACATGTTCATATTCATATGCACATACATAATATTCATATACACATACACATTCATATGCATATTCGTATACATATATACATACATATTCATATACATATACACATTCATATACATATTCATACACACACATATATCCATATGTATATGCATATGCACATATGCATATTCATAATCATATAAATATACTTGTTCATTTTTCATTTGCATATACATATTCATATACACACATTCATGTACACATATGTGTGTGTGTGTGTGTGTGTGTGATTTTTCTACTAGGTAATCATGGAAACTCAATAACCGCAGTTCAGGTCCCACTGTGCCTTTCTTGACTGATGGAAAATACCACTGGGTTGAGATAGTTCACAATCTCATTATATTTGCTTGTTTGTAGAAATATTCATATATATATATCTATATCTATATAGATATATATATAGAGAGGGGGAGGAGTGGGGGGAGGGAGAAACTATGTAAGATTTTTACTGCCTAAAGATGTATGCTTTATTTTATTCAGGCTGAAGTTTTTGTTTCAGGAGTTAGATTGAATCACTATTTTAATTCATCTGTGTTATAAATTAGGGTAAAAACCAAACAGGTTTGGTCAGAGATTAGAAAGCATCCATCCATTTTCCAAGCACACTATTGGGTGGGAACAAACACTGCACATCTGTGTGGGTCTCTGTCCTTCTTTTAGGTTCAGGAATGCATTTCTTATTTTCACTCTTGGCTTTGTAGGGAATAGAATAAATTCCAGAAGCGAAGTCCAAACATTCTCCTTCTCAAACTCTGCAATGTCGATTAGGGTTTTCGGTGGTCTGTCTTGCGCAGAGACTCTAGAGTCAGAGAGCACTCCATGGCGGTCCCCTGTTGTTCCTGGAAGGGAATGATTGCAACTCTCTGGGGCCATCACCTTAGACTTATTTCTGGGTGGGGGGAGGTTCTTGACTAAGAACAAAGATGACCCCGAGATGATGTATAGATGAAGGCTACATGTTGAGATTTGTCTGGGCATGGGGCTGCGATCACCTCATGCTGGATCTCCAACTCCTGGCATTTAAATTTTGAGAAACTGATGTGTACTGCATTATGTGCACCAAACATCTTCACTGTAAACTGTGCGATCTTTTACTGTCTCTACTCATGAGGGTATTTTCACTTCATTTTCTGAGTAACTTCAAATTCCCTGGTGGAAAGAGCTATCTGTTCATGATTTGATTCTTGTTGCCTTTTAAAAATTGTTCTACATAAAATGCTTCTAAGACTGATGCTAGAAATAAGTTGGATTTCATGAAATAAAAAGCTCTGTCAGCGCTGTGCATGACTGGCATTTCTTTAAATGACAGTTCTATTTCTAAAGATGGTATCAATACAGTCCTAAGAAGTGAACTGGATTCAACTGGAAATTTAGTTTAACAGCAGAAGAGGTCAGATATGCTCTGTCTTAGTCAATAGCCCCCACACCCCCCAAATCGGAAAAGAATAAATAGCAAAGTATGGGTTTATTGTTCAGTCAACTTTTCTACCAGGTTGTTGTGGATAGTCCTGGGATTGTGTTTTTTGATGCTAATTCCACTCCTCAGAGGGGATGCAGATGAGTTGCCTTGTGACTTACCTTCTCCCCACCTTACCTTTTCAGATAAAGGCTTGAGCCAATGATTGGGCAAGAGGAAGTGGGAGGAGCTGAGAGTCTAGGGGAGGAGCCACGGGGGATCAATAGGAAGGGGAGGAGCTACAGAGGATCGACAGAGAGGCTGCAGAGAGAGAATCTCGTGGCCTGGAGAAACCTCAAGATATATGGGATAATATAGATGGGAATAGAGTAGTGTAGTGGGAGGTCTGCCCAATCTAGGCTTGTAGTTTGCTCTGTTAACTGATTGAGCTGAGCTTTCTTTTACCGGGGAATTGGGTTGGAAACAAAGTAGCAACACCAGGGAATCATGGGAAACTCAACAACCCAGCTCAGTTCCAGCCTCCACAGATGAGACACAGCAGCTTCTTGACTGGTGGAAAATACTACTAGGGGCAGATAGTTTACAATATCATCTTTTTGTTTCTTGAAATATTCAGAAAACACTCTCAATCAGGTATTTGTCTCAATGATTAGGAGGATAATCGGGTATTTGTCTCAATGATTAGGAGAATAATCATTTGAGAGGATAGGGTGAGATCTCATTCAGTAAAACATGTACCTTAAAAGCATTAAGACCTGCGTCAGTTCCCTCAGAAATCACTAAATGTCATCACCTACCCTTGTAATTTAGCCCTGGGTAGACTAGACAGCCAGCTCCATCTACTTGAGACTCTGTGTCAAACAACAGAAACAAACAAACACATAAATACTAAATAAATAAAAAATCAAAGTAAACCAAAACATAGGCAATGGATAGAATAGATGAAATTGTCTTTTAAAGTCTTCATTCTAGAATTGCCAAAGACACACACAAGTCAAGTGGTAGCAGGCAAGACAAATATGATTCCCTCAAAGTTAAGCTGCAGAGAATGGAATAGGAGGCCTTGCTTTAAGCATCCTTTCCATGCTGGCTTTACATGAGCTAAGTTGCTATGGGCTTCACCAGGTTCGACTTATTGGAAGTTACCAGACCCTTCCTGTTGTCAGGCTACCTTGATTCAATCCCTCTCAGTGACAGGCTGGGCTGACGTCATAGCAAGCTGGCTGCTTTTCACCAGGCTGCATACACTGGGGAAACTTCTTCCCAGGTGCATGAGTTACTGTTACTGAAGCTGCAGCACCTGCTCCAGACTGTGCCCCAGTGACTATAAAACTCTGACTTATGAGCCTTAACTTACCAGAGACCCCACCCCCTGAGTGAACAGTGTGGAGCCGGGAACTGATGCAAAAGCAAGAGGAAATTTATTGTTCCAGCATGCTGAGGTTACCCTGCACATGAAAGAGACGGAGAACACCCATGTGCAGCCTGTCCAGCGAGGTTTTATACAGTTTTCAAAGCAGCAGCCATTAGGCACAGAGTGATCAGCAGAACAGTGTGACTTTTAAACTGATTGGTCTTTAGGGAATGAGGTGGCAAGGCCTTCCCTTGTCTGTAGATGGCTAGTGGTCATGGAATGTGTCTATGAGCTCTGAGCCTCCCCTACATGGAGGTGGCCAATGGTTAGTGTCCCCTCCCTGTGGTCTGAGGAATGTAATTAGTCCCTCCAGTCCAGAAAGGAGGGTGCCTTTCTCTTTCAGGAAGGGAGGGGTCTGGTGGACTTCTCCAAAGTTCCTGAGCTGACCTCTTCACTATGACTGCTGTGTATGGGCTTTAGCCTTCAAAAGTCTTGGTGGCCTGTGCTGACCCTTGCTAACCTGTCAGCTTTTCAGCCTTCTAACTTCAGACCAGGAAGTAGCATGTCCCACAGTGACCTAACAGAAAGCTTGAAACTAGTGCCATTTGAGACCAGAGACTGGTCCTTTGTGGTAGTATCTTAGGGCTTCTATTGCTATGATGAAATACCATGACCAAAAGCAAGTTGGGGAGAGTATTTTGCTTACACTTCCACATTATAGTACACCATTGAATAAAGCCAAGACAGGGCAGAAACCTGGAAGCAGGAGCTGATGTAGAGAACATCGAGGGGTGCTCCTTACTGGCTTGCTCATTATGACTTGATTGGCTCATATATATTTTATAGGTCTCAGGACCACCAGCTCAGATATGGCATCACCCACAATGGGCTGGGTCCTCCTGCATCAGTCATTAAGATAATGCCTTACAGCTGGAATTTATGGGTGCCTTTTCTCAACTGAGGTTCCTTACTCATTACAAATAACCCAAGCTTGTGTCATTGACATGAAACTAGCCAGCATGTATACTGTAGGTTGAGTTGGTAATGCAAGAATGAGAAAACCACAGGGCCAGAAAAGGTGCCCACACCTGACACTGCTGAGTTAGTGGAAGGAGCCAGAGCAATAGAAGACAGCTGACAGTTCCAGAGAGCAGACTGAGGACAGAGACAGCGAGGAAGAGAAATGGTGGGGATGTGTAATGACGGTGGGCAGACAGAGATACTGAGAGAAGTAAAACACAACACCATCAGGAGGCACAAAGCTCAGCGAGACAAAGATGGGAGACCATGAGCCCTGGCTGCTTCAAGATTTCACACATGGGCAAACCCTGAGGGCCACCTATATATCTAGCTCTCCAGAGCTCACAAGGTATGGCCTGAGCTGCTGTTGAGGACTCCCGGTGTCCATGGCTTTGGAGCTGGGCCACAAACCTGTGACAAGCGCCACTACCGTTGGTTTCTGTGAAGAGCTGAGGCTTCTCCTAAATGCCAAGGGCCAGGCGAAGAGTGGGGATAGCCCAGAGAAAGAAGTCTCTGACATGAGCACCGAAAAATTCCTTTGACCTTTACAGCTGACAACCATAAGCCTCTGTGTCTCTAGGCTTGGCTCTATGAACTCCTGGGTCTGCCAGCTCACTCTATCAATGTTTGAACTTGTGATTCCAAAACTGCCAGCACTGGAAGAACTGCATACTCCTCTTCTTTTTTCCTCTTCCTCCCCCTCTTCTTCTTCCTCTTCCTCCTCCTTTTTCTCTTTCTTTTTTCTTCTTCTTCCTTCCCCTTCTTCCTCCCCTCCTTGTCCTCCTCTTCCTCATTCTCTTCCTATTCTTCCTCCTCATTTTTTTCCTTTTCTTCCTCCCCCTTCTTCTCCTTGCCCTCCTCTCTCCCTCCTCCTCTTCTTCCACTACCTCTTTTTTATCCTTCTCCCCTCCTCCCCTTTCTCCTCTTCCTCTTCTTCGTTCTCCTCCCCCTCCTTCTTCCTCCTCCCCCTCCCTTTTCCCCTTCCCTTCCTACCCCTCCCCCTCCTACCCCTATTCCCCCCTCCTCCTCCCCCTTCCTCCTCCTCCTCCTCCTCTTCTTCTTCTTCTTCTTCTTCTTCTTCTTCTTCTTCTTCTTCTTCTTCTTCTTCTTCTTCTTCTTCTTCTTCTTCTTCTTCAGATTTCCATCTGTGTAGAACAAAATGACCCCAGCAAGTTGTCTTACCCAATAAGTATTATGTAGTAGCAAAACAGAAGTAAGTATTATGAAGAAAAACAGAGAATGAATGGAAGAAGAGAGTGGATAGGGCAAACTATCAATTGTAGAACAACGGACCAAGCAAGCCTGTGACAGTTGAGCAGTTGAGCAGCTTAAGCATGTAAGAGAAAGAGAGAGTTTCTCAGGAAAGAATGATCCACAGAGAAGGCTGTAATGACTGAGTCTGAGGACGGCATCCACAGGATATCCAAGGACCAGCATGGAACTAACTCCCTGGGGCAAAGTGGGTATTGGATAGGTGATATGTGATGACGTCAAATAAGTTTTGGGAAGTTAGTTACAGACTTGCGTGTGTAGGACCTAGAGTGGCATAGAAGCACACTACAGTAGTTGACCTGAGTATCACAAGAAGCATGTGGACTACACTCAGTACACTGGGGTGTTAGTGGGAAAGAGTAGATATGGGGAAGAACAAATTCTTACAAATTTTAATAAAATTTGTTTTTCAAAAAAGAAAAATAACATAATTAACTGCAACCCCACAATACTTACATGAAAATCAAACAAAATAGAAAAGAAGAAAATGAATAGGGAAAAAAGTCAGTTCCTGGCATCATATTTACTTCTGGGCTTTGTTTCCAGTTCTTGGGTTTGTGTTCTTCCAAACGTGTATCTGAGTATTCCATGTGTATCTGAGCACTCCATTGTTGTGGATGGGCCTAGTGCTGTTTGTATTTTGATGCTAATTCTACTCTCCTTGGAGGGGCTGCAGACAAGGTCTGAGTCTCGTACACAGGTGACTTCTTGTGAACCAATGCCCTGATGAATAAAGGAGCCAATCACTGGGAAAGTAGGCGGGATTTCTGGGTTGGATGGAGGAAGAGTGGAAGCAGGAAAGATGTCCTTTTGGACAGGGACAGCATGAGGACAAGATGTAATTATAAGTGTCTCCCAGTTTCAGTGGTGGATCTGTCAGGATTTGGTACCAGAGGATTTAGATTTAACAAGGCTTACAAGTTAGGAATTTAGTGGTTGCACCCAGCGATTGAGTTACCATTGTTTCTGAACTAAGTTTGTGTTGTGTTTTCCTTCACGTGGCGGCTCATCTGGGTTCAAGAGAGAAACGTATGGTGGCAAAGTGTGAGTTTGCCTGAGTGTACCACGAAAGTCGGGTAGGTTTTGAAGAAAGATGCTGGCATGGTAGTGACCTGCCAGTGGGAACCTAGTGAGCTGGGTGGAGAGATTTTGGAGTTCTGAGTCAGAGTCTCCATGAGATAGTAACAGGTTGGCCATTGCCTGTCAGTGCAAGGCCAGCCAGACCACCAGGACAGCGAGTTGGCAGCATAAGCACAGGAATGTGCCGGTTCAATTTTTATATTTCTTGCAACATATATGCAGACAAAACACACATATATGTTTATGTATACATATACTGACAGACAGGCCCTGTCAGAAAGAATATACTCACAGTAATCTATTTACTTTAGCTCAGTGTCACCTCTTATTTTCCTCCATCCCCTAGTAATCATTGCCTGTTATGAATCCATCAAGGGATTAATAGAGCAATTACGTTAAGACTAATAAATTCTAATAAATTCCAAAGCCTATCATCTGGCAATCGACCGCCAGTACAGGAGCCTGTGGGGGACAGTTTATATCTGGTGCTGCACTAGAACTGGCAAATGGAATAGAGTGTTCATAGACCAAGGAGGAGTTCAGGACAATTTCAAACACTTTTGATTGGGCAACTGTTAGGGAGGACTTGTGGCTTCCTGAGATGGGAGCAGTAAATTTGTAATGTCACCTGATGTAGCTGTGCAAGGTTTAAGCCATGTAGAAATCAGCCAACCCCACATGATTTATTGGTAATTATGAATCTCAGCTTCAGGGAGGAAGTTGGGAATGAAAGCCTTGAGCTGTGGATCCATCATCGTAGGAATGGTACTGCAAGTCACAGGATTGGGTTAGAGCCTGCAGACCATATTGGAAGATTAAGAAAGAAGCAGATGGAAGGCAAAAGTCAAGGACCTCAGCTCACAAGGAGAAGAAAACTGCCAAGACGTTATGAAGATGTGTCTTACTTACTCTCCCTATTGCTGAGATAGACTATCCTAAGAATGGTAACTTGGGAGGGGGTGCCTGTTACAATGTTGCAGGGTGGGATTGGCAAAGCGGGGATTATGTTACAATGTTGCATGCTCACTGTTTAAACAGTATCTCATCACATTGAAAAAAATCACATTTAGTATGGATTAGTGAGAGAGGATGCCAGTGATGGTTTAATTCCTGAAGGCAGTGTTGGTACACTAGTGTGACATTTCCTAATGCAATACTTGCCTCGTGAAACCAAAGCACATGGTAGAACTCAGATCATCAGGTGTCCGTGGGCAATTGTGTAAAATTCAGACACACACCAAGTGGTCATGACTTCATAGACTATAGCTTTGAATAGGCGTCCAACAAATGCTGTCCTGTCTCCAAGCTAGGGTCTGTCCCCTAACCAAGAAGATCCAGGGAACAGTCATTGCTTCTCTGAGTTTATAAGACAGTGTTAAAGATTCCATTCAGCCCAGCCAGGCTCAAATGTAGAGGATAAGAAGCCAGGGTCTTTCATCTAGAAACTGCCAGCTCTGTCTTTAAGGTGTTTATCAATTTTTAGAGCTACTCAGAGAGAATTTGGGGGGGAGGGGACAAGCAAAAAAAGAAAAGCATTCCTCATTAAGAGTCTCAGAACATTAATTATAGTTATTATTTACTTGTAAATACTTTAACATATTTCTCTGTTATGGAGAGGATAGCTTTAATATATATTCCTAGCAGGGAGGCTGCCCCAATCTCAAAATATCCAAAGAAGAGCAGCTGTCGTTTTATCACAGTCACTCTTCAGAGACCACTGGTATATAGCTGCCTTTATTTTTATTATATGTTTTTTATTTATGTGTGTTTTTATTTGTTTTTTATTTATGTGTATGTGCTTACCTCTGCTTGAAGCCTTGTGCACAGGAGCTCATGTGCCTGCAGAGGCCTGAAGAAAGCCTGGATCCCCTGTCACTAGAGTCACAGGAAGTTTTAAGTGCCAAATATGGTGCTGGGAAGCAAACTCTGGTCCTCTGAAAGAGCTGCAGGCACTCCTAATTTCTCAGATGTTATCTCCAGACCCATCACCTCCTTCCCCACCCCCAACAACAGAACTTTGTTCTTATGATGTGAGCAGAGCTGGGTGCTCATTCTGTCCTGGGACTGAGAGCCCTCAGTGACTGCTTGCAGACAATTCAAAGGACATCCTATGGAAGTTCCAAAGACTTCTCTGGTTTTCTGTTTAACAGCTCCACCCTGGAAGTCATCCTGTCCTCCTATGTAGCCTGAATAGTTTAGATGACCAGAATGTCACCCTAAAAAATTCACTGTGGAAGACCAGAATATGCCACACCAGATTTTCTCCAGCATTTGGACTATGTTGAGATAATCCTTTGGAAAATGTAGAACTGGGAGGAGAGAGAGGAGGACCAGGGGGAGAGCGAGGGGGAGGGCGAGGGGGAGGGCGAGGGGTGATGTGATGATGTAAAGGGTGCTCATGCGAGAAATTCTCAAAAAATATAATAAAATAAAGGAGCGATGTCTGCTTAATTAGAATAGGAAGGCGATTAACAAGCTATTTTTAAGTGCTGCAAGTATCGGGAGGTATACCAGAATAGATTATGCCATGCGCAACTGATTGGCAGGCCCTGAAATGCGCGCAAGTTCCCAATCTTGTCTTGATCAGCAGTCTTTGCAAAGCAGGCCTGAAAGGCATGGTCCCCAACCCATAAAGTATGAAGCCATAATTATTCAAGTGAAAAAAAAAAGAGGAAACTAATTAGAAACGTGATAAGCAGCGATTAGGCAGTTACTTCAGGGGAAAATGAACTAGATAAGCAGATGCCAACCCTGACAGGATGGTTTTGATGAAAAGTTCCCTGTCTGTCACCTGGGGAAGCAAGTGCCTTCAAGATGGGTCCATTAGCATGTCATTTGCACTCAGAGTTTAAGACAAGAAATAAAAGGTCACCACAAAACAGGAAGTCCTTGGAGCAGAACAAACCTGGCATCTAAAAGTTGGTGAGTGGCAGGAGGGACAGACGGGGTCCTTCCAGAGGGCCCTCGGAAAGCCCACTGCTAATACTCCTGACCTTGCTGTAGCCAGAACTCAAATGACCAGGGTGGAACAGAGCCTAGAGGTGGGTCAGAAGTCCTTGGCTTCCGTTTTGGCTGAGGCTCTTGGGACTGAGCCCAGAGATCTTGTACATTTGGGGGGGTGGGGAGAAGAGTTTTGCTTCTTGTGCTCTGGTCGGCTGCTCTCTCCAGCTCTCCGGTCCTAAGGGCATCTTCTGTACTCTGGAGTTTGAGCAGGTGGTGTGGTTTGAATGTGAATGGCCCCACAGGGTTGCACCTGAGCCCAGGCTGGTGGAAATCTGTGGGACCTGAAGTGGGTGGAGCTTCAAGGAGGAAGTGGGTCATTGAGCATTCACTTCCGGTTCTGTAGTAAGGTTCTGCTTCCGAAGTTTGCTTCCTGATTGTGGACATTGTTGGTTTTTCTACGCAGGTCTGTCTGTCTACTCTGCAGCACAGGTCATCTGTCTGCCCGCCATGCGGGCTGCAGGGATGCAGTGGAGATGTGGGCCGCAATGAGATACACCAGCCAAACAGTTCCACGTGGGACTTTATTTAAGATGGGGAAAGGTGTAGCGGGTGGGAAGAAGGAAGGAAAAGAAAGAGAGAGAGGGGGAAAACGCTACCCAGTTATATACGGTGATGATGTAAATTACAGGTTAAGGTGGGCCATTGAATTCTGGGTATATGGCGGCTGTTGCCTTGGCAACAGGCCTATAGTTCTAATTGTCGCCTATATGACATCACAGGCCTCACAGATCTCGGTACCAACACTGTTAATCCTACCAGATGAAAATAAGACCACTGCCACAATTTTTGAGCCAAATCTGAAGCAAGCTTTAATTAAATATTGGCCGGGATGATGGACTCTGGCCAGGCCCATCCTGGGGTTCCCAGAAAATGGGGACAAGTCACATTCTGCAAACGTTAATAAAGGCAAATCCATAAGGCCACTAGGTCCAATCAGCGACAAGCATATATCCTGATGTACTTCCTGCCTGTGTATCTCCTGCCTACATCCAATCAGAGTCCATCATACATACTTACATGTTTCCTACCCACTGACCTTCCATCGACATGTGATCGACTACAACCGCAGTTTGGCAACAAAACAAAACAAAACAAAAACAAGCTTGTTTAGGGGAGCTAAAACACGTGGTTTTCTAACTTACACAAACAATAGCTTCGAGCATTTCAGGAAGTATCTGTCCTTGGTCAAGATTGGAGGCATTTTCTGTTTTGTGGATCTCTTGTGCATAGTAATTAAAACTTAAAATGTAACTTAGCTCTTACAGACACTATGTGACCAGCGGCCTTCTGTTCAAGCTGCTATGTCTTCCCAACCATAGTAAGTCGTGTCACCTTCAACTGTAAACCCAAAGAAGCCTCCCTGCCCCCTGCTTGTCAGGTATCTGGTCCCAGCAACCAGAAATGTAGCACAACCAATGAGTCAGACCGTTGAGCTCTCCATGGCTCCGTGTTGCTGTCCAGGCTCCAGCCTTGATGGTATTCAGGGTGGGCATTTGACTCTGGCGCCCAGCTGTTGCCATTAGAATACTTCTGTAGCTGGAGCAGGGTCTGAATGGAAGCTTCAAGATGAACACACACGCACGCACGCGCGCGCGCACGCACACACGCACGCACAAGCCAGCTTGCAAAGGAAAATTGGCAGCCCATCCTTACCTGAGCTTCATCCACAGAACAGAGCATGCCTATGCAGGGAGTGGGGTGGGGGTGGAGAGGAGCCCTTCAAATACAAGCAGGAGAGGTAAGGACTATGAAACTCCTACTAAGGGCTGCACACCAGATGGGCAGATGGTTTTTTGGAGCTCTTTCCTCAGTGGCTTGTTAGGACACTTACATTCCTGGGTTTAATAAGCTGTCTCTATTTTTAGACAAGAATTGGCAGCCCTGTGAATTCATCTCCTGTGATCGCCATAAATAAGTACTGTTAATCTCCCAATGACTTAAAACAAACAAACAAACAAACAGTGTTTTATTCATCAATCATTCAAGAAACAACATTTGTGAAAGTCCAGGCTTCACATTCTACTCTCTTTCTAATACCTTTTGAGAAAAGGGTATATATGATAAAATAAAATAAATGTTCTTGATGGATGGCAAATTGTGAAACCATCTCAGGTACCGGGCACACATCTCACACATGAAGAAATGCTACCCACACCCAGAAGACAAGTGCCTCTTCCCATTGTTCTCACAGCAAGCATTTCCTCACTCTATGTAGTCTCTGTCCCACTGCACAACTTTACTACCAGCCAAGATTCAGGCAAGGTTTTCTAAGTTCAACACACAAAAGCAAAGCTATGTATGGACTATCAAAAGCTATACTGGCATGCTAGTCAGAGGCATGAAAACACACGCAGACATACATTCTCTGAAGCAGCCATCACTGTGACAGTCCTGGAAGAAATAGCCACATGGGCCAAAGCAGTTCCTGGGATGGAGAGGCCGTGCTGGCACACCAAGAGCCACCATGCCAGGACACAGGGATCAGGGACAGACCAGAGCTAAGGGACAGCAGGCTGCCAAGGGCTAGCTACTGTTCCTCTTTTATTAGAGAGCTTCTGTTGTGGATTATCTTTTGGTCGGGTGTGTGTGTATGTACTCACGTATACACATGCAGATGTGGGTGGGGAGGTCAGAGGTTAAACTCCAGTGTTATTCCTTAGACCTGTACACATGGATTTTCACACAGTCTCTTCACTGACCTAACTGGCCTAGGGCTCAGTTAGGCTAGGCTGGTTGACCAGCAAGCTCACAGGAGCCTCTATCTCTGCCTCCTCAGCCAGGATTATAAGCACATTATATCACCTGTGGCTTTTTCTGCCTGAAATCTGAAGGCCAAGCTTATTTCCTCCTGCTTATACTAAAAATGCCCCACAACACACACACACACACACACACACACACACACAAATACTCCATAAGCTATCTTCATCAGAGCAGCTGTGATTACCCACCCACAAGAGACCTCAAGACGGGCCCTGTTGCCTGCATCCCCTCCCAGAAGCAGGGGCCATCAGACCCTTCCCTTCTCATCCACTTCTTTCTATAGCTTCCTCCCAGGTGTATGTCATTCTGGCCAAGTTGCAAGTGCTTCTATGGTCTCAGGATGAGCTGGAGTATATGGGGGTACAGGGGCTAACCGAAGAGCACTCAGTCTAAGGAGCTATGGGGAAGTCTGCATACATGTGGGGGTGAAACTCTGTGGGTGAGTCACACTCCCAGAACTTCCCCTGTACAGACTCTGTTAGCAAGCATGGCAACTTGTTTGCTTCACAAGTGGGACTTAGATGGAATCATTACTCTGTTCTGTCCCTGGCACCATAATCTGAGGAGATCGCACATGGTGCATCTGCCTAGGGAAACGCACTCACAATACTGCTAAGAGGCAGTCCACATGGAAGAGTCCAAAAGGACATTTTCTGTCACGCTGAAGAACAATCTGGTGTGTGAAGTAGGTTTGACTACAGGGGATAGCAACAAAAGGCAAGGTCATCTGTGTACTTTGGATTTATTTGATCTACTAGACATTTTTATTTATATAAAAGACAAACACCACATAGGTTGAAAATAAGTGCTTTAGGTTTTGATATAAAAAAGAATATTGTGCATTCACATTCCTATTTTAATACATGAGTCTGGCCGAAGTGTTTGATAAAAGAATAAAACCTTTCCTTTATGCAGAATAGTGAACAAGAGTCAACACTTTTAGGAATGACAATGATGCTATTCCTTGGTCTTTTTCTTGAATAAAGAAAAGAAATGGCATAAACAAAACAAGCCACAGTAACATGACACCATATTCCAGTTTCTGATGATGACCCGGAAGTGAAGTCACTTTTGAACCCTAGAAATCCCACTAGTGGACCAGCGTTCTGTAAATTCATCGCTAGAGGGCGCTGAACAACAGCTACTAGGTTAGCACTCACAAGCCCAAAGGAGCAAGTGGGTTGGGGCTTTCCACGGTGTTTGCTGCCCACTTTCATGGGAAAGAGTGCATAGATTTTTATCCTACCCCCAACTTGACCATGTATCCTACAGTCGGAACAAAAGACCCCTTGATGGTTCGCCAATCATGGTCCTATTTGGTTGAAAATATATAACTTCAAAACCACATTTTTCTTTAAAAAAAAAAAGATTGATTTGCAACATCCACATTTGTTGATGGATTAACACTCTTCCTATTAAAGTTCATTCTCTGCTCTCGTCCAAGTGGACAGATTCCCCATCTCTACATGGAACTCCTTTGTGACCCCTGTTCAAATATGCACTTGTAAGTTCTGCAGGTTAGGACCATGCAGAGACCAGTAGCCATAAAGGGAGATTCTTAGAGCAGAGAATCAGCCCCTTGCAGAGAGGCAGATGAAACTTAATATGCATGCAAAGAGACCTGACCTGATGAGGTCACACACTGCAGGTCTCCTGAGGTCCAATTTATGTCAATTTCAAATCATAACATCAGATAGGGTTTGTGCAATCCAATCTGTCCCCAGAGCAAGGCAAAATGAATGCACATTTCTACCGTGTGCACGTGTGCAAGGGTGTTCATGGGTGCATGTGTGATGGAGGTCAGAGGTCAATGTCAGATGTTGTCACTCTGCTTTGGAGACAGTCTTCCTAGCCCTGGGCTCCCAGGGATGTTCACCTCCCAGTGCTGAGATGACAAGTGTGTCCCACTGAACATGGCTTTTGCAGTGGGTTCTGGGAGATTGAACTCAGGCCCTCATGTTTGTGAGGAAACCATCCTCACTTGCTGAGCTATCTCTCCATGCTTGCAAATGCACTTTTCTTACAATGGATCCTGGCTAGAAGCAGCTTTCATTTCCAGACAGGGGTGAGTGTGGGTAATGGGAAATCATGGGGGCTTCTCAGAGAGAAGTGAGTCCACACCTTCTGGCTGCAAATGAGGCCACCTGGGGGCGGAGCTAGGAGCCACCTTCTCTCCTTATTGGGGTAATCTAGATTTTTTTTCCTGCAACCTCCCAAATAGTTCAAAAGAAGCTCAACTCACTTTTTCGACAGTGTGTTGACCGAGGAAAACAGGGTTCAAAGTGTCCCCGACACACTTGTAGAGGATGGGCAGTGTGTGCCATTCAATTCCTGTCTGCTATTGGGGAGGCTGAGAAGTGGAACCCACTCTAGTTGCCATGGCAAGCTGGGGGCTCTAGCAGCAGAGCAACAAAAATTAAACACAAGGAGCCTCAGGGGCTGGGTGCCGGGCGTGCCACGTTTAAAAAAAAAGACAAAAGATAATGGCTGGGAACAAATAACAGTATCTTATGCAAAGGAAAGAATCGAAGAACTCAATCTTATCGGCAGAGGGTGGATCAATCTCGTGGGTGGGGAGCAGTCTTCTTTGATTTTGGAAGCTTGTCAAAGCAGGAAGATGGGGCCAAGTTTCAAGGCTAAGTCAGAAGGTTCACAGGTCAGATGTGGGGTTCAAATGTCAACGATAACAATCAAGGGAAACAAAGACACCTGGGAGACCCTGGGACACAGTGTTGGGTCAGGACTTAGCTCCCTGGGTCCGGGAAGCGTCCTACTGCAGAGGGTAATGCTTGCAAAACAGTGTTCTGTGGCCAGAGCAGGCTGCAAGGCATGGATCCTTCTCATACAATTGTGCCCTCATCCCTGCAGTCAGGGGAACTATTGCTTGTGTGACTGATTGTCAAGTGCCAACGCTATCCCGAGTCCCTTCCGCTCCATTCCAGAACTCTCCAATAAAAACTAATTCCCCGGGAACATTTTTGATCGTTTTCTTTGTCTCCTTGCAGAGTACGGCTATATATAGAGAGATATAGACATATAGATATATATATAGATAGATATATATATAAAACATAGCTATTCATATTTACATACAGGCATTAATAAAGTGCAAATGTTATTGGCTGTTGTAAGAATCAATCTCATTTCCTGAGGAGGTGCTAGCTCAGCTTATGCCATGACGATGTCCTAGGCATAGGATGCCCTCTGTCACTCATCCCCCGCCGCCACCGCCGCCACTGCATTGCTGCCACTTCTGAACATGGAGCAGCTACTGGGGAAGAAGGGAGCAAGTCCTTGGTTTTCCAGAAGCATCAGTCAGGAAAGCATCCTGCTGCCTCTGGTCTTTGGCTGGAGGACGGCTTCTGGGGGCTTGGCCCAGCCTGCCCAGAGAAAGCTATTTGGTAGTGTTCAGTGAGCCATCTTCTGGAATCTTCTCCTGGGAGCAGCTCCTCCCAGAGAGTCTCTCTGGGTGTTCCAGCTCACTGAAGCGCTCTGCCACACACTGGGCTGTGAGGCGGGCCTCGGGGTCATGGTCCCAGCACTCCGTCAGCGTCTCACACACGACCTGGATGCCCTGCAGAGGAGAGAAGGGGGTCCCAAGGGCGCCATCAGTGGGTGGTCTCCATGGAATTAGTTAGTATCAATACATCATTATCAAGGTCCACAGTTCAGAATAAGGCTCGTTCTTTCTATGCGTTCATGTGTATGTTGTACGTAGGTGTGGGTCAAAGGTCATTGTCAGCTGTCTTCCTCAAAGACACCTTACTCTTTGAGACAGGGTTTCTCACTGAGCCCGGATCTCACTGACTCGGGATCCTTCTGTCTCCTTTTCCTTCTGTGCTTGTCTTGCAGGATTACATCACGGCCCCCAGCTTTTTATATGGGTACTGGGGATTCAAACTCAGGTCCTCACACTAATTTGCAAATTACCTTTACTAATAGTGTCATCTCTCCAGTGCTTAGGGTCTACTCATTTGTGGTGGCACACATTGTATAGAATGTAACCAATACATCCATTCAGGGTCTGAAGGACTCCTGTTCCCCAGGCTCTCTCTTTCCCTTGCCTCTTTCCTGGCCTCTGAAAACTTACCTCTTTCAGACTGTAACATAGCTGGGCGTAGGTACCCTTCTGTTTGAACAGAGCTGGACACCCAAGCCCGGATTGGGACAGACATTAACCTGGGCTCATTTAGTAAGTTGCTTCCAGAACTGCCTAGGGTGACTCATGATACCCCGCCATCTCCACTGACATTAAGCTAGGCCCTCTGACTGTCTTTGTGTGCCAAATATGCCTGACCATAAAACATTTCAAAGGTGGTACTCCTACACAACCCCACTCCCACACACGAAAGGCTGTCTAGAGCAGCGAAGAACTCTATCTCAGCTGGATTTCATTTTGTGTCAAGAATGTCTTTCTTAATGTCTTGAGTTCTTTCAGAAAATCAGAAGGTAAGTGACTAGTCTGAGAGGTGGAAATCAGATTAGCTCCTTCCACAACATTGGAGGTCAACATTGCCTCTGGGGATCTCTGTACAGCTGGCAAAGGTACATCCGACACTCTTCATGGAGAGTTGGTGTTTGTCTGGCAATACCAGCAACTTTCACAACTTCTGGGGAGTCCCCCTTCCCTGCGCCCCAGTTCTTGATGTGGGATTAATTGCATAATTCACTTAACTGATGGTATTGATTGATAGCCCTGTTAAGAGTAGAGTGTTATTGTTGCTATACCAGAAACATTTATTTTGCTCTGACACAGTAATTACAGGCTGTAAATTAAATTAAATATTAAGCATTACCTTGAAATCAATAGGGCAACAAATCTCATTAAGAGAAAAAATGTATTATGCAAATTCTTTCCAGAATTTTATCATAATGAATAATGACTTCATTAAGAGAACTTTATAGGAGAGACTTCAAGAGACGGTGACAGAGTTTCAACGGAGCATACCATTCCTGCGCCTTCTAAATCCTGAGTTTCTACAATCAGCCTTGCATTTTTAGAACCAAGGACAATTTGCCTGAGACTCCTGTGACTACTCTGACTTTGGGAAGCCTGGTTCACCTACTCCCTGATCACAGGGCTGGCTCTGGGCCAGGGCTGCTCTGAGCAGACTTCCTGCCCCGTTTGTCTTCCTGGTTGTGCCTGGCTTGCTGTTTCTGGCTCTCCTTTGAACTCCCCCTGCCTTGAGGGAGACCTGCGCAGCCAAGGTCGGCAAGGATGAAGGACTTCTCAAAGAGTAAGCAATAAAGGGCTTTGCTGGATGAAAAGGAATCATGTTACAGGAGAGACAGGAAAACGCTGTTCTAGCTCTTTCTTTACTGAGGCTTTCTCGTGTCCATCACACCTGTGGCCAACGGTTTCTCACTCACAACCTACCCTTTCTTTTCTCCTCAACCTCTGCCATGAACAGCCTTAACTTCCGGTTCTTGGGACAGAAGGCCGGTGAGTTGTGAGAATGTCACTCAACAGGCTGCCCCGCCCCCTCCTTCACCAGCCGGTTCCTCTGCATTGATTTCCTGTCCTCCATTGAGGTAAGCCAGCCTCTTTTCCAAGCATGCTCATATACAGCTGCCCTCTCATCTCCAGGCACAGCCAGCACTTAAGAACCTGACAACACCGTTTGCTTCCAACTGCTAAGCATTTCTTTCTGAGGTCAAAGGACCTCGGACAAGCAAAGTCAGAGCCCAGAAGGAAGGAGTGTAGGCTCCTCGTGAGAAGGCGTGGGAGCAGACACAGCTAGCAACACATCTTAACTCTGCAGCCAGAGAGCCTGGGAAAGGTGACCAGTGCCCTGCAGTGGTTATCTGGGAATGCTGCATAAGCCTGCTGAGGCCAGGGTCATTCAGTTATATTGGAATTTTCCTTACGAACACACACCCAACGGAGTTACAGAGAACCGAGGGCTCGGCACTCAGAGCAAAGCTCCCTCTCCCAGAATCCTCTGCTGCCCGCCTGTGAGCATAGCCTCTAGACCTTATGATCATTGGAAGCCAGCACTCCTTACCTGGTGGTTGAGCCAGAAGCTGGGGATTTCAGGCCGCCCTCGGTCTCTCAGAACGCTGTCTTTCATGCTCTCCACACAGGGGTGCTCCCGCACCTTGGAACCAAACGGGGGCTCGTAATCTTTCACTTCTGTGAAGAGAGCAGGCAGACACGGGGCAGATGAGCACAGGGCACTTACACAGCTGAGGGGAGTGTGCTTCGTGAGAGAGAGCCTGGCTGGGTAGTATGAGGTATCCAAGGGCAGAATGAACCTGACAATGCTAGAACCCTTGTAATGGTGGTGGATTAAAGTAAGAAAGCAGGGGTGGGGTTGGAAGGGCTGGGACATAGTCCACTGGTGATTGATTGTTTGGTCCTTCTAGACATCATGCTAATAGCTGACACCTAGGGACTAAGGCAGGCAGGGACCCAGCTTTCCCATAGTGCAGGCACACTCAGTTGGTGGAGAGGATCCTTTATTCTAAGGAGAGAAACAGATTATCATACATATCATGGTACACATACACACTCATACAACAAACATACAAACAAAATAACAAAACCCTCATACAATCAAAATAATAAAAAGTAATTAAAATAAATAAAAAATTAAAATAAAAAATAGTTTTGAAAGCTGAATGTATTACAAAGTTTCTGGTCCTCCATAGACCCCCAGTAATAAAACAGACTCCAAAAATGATCACGGGGACAATCGCCCTCCAAAGGAATGGAGGTCTGAAAGATTTTTTTTTTGTTGTTTTTTTGTTTTTTTTGTTTTTTTTGTTTTTGTTTTTGGTTTTTTTGGGGGGTTTTTTTTTGTTTGTTTGTTTGTTTTTTGTTTTGTTTTGTTTTGTTTTTTGAGACAGGGTTTCTCTGTGTAGCCCTGGCTGTCCTGGAACTCAGTCTGTAGGCCAGGCTGGCCTCGAACTCAGAAATCTGCCTGCCTCTGCCTCCCAGAGTGCTGGGATTACAGGCGTGCGCCACCACTGCCCGGCAGATTTTTTTAAAGTGTATGGTTCCTGAAGACGTTACTAAGTAAGTCAGACACTTAAGGGGAATATGGTGTGGTTCCATGGAATGTCTCCACCAAAACTCACTCTGGAGATTAGCCTCGTGAGGCACTGAGAGAGAGAACCAGGGGCGTCTTCACAGTCAGATGAAGTAGCAGATTCAGGGCCTGCTGGGATACACAGGGACGCTCTAGCTCTGACAAGGCGAGCAAGACAAGCCAGTCTGCTCCTCACACTGTGGTGGTGCCTGGAGCACCAGGCCACACTGCTGGATTCCCTTGTCTCCAAAGCCACAAGCCAAAAGAAAGCTTTTCCTTTAGTGACCCAGCCTCAGGTGTAGTACTGTGACAGCAGGAAGGAGAGTTAAATCTCTTTGGAGCCAAGTTCACAGAGATGAAGAGAGAGTGGTGTTTCTCTGGGTGTTGGGAGAGGATTATGAGGGGAGGGGGGATAAAAATGTTGGTGTTTATAATTAATTGGTAGAGAGCTTTGGACGGAGAGAATGAGAACGTTCTGGGGCTGTGTGGCTCAGAGGCAGAGTGCTCGCCTACCATGCACAAGTGCACAAGGCCCTGGGTTAAAGTTCAGTCCCTAACACTACGAAGGATTGTGTGTGTGTGTGTGTGTGTGTGTGAGAGAGAGAGAGAGAGAGAGAGAGAGAGAGAGAGAGAGAGAGAGAGAAACAGACATGGAGATGGAGAGACAGAGAGAGAGTGAGAAAAAAAACAGCCCAGCAGGGTGCTGGAGAGATGGCTCAGTGGTTAAGAGCACTAACTGCTCTTCCAGAGGTCCTGAGTTCAATTCCCAGCAACCACATGGTGGCTCACAACTGTAATGTGATCCGATGTTCTCTTCTGGTGTGTTTGAGAACAGCTATAGTGTACTCATATACATAAAATAAATAATTCTTGAAAGAAAGAAAGAAAGAGAAAGAAAGAAAGAGAGAGAGAGAAAGGAAGAAAGAAAGAAAGAAAGAAAGAAAGAAGCCATCCCAACAATAAACATTTACTAGAGTTGAAGCGGAAGCCCACCTTCCCTCCCAAATAGTCTGGAATCTTTTGCCTTTACCTTCGAGATAATTTTCTTTAATGAGCAAACATTTTAGTAATTGCCTTCTGTGCTAAGAACTGTTACCATGTTTCATGGTAACATGGAATTTTAAAGAGGGATCTCCTGTTTTATTTTTTCTCTTTCACTTTCTCAGAAGCACATTTATCTTTTCAATCTCACCCCCGTGGAAAAGTTTTGGGAAATCTTATTTTATCATTTTATTTGCTTGCTGATTTTTCCATTTTTGTTGCCCCCCCCCCCCCCAGGCAGGGTTTCTCTATGTAGCCCTGGCTGTCCTGGAACTCACTCTGTAGACCAGGCTGGCCTCGAACTCAGAAATCTGCCTGCCTCTGCCTCCCAAGTGCTGGGATTAAAGGTGTGCACCACCACTGCTAGTCTTGCTGATTTTTTTTTAATTCTCATTTATTCTTTGATATTTTCATACATTTATACCTCTATTTTGATGATAACAGCCCACCACCTCCTACCTCTCTCTTAGTGTCCCCACCTCTCCCCCAGATTTTACATTCTCCTTTTTTTGTTATCAACAATCCCTGGGGTATTTTTGTAGCTAATTTTTCATAGATTCTGATTTTTCTCTTATTATATTTTAGAATGTAATTGCATTTATGACATTGAGACAAACACGTGACCCCCCCTCTCCCCTTTTTACTTTGAACATTCAAATAATTTATCTACACTGGCCTTAGGGTAAATTCTGAAATCTGACTTTTGGGTACACGCACTGCTTCTTTCTCCCATTCCCTATCCTCCGTCAGACGTTAGCCTGATGTTAACCATGAGCCCCGATCTGGGGCTCCAGGCTGAGGTGGGATTTTCTGTCCTTTCTCTGCTTGGTGCTTTCGACTTTGTTTTGTACATGGCGGGCATCCAGTAAATCCAAACTGATGATTTTAAGCAAAAGCCTGGGAGAGTAAGCACCAGCTCCAGATGAGACACCACACTCATCTCCAACGCTTCCCACAGAATGAATGGAGTGACTGGAGAGACCGCCATCTTCCCTTCCAAATTATCTCATGGCCCAATTCAACCAAAGAGTATATTTCCTTGTTGTCCTATCCCAAGCAAGGACAAGGCATCATGGAGTTTGTGTGGTTATAAGGCATCATGGAGTTTGTGTGGTTGTAAGGCATCATGGAGTTTGTATGGTTATAAGGCATCATGGAGTTTGTATGGTTATAAGGCATCATGGAGTTTGTGTGGTTATAAGTTACTCGTTAGGTACTGTACAGACTCTCCATTTTCTCCATTTCTCTTCCACAGCCCTTACAGTTATGTTTCTTGCCTGACTAGACACCCTCTACCAAGCTATGAACTCTAGACTGGCTCAAGCGTTGCCCAGAGGCCTCGCTCCTTCTCCCATCTCTGCAGAATTATACTGAGCTGATGGAACTGTCCCAGTCTGGAGATGCCAGAACATGACAGCTACCTGCCATGGGCAGCCATTCACAAGGCAAACCAATCCAATCCTCTTCTTGTCTCTGCAAGGCTCTCTTAGAGCCTCTGTGGGGCAAGGCTGAGGCCAGGCTTGGGGTGGGTTATAAGTCACGGCTCAGCTTCTTCTCCCTGGTTGTTCCTGCTTCTCTTCCTTCCTTCTTTACTTCCTTCCTTCCTTCCTTCCCTCCTTTCTTCCCGTGAGCTGTCGTGCTCCTCAATGAATAATGCCTCCCCCAATCTTTAAGTCAGCTCCTCTTACTGGCAGTACTGGTCCAAGCCATCTGCCCAGTAAGATCTCCTTTCTCTTGGCTTCTGTCCCCTCAGTGCACCACCTGAAGATGACTGCCTCTCTACCTCTGGGGGGCGGGGCTTGCAGATGCTCAGAGCTACCCTGCATTATGGTGGTCTGATGAGGTGTTTCTGCATTTTCGGAAAGCTTTCTTGCTTCTCCTTCCCAGGGAGCACTTCAGAGAGTGCTCCAGGAACCACAATTCTCTTACCCATGCTTAGAAAGGCAGGGCAAAACACTGTACCACAGAGAAGAAAAATATCAGGATGACCCTCAAGCCCACTGTCCACCCCATGGCCGACAGGCTGGAAGAAGAAAGGCAACCCTCGTATGGTTGTGTTATTAACTACAGCTGTCCTATATTCCACTCCACGTTCTAACCTCAGAGTCATCTGTGATGGCTAAACTTTACTTTTACCTTGACTGGACTTAGAATCACCTGGGAGACACACCTCTTGGTGTGCTCCTGAGGTTCGGGGAGGACAGAGCCCCCCACTCTGAATGTGCGCAACACCATTCAGCAGGCTGCAATCAAAAACTAAGCAAAAAGCCTCAAAAGAGAAATCTAGGTGAATACTACATTCCCTCCCAGTTTCACGACCGTGGGACACGCACCGTGACCATCAGCCTCCTCATGGTCCTGTATCTGTGACTGACTGTACCCTAAAACTATGAACCTAAATGAACCTCTCCTTTCTTAAGTTGTTCTGGTCACAGCTTTCAATCACAGCACTTATTTTAACTTTTCAATTCAGTGTGGGCTGAAGAAGGCTTCCATAAAGCATGGGAGAAGGTGGCTGCCGAGAGCCTCAGCTCGAAGCTGAAGTAGTGGATGCTCCAGTGGAAGAGGACAGGAGGCATGTATTTTCCTCAAAGCAAGGGGAAGCTTAACTGAGTTTCCCTTCGTTTTGCCTGAGACCTTGGGAACTGTGAGACTTCTGTGCTCTAAAAGGATACAAAGCCTGCTTCCTCTCCTTGGCTAAAATGGGGAAGGAGGGGGGGTCAAGGGTCATTCACCTGCAAGGCTCTGGCAGAGACTAGCTCTTTGTGTCATACGGGGAGGATCTGAGAGCTTTGTTGCCTTTTAAATCTAACATGGAAAAATGGGATGGGGACAAAGAGCATCATGTGACCAAAACCAGCAGGTGCCTGTCCCTTGGAAATGACTTCTCAAGAAGGTACGGTGGTGAATGTCGGTTTTCTCAGCTCAGGGAGGCTGAGGCAAGGGGGTGGTATGGATCTAAAGCCAACTAGGGCTGTACAGTGACCTTCAGGCAAACAGTCTGCACTGCAGAGAGCCCAACTCAAAACCAATTCAGTTAGTCAATCAGTCAAGTAATCTCCCAGGTTAGAAGTGGAGAGAGGATCTGCAGTTAATTAATTAATTAATTGCAAACCATGGCACACTTGTGGAGGTCAGAGGACGCCTTTGGGGAGTTGTTCAATCTTTCCTTCCACCACATGGGTCTTGGGATTTGAACTCAAGAGCCCAGGCCTGGCAGCAGGTGGCTCCACTTCCTGAGCCATCTCCCATCCCTGTCCTCACATTTCAAACTGACTTCTTCTTCAACCCCCGAAAATGTTACCCTTGCCCAATATATGCATCCACAGCAGGTAACAATACATGCTGGATATTTCTGTCTTCCCACAGAGTCTATTGACTCTTCTTTTTCCCCTCATTTTGAACACCCTGGTCCTGACCTTTCTCCTCTCTTCTCCTACAAGGTGAGCCCAGAAGACTTACACTTGGCTCTGTGTGCACCTGTCACTTAGCCAATATACCTAGTGTCATGTCCTGGACACTAGAGCAGAGATACTGGCTGCTACTTCCATGGCTATTCAAGGAATCCTATTTGCTGTTCTCTGAGCCCCCATGGGAACCTGGGAACATGAACGTGGGAAGATTTTCCAACTCTTCTTCAGTTCTGAATTTCCTTCAAATTTTGACAGATGTTCACCTTGATAGGGCAGAGTCCTGAGTTAAAATCTGGACTCTGAGAAACAAGGTCAGAGGTCAGACCCTCTGAGGGAGAAGGTTAGCAGATGGGGAGTCCTGCACTAGTGTGGTGGGCACTGATGGGACTCTCATAGTCTGTACCATAAAATCGTCCTGGAGGTGAAGCAGAGTGGTTGACTGGTAGAACATCGGTGGCCTGGGCCCTTTGGCTCCCAGTATCTCCCCACAGCTTGGAAGACCAAAGCGTTCAATCTTCCTCAGTAAAGGACCCACCTGAACTCATACTGACTCGGCTTATCTACTTATCTTAAGATAATTTAGAAAGTGCTCATGTTTAAACTCATGAAATTACTGAATGAAGGTTTCTAAAAAGAAAAAAAAATCAGATCTCTTCTCACCACTGTGCCCCTGGGTCCTTCCACCAAAGTGGCTTCAGCAAGATTAAACGTGATTTCAATCATTACCTTACTGGTTATGAGTGAGCGCTTCTCAGTCTACGTCTTCATAAAAGAGCGGGTGAGTTGCCCTCAGTTCAACAGGGAGAGGCTTCAGCAAACTGTAGCAGAAATGAATTACGGGAAAAACCGAATCCCAGTCGGGCGGGTCTAGCTATACTGCGTTGCCATTAAAGTCACTTACTGGGGTGGTAAAATGGGTCAGTGGGCAAAGACATCAGCTGACAAACCTGAAGACCCAAATTGCATCCTGAGAGCACTGTGGTGGATGGAGAGAACCAAACTCTTACAACCTGTCCCCTGGACATCACGACAAGCCACGGCACATGTGTGCTGCCCCAACAAATAATGTCGTAAAGAAACTAAAGTCACTTCCTGAATCCTTCCTTATCCTATAGCAAGTCTGAAACAAGTGCTTTCAGAAACTGCTCACCCTATCCTGCCCAGAGCCCTGCTCGCCCTAGGGAATACCCCGCCCACTGACCGCGGAGGACCTGACCAATGTCTCCTTCCCTGTGACCTCTCCACCACAGGCTCTGTCCTTTAGGGATCTGCTGGATGGAGACACTAGGCAACTTCTAAACAAGCTATGGAAAAACTGCTTTTTTAGAAAAAAAAATTAGATATTTGCATTATTTGCATTTCAAATGGTATCCCCTTTCCTCGTTAGCCCTCCGAAAAGCCCCTATCCCCCCTCCCCTGCTTACCAACCCTCCCCACTTTCCTGGCCTGGCAATCCCCTAAAACTACTTTTTATAAAGAAATCTCCCTGACTGTCCTGATTTCCCCCCAGGGCACAAACACTTGTGTTCTGGCTTTGGGGAAGGTGGGGCTGCGGCTGGCGCTGGAGGTGGAGAGAGGACACGACCGTCTCATTCCTCTAACCACAGGCACTGGAGGTGGTGGGGTTGGCATCGTGCCAGAACTGATGTTAACCCAGGGTTCCTCTGAGGGATCCAGGGTGCTCGGACTAAAGCAGACATCTCTGCACAGTCCAGCTAGCCCCTGTGCCATCCTGAGAGTTCTTGGACAGGATGCCCTGTGCCCCCCCTCATGTTGAAAACACACCTCCTCTGTCTTACACAAAACTCTCTCATCCTTCGCTGCTCCCTACAGCCCAGGCTAAGGACCAGCTGCTGCTCTTCCTGACTTTCAGGAAGTCCAGCAGCCTCCCTGCCCCTCTCTGCATCACCACAGATCCGACCCCCCAGACAGCTCTGGTATGGCTTTGACCATCTGCATCTGGCCCACAGCTGTTGTGGCTGTAGTGGGACCGTGTCCCCCCACCCCCAAGGCAGTGCTACTCTAATTTTATATTTACTTTCCAAATGGTCCTGTCTTGGAGTCCATTCAACACAAATGGTTTTCATCCTGGTCTTCCCGAAGTTTCTCCAAACCTCCTCCCCCATTTCTTTCTGCTTGGCCTGTTGTCCCTTTGGGACTTCTTCAAGGAGAAGGAAATGTCTGGGTCAAGCCCTGGCTCACCGGCCACTGTGTTTCAGATTTTATTCAGAGGTCCAGGTGGCCGGGGATTGGGGTCGGTTCACAAATGGGCCAGTTCTGCCTGAGGATGAATACATGTTGTGCCTGCTGTGTCCCCCAAGGGGGCCTTGGACAGCTCCCTCATCCGCCTCCCACACACCACAGTGCAACCAGTTGTCCAGACCCCAGGCCAACTGCCTGGCCTGGGACAGAAGCTCTTTGTAAAAGAGAGCCACTCTCGTGTCTGCCCTTGCCCAGTTGACGTCTCCTGCCTTCTCTCCACCAGAAAACTGGTACGCCAACCACCACACTTGCATCTTCTCCTCTTCAAACAACTCAGCTCCTTCTCCTTGGTTTTCTTCTGCATCCTTTGAGATGCGCCAAGTGTCCGTGGTACCCACCACCATAGCGTTACCTGTCCCCCTAAATCTGATAGATTTTTCTTTCTAAACTGATTGTATCCATCCATCCCTTGCTGGTGTGTCCCAGCTCCGCCCCTTCCTGGATCTGGTCCCTTGGGGAGAGGGAGTTTCTGGGCCTGCAGTTCACAGGTTTAGCGCTACCTTCCTGACTCTCCTGTGCCTGGGAGACCGGGTCTAGGCAATTGTGAGGGTGCTGCTGCTCCTGCGAGCTTGTGAGCAAGACCACACGTTTTGCCTCAAAACTAAAAGTGAACTCCTATTCCTCAGCAGGGAGAATAGTGCCGGAGCATGAGAACCTTAGCTATCATGTGAGGGGGTGAATGAATGAATGAGTGAATGAGTGAATGACTATATCCTCAGAGAAATAAGGATTAAAAAGTCAGATTTTAAAGCATCCATGCACAGAAGTTAAGAGCCTTGGTGTCTCTTAACAGGGATCCGGGGGCAGGAAAGATGACTGTCAATAAAGTGCTGGCCTAATCAACACAGGGACCTGAGTTTAATCAGAAGAAACCAAATTAAAAAAAAAAAAAAAAACACCAAAACCCTAGGGTTTGTTAATGACAGCACACGCCTGTCATTCCAGAGGGTCTTGCTAACCAGCAAATCTGGCCTAAATGGCAAGACCTAGGAAACTGAGACATCCTGTCTCAAAAGACAAGGTAGATATTTCCTGAGAACAGTACCAGAGGTTGACCTCTGGCCTGCACACCCACATGTGCACACATAAGTACACACACACACACACACACAGAGAGAGAGAGAGAGAGAGAGAGAGAGAGAGAGAGAGAGAGAGAGACCACATGCACCCATACACAGAGAAATTCACCAAGGCGGACAGGAAGATTCACAGATGCAGACTGTCAGAAGTGAGGCCCCTAAGGAGTACTGCCTCGTCCTTCTGAAGAGCTGTGTGTGGCTCTAGCGCAGGATGCACAGAGGGGCTCCGACCCCCACACAACCTTCCCATTTCCCCACCAGTCAGGCTGGCTCTGTCCTAGGAAGGGGCAGGCCAGTGGCTCCAGGGCTCCTGGCTCCTCTATTGTCCCACCACTGAGGAAGCCCACAGCATGCTCTAAATGCCATTCTGGTGGATTCAGTGCACAGATGGACGAAGCAACTGCCTGGCCAGTGTTTGTGATTCCTTAATCTGGACCAAAGCTTCTTCCTCTTTAGACCACTCTTTGCTTCCCATGATGCTCTGTGGAACTCTGTGGCTATATTTCATGCTAAAGGAAGCTTAGATCTGGCTTCAGAAGGAGCTATTTATCTTCTGTTTACACTGTCTTCTTGGTAATGCCCAGGGTAACATCCCCAGAGCTGTGCTGTGTGCATCTCCCTCCCCTGGACTGCTCTGCACAGAGACCAGACTGGCTGAGAGAGGAGCACTGACAAAGGACCAGAAGCCACACTGCTCACTGTCCTCCCTTGGCATCTACTGATTCAGGCTGGCCTGGACCTCTAGCTCTGTCTCCTTCTGATGCCCCCTTTTGCAATTGCCTCTATAACTGAACAGTCCCTGAGTGCAAGAAAGTTCACGGCAGAGGGTTAGTCCCAGGGAACTGCTTGAAATGGAGTCCAGAGACAGGACCTGAAAGGAGTTTATAGAGAGATCCCAGAGTGGTATCCATGAGGGTGAATACAGCCTCAGTTTCTACAGCCAGAGTGGAGACAGGAGAATCAGGAGTGGGAAGTTCTGATCAGACAAAGGAGAGCCAGAATGGGTTCCATCCAGTTCCTGCCTGTTTTGTCCACGAAGGTTGTAAAGGGCTTTTCTGAGATGAGCTGAACAAACCGGAACCCGGTTCCTTCCACAAGGAAACTTGTTTGTCCCGTAGCTTTTTTTAGAGCCCATAAAAGTTGGTGAGCGTGGAGCTACCTCACGTGCCCCAATTCCCCCTCACTCAGCATCTGTCAACAGGAAGGGGATCTTGTCTGTGACTACCATGAAAGTGGAATGCACTAGAGCCTTAGACTGACTGTCAATAAGACCGGAGAGCAGACCACCTCTGGGGCTGGCTACAGAAGCTGGACTCTCAAAGCAAGGGAGAAGATACTGCCGCCAGAGAAACCCTTGTTGTCAGGATCAGCATAGCCGTGGGCATGGCGCCTATCAGTTCACAGTTCATTTTGGAGCTTTTGAATCTTCTAAGCTGAAAATCATTTATAATGGCTGGTAGTTGTTAAACAAGTTTAACTGTGAGGAAAACAACACACGCACACACACACACAGAGAGAGAGCTACTTTTAGACATATGGAGGAAGGCCTCTCAGGCAGGAAACTGGGAGAGAATTGTACCAGGCAGACAGGAATCCCCTGTCTCTACAGAGGCCAGAGAAATAGATGACAGTGGCTCAAGAAGGGGTGAGGAAGAGACTGAGATTCTCCTTGGAGTTTGGATAGCCAACCATATTCTGCAAGAGATAAAGTCTCAGAACCAGCAATGGGTCCAGCTGGAATGGCCCTGGACAGTACATTGGGACGTTTGGGTTAATAATGAAAGAGGTCGCTATTTAAGCAACAAAATAAGTATTGGATATTTGTGGGCATCCATAAAATGAAAGAAATACCCATTGACTCCAGTTGATACAAATGCACAAATAATGAATAAATAATGAGTAAAGAGAGGAAGGCTAGAGATTCCGAATGAAAAGCCTGCTAATTAACAAGGACTGAAAAAAAAAAAAAAACCAGACATTTGCAGGTGGCACACATCATAGTCATAATTGTTTCCAGTGAGAATTCTCACAGTAGATCCTCAAATTAACAGGTAAGGTTATGAACAAGTCAGAGTATCTTCCTCTATATTTACTCCTTACAAACTGAAAAATGGCATCTCCACCGTGGAGAACCTGGCAGCCAGACTGCCTAGCTGACATCAGCACCCCTGCCCATGGTTCCATATGCTCCGAAGTTACCACAATGTCTGTGTTGTTATTCGAGACACGTCGCCTCAATCTAATGATGAGAAAGCGTCAGCAAAACCCAAAGTGGGATCCAGGCTCTGAGGTGCCTGCTCCAGCTTCACAAGGATTAAGGTCAGGAAGACTACTGCAGCTCAAGTGAAGAAGGGTGAGAAGCACCCAGGCTGAGTCAGAGCCATGCGAATCCAGAAGTGCACATTACTGCTGACTCGGGAGTGTTACGATGTTTCTTCTCTTTTGGATGTAGGCTAAGTTTTAAACTGGATTAATGATAGACGGGTAGCCTCCAGTCTCTGCGAATTTTTGTTGTTTATGGGTTTGTGTGTTTAGGACAGGATTTCCTCTCTGGCCCAGGCTGGCCTGTGAGGTACTATGTAACTTACCTTGACTGACCAGGAATTTGCATTAATCCTCTTTTGTTAGCACCCTGAGTGCTGAAATTACACATTGCACTCTTTGTATTAATCTTGTTTTAAATTTAATTTTGTGTGTATGTATGTGTGTGCATATTTATGAGGGGGTACATGTGTGTGTGTGCGCATATGTTTGTGTGTGTGTGTGTGTGGTTGGCACTGGGTCAACTCTTCTGTTGTTTTCAACTTTACATACCACCACAGGGTCTCTCGCTTAACCTGGAGCAATCTGCACTAGGACTATAGATGTCTCTCTGCAAAACCCAAATGTTACACGGGTGCCAAGGAGCTGAACTCATGTCTCAAGCTTGTGTGGTAAGACTTTAATGATTAGGCCATCTCCTTAGCTTTCTATGATCTTCTTCTTGCTACTTGCTAAGTCTAACAGTATAAAACAGAAGTCAGAGAATGAGGTCAAGCGTTATTTCACTGGGACCAGGCTTGGGTGTGTTTTCTATCCAGGTGAGACCCTGAGGGAAGCCCGGGAGTGGAGAATGGGTAGTAGAAACAATGTAGCAAACTATCAATCTGACTTCCTGGCCATCTGGGAACAATACCTGCAGCACAGAGTGGGGTAGAACTTCCAAGGGATATTCTCAAACTCAAGGCAATGGCAGGGGAGGTGCTGGTTAGAAAAGTTTTATGTCAATTTGACACAACAAGTTGGAGTCATTTTGAAAAAGGGAACCTCAGTTGAGAAAATTCCCCTGGCACAGACTCATGGAGCATCTTTTGATTGATTGACTGATGTGGGCGGCAGTGCCATTCCTGGGCAGCGGTAAGCAATCAGAGTAAGCAAGCAATGGAGAGCAAGCCAGTACACAGCATTCCTCCTCACTCTCCTCAGCTTCCTCCTGGGGTCCTTCCTCCTTGTTTGAGGGCCTGCCTGGCTTTCCCAGACAACAGACTATTCCTCACCTGGAGGTGGAAGACAGAATAAACCTTTTTTCCTCAAGTTGCTTTTTGACCACTATTTTAGCACAGAGATGAGAACCCTAAGGCTGCCTCAAACGGTGGTAAGGACTTGATGTGTGCAGAATGCAGAGAGGAGAGCAAGGGGACCTGGGGGAGCTGTGGCATTCTGCTTGGGGAGAATGATCAAAGAAGGGGAAGGTGAGGAGAGAGCTGAATGAGGGGGGGGGTACCAGAAAACTGGGCAGCCCCCTCCCCGGTTTCACAGCTGAAAGGAAGACGAGAAATCTTAGCGGCTAGCCGCCCTCTTCATTAAGCTCCCAGAGTTTTAAAACCATCCTGCTTAGTTTTGTGAAAAAGAATTCCTCTCTACAAGAATAAATATTTAGGTTTTTTTTTTCCAGTTCTTTAAATCCAAACGAGAAGAAACAAAATGTGGATGCTCACCTGACTATTACCCTGTAGGTAAATAGAAGTAATTCTCATCCCTGTTTCTAGTGAGCACCTCTCAAAAGATACTAAAAAATCTGTGGGGAGAAAAGTAATTCTATGTAGCGGTGTGAAAGGAGATGTACGGCTTTTCACTTAGAAACCTTGGCTCTTCAGAATAATCCCCAATAATCGTAGAATAGCTATGTGCTACACTATCTCAACTGTCTCCCCATGTGGCATGCAGAGGTGTGTGCTGAGCCCCGGAACCATGCTTGAGACAGACAGCATTACGTCATCCGGAAGCGGGGACAGCAGAATCACATCATCCCACCACTGACAGAGCTGTGGCCAAGTACGCACCTCCCACAGCGTTGCAGCGGGACGTCATTTCCCAGAGCACCAGAGCCATGGAGTAGACGTCTGTCTGCTTGAATGACTCCACGTTTTCCAGATTCATCCTGGATTCTAGAACTTCGGGGGCCATGTATCTCGCCGTCCCCACCTAGGAGCAGAAGAAACACAGAAGGAAGCACAGCATTTGATTCTGAAGGGACTAAAGATTAGGCTTCTCGTATGCTGTTATCTGTTTCCAGAGGCTTCTTCCTTTGTTCTTAGGTAACTTCCTGCATCTATGTGATGTGTTTTGACCCTCTTCACCCTCACTATCCTCTCTTATTTCCCACTCACTTTTTCTGAATCCCCTTTTGCTAACAAGTCTTCTATCCGCTTCCATACCTTTTTAAACAATCCACTGCTTTTGATTAGGATTGCTTGTATAAGTGTCAGTAGGAGTTTCCCTGGATCATAGCTGACTATCAATGGCTACACCACTGAAGTAACAGAACTCTTCTTCCTTCTCCACCGGCTGTCATTTACTGGCAATAGCCCCTCGGCTAGTGGTGTGATATTTTCTTTCTTTTTAGCTCGTTCTTCCTTCCTCTGTTCCTTTTCTTTTCTTTTCTTTTTCTTTCTTTCTTTCTTTCTTTCTTTCTTTCTTTCTTTCTTTCTTTCTTTCTTTCTTTCTTTCTTTCTTTCTTTCTTTTTTTTTTTTTTGGACAGGGTTTCCTGTAGCCCAAGCTGGATTCATACTTTATAGCTGATGATTACCTTGAACCACTGATCCCCTGCTTTCATTTCCAGAGCGCTCAGACTATAAGCATATGCTACTGCACCCAGTTTTTATGGATGCTAGGGATCAAATTGAGGGCTTCATGCGCACTAGACAAGCACTCTGCTGACCGAGCTACATCCCCAGCCCTGTGCAGATGCACTTAAAAAAAAATAGCATAACACAGTGCTGTTTTACATGATGAGAATTACACGGGTAGACACGACACATACTATTATTTTCTCTCCCTGAAAACTTTTCAAAGACTCTAAACTAAGAATGCTCAAAGTAGTACCTGGAGCCACTAACCTGCCTATAAATTATTATTTTCAGCCTATCATCCAATATTGTTATAGACAACCTGAAGGGCTACATCTGTGATACTTTAGACGCTTATAAAAAAGGATTTATTTAGTTTTATTTTATGTGGTGGGTATTGTGCCTGGTGCCTGTAGAGGCCAGAAGAGGGCATCAGATGCCCTGGAGCTGGAGTTACAGGGTTTTGAGCTGCCATGTGGGTGTTGGGAACTGAGCCCAGGTCCTCTGGAGAGACTGAATCAGACAGATTCCCTAAAGGGCAGAGAGAGGTAGTGGGTGTGTGTTTAAGGTGGCGGACTTCCAAGATGGCCAGCTTCTTTTGCACCCTCTTGACCTGATACAATGCCAGGTATCTTAAGACAAAGACCTTTAAGGCTTTTTCTCCTACCAGTTGGCCTCCAGATAGAGTGGCTCACCAAGTCCCAGGCTGGATCAGGACATATTACATAAGAGTTGTGCCAATGAACTATGATCTTTCTACAATTTCTTCTCTAAATCAGAGGAAGAAAGCCCTTCAGAGCAGAGAAGGCCCCCAGCCCTTAAGAAGAGACTGGATTGTTGCTTTTCAAGTTCCTCTCAGCTCTGTAGAGGGTCTTTTTGTCTATTTGTCTGTTGCATGGTGTGTCTCCTCGCCACCAATCAACACGCTACCTCGGTGGCCGATTCTGCCAGTTCCTGTTTGCTATATTCAAGATTTCTCTACTGCCACTTTTCACCCTCGAGATTTTTTTCTCCCTTTTAATTCTTTAACTGGCAGAGAAAAGGAACCTGATCAAGACCCTTAAAGTTGACATCTCTGCAAGATCAGCAAGTGCTCTACCACAAAGCCATCTCTCTACACTCTTACATGTTTATTTTTGCTTTTGCAAATCAGATTTTTTTTCACTCTTGAAACTAAAACTCATGGTGAAAATAACTGCCACCCAGTTGGGTCACTTAAGGACCATTTAATTTTAATTTACCTCATAACTCATATGACATAATTTCATAAATCTCTGCTAAATTGAAGTCATATGAAAAGACCAAGTCATACATTAATTTCCATGAATGTGATGTGTAGTTCTATTCTGGTTATTTAGGCCTGTGATCAGTTTTATGATTGACATTAAACAAACAGGGGCCCGCAGGGAAAAAGGGAAAACTATTTCCAAGGGAAATTTCCAAATGAAAACATCTGATACTGCAAAATATACGAGTTCATCCAATGCCAATCACTGTCTTGTCATGCAGAGGTCAAGTCATCTGATGTCACTGTTCCAAAGAATGGTTCTTACTGGCATGCCTTGGAAGACATTTTTCTTTTTAACAGAGCGCTCTGTGAGTCATTGCACTGACATATTAATTTGTTTGTGTCTCAGCGAGATGACCTCCATGCCGCATTTGCTGCTGTGGACAGAGCACTGACAAGGCGGAAACCTCACAAGTTTGGTTCAGTTCAAGGAGGGTTTTAGAGTGTGCCCCATTAACCAGCTAGAGAACACAGCTGCTTTCAGGCCTTCACTGGCATTTTAAAACAAAGACCTTGTGGGCTTTTTCTTCTACCAGTAGGTGACTGGACGGAGTGGCTCACCAAGTTCAAGGCCAGGTCAGGACATGTTACATAACGCTTGTGCCAATCTTACAATGGGCCCACTGTGACGGGCATCAGCTGTCACCTGGGAAGGAAATCTTCCTTCTTTCTGGTCATCCATTTGGATCTGGGACAAGGCTTCAAAAATAGAACCATTGGGCTGGGACAAAGCTTGCCACATGAGCAAGGGGACAGCATAGCTTTCCCCAGAATCTGCATTTAAGGTGGTTGTTGGTTGTGGTGCCATACCCTTGTAATCAGGCTACTGTGTGGAAGGGACAGAGACTGGAGGATCCCTGGGGCTAGCTCTCTGTACAGCTTATCCAAATTGGTAGCTCTGGTTTCAAATATGTATGTATGTACACACACACACACACACACAGACTCTTAAGTGAAACAAGCCAGACTCAGAAGGCCTATCGTTTTCTATCCCATGTGGAATTTAAAGGAAGGAAAGAAAATGAAAGTATAGGGGACTGGGGTGGGGGATGGAGGGTGGGGGGTGGAGGTTGGGTGGGTGGAGGGAGGGGCTCATTAAGGATGTAGAAGGGGAAGGGGGAAGGGGAAGGAAGGGTTAATAGGAAGATATTTATGCAAGGCACTGTTTGAAGTTCCTTATATGCATAGGTGGAAATGTCATGAAACCCATTGCTCTGGGTGATTTATTTATAGTACATCAGTGAGTATGTCCCACAAGGGGCAGGGGGAAGGCTTGCTGCAGAAGCCTGAGTTCAGGGCTCCCAAACCTATGTAAGAGCCAGGTGCATGGGCATGCCTTTGTAATCCCAGTGCTTCTGGGTTGCAGTAGGGTTGGGGGACCAGGACTCTAGAGTTCACTAGCCCAGCAATGTAAGAGTTCTGGGTTCAGTAAGAGATTCTGTCTCGAAAAGGAAGGTTGAAAACAATGGAGAGAGTTGATGTCAACCTCTGGCCTCTACACATGCATGCTTGGGTAAGTGCACCCCCCAACATACCTCTCTCTCTCTCTCTCTCTCTCTCTCTCTCTCTCTCTCTCTCTTTCTCTCTCTCTCTCTCTCTCTCCCACACACACACACACACACACCTCCCTACATGAAAAATTGTAGAAAGAAAATAAAAGAAAGGGGCGGAAATGAAGGCAGGCATGAAGTCCGTGGACAGAGCACCAGCCTCCACTCACCTGCCCACTGTTGGCCAGGTCATCCACAGACAGAGTGGGGTCCAGGCGCAAGGACAGCCCGAAGTCACACAGGCAACAGGTCAAATCGTTCTTCACTAGGATGTTGGAGCTCTTGAGGTCCCTGTGAACGATGGGCATCTTGGGCCTCCCACAAGGAGTGTGGTCACTGTGGAGGTGAGCTATGCCCCGGGCCAGGGAGCTGCCCAGCTTCCGCAGGTCCTCCCAGCTGATGACGTGCCTCGTGAGGTACTCCTGCAGGTTGCCCTTCGCGTGGAAGGCTGTAATGAGCCAGTACTGCTTGCCCAGCTCCGTCTTCCGCTCCTCGGCTGTCAGGAACTGCAGGATGTTCTCGTGCTTCAGGTTGATGTCGGAGAAGATGTCCTTCTCCGTTTTCCACGAAGAGTATTCCTCGTAGGGGAAGATCTTGACAGCCACCGTCTCAAACTGCTCTGACGTGTTCTGCTTCAGCTTGGCCTTGTAGACCTCGGCAAAGCGGCCCTTCCCCACCAGTGTGTCCAGCTCGATGGGCAGCAGTTCTGTGTTGTGGTTGATGTTGTTGGCGCACGTGGAGCTGATGTCGGACCGGTCGTCCTCCAGGATGATGGCGCAGTTGTCGCTGAAATCCATGAGCTTCCGGGGCTTGCTGCTCTCCCAGGACGGGCTCAACTTCTGCTGCCGGTGGACACGATAGCAGTAGAAGATGATGATGACGGCTATGGCAATCCCCAGCGGAGGCAGGAGGCTGACGCCCGTCACTTGAATAATGACCAACAACAGGTCAGGACTGCTGGTGGTGTATTCTGATGTGGAGAGAAGGCAAAGGAGAGAAGGCATTAGGTTCTGGAGGTGTGCGCCACCCGTCAGGAATCAAGTCCATAGTCATGTCTTTATGCACAGTAGCATCTGAACTGGGTCCATGGATACTAGGTAGGTATTCTTGCCAATGACTCTACACAATGGCACACCATCCATGTCCTTCCCAGTGTGAAACTGAATCAGAGGTGATCAAGGATACCATATAAACCAAAATTTGATGCATTAGGCATTGTTAGATACTTGCTTCAAGTCTCTTCCTTTTAAGTAATCACAGGAAGGACGGAAATTGGGTGAAGGCTCAGCTGGTAAGCTCCCGCTCTGTGGACCTGTGCTGAAGCTCCAAATGGAAGTTTGCACACACTTGTGATCCCAGCTTGGGAGAAATGGAGGCGGGTCTCTAAGGCTCACTTGTCAGTCAGTCTAGCCAAATCAGAGTCTCGGGTTAAGTGAGAGACCCTGTCCCCGAAAGGGTCCATACCATCCCTAAGAAATCCACTAGTGTCTGCACGCACACACTTGCACACTTGTGTACCTGAAGACATAAACACATATATATATGCGTACATGTACACACACACACACACACACAGTTGACATAAGGTAACAAGGCTTCCAAGACACCTTTCTTTCTGTGCCTGTCTGCACCACCCAGGCACAGAGCTGACATCATAGTGGCCTGGATGTGGAGCAGAGCAGAACAGGAGCAGATGACATTGTGGAAAGGCATAAAGACAAACCCTGTCTGAGGTTACCCACTCTAATACCTCTACCCTCTAAACTCTAGCTTAAATACCACTCTCTAAGGAAAGCTGGGAAAACTTTCTTTAGTACTTTAGTACGACATCTTTCGTGACTTCTAGACCTTTCTGTGTTTCCATGTCAGTACAATCAGGGCTGAGTGACTACTATGTGCTAGACAACAATGAAGGCTGAGGCACTGGGGACAGAGGAAGAAAGACACACGTAACTGTTGCTCGTGAATGGTTGTTTCTATAGAGACGTGGTTAAGTGCTCCCCACTTCCCTCGGTGACAGAACTTTCACCAAGTGGAACCTTACTCCCTAGAGACAGTGAGTCTTATAGGGCAGGTTTTAAGGTATATAACCTGATTTTCAGTGGCCTCTCCACTTCCTGTGGATACACTATGACCAGGTCCCACCAGCCAGCTTCTGACACTGTGACAGACTGTGGCCCTAAAAATTGCAAGCCAGATTAATCTCTTCCTTTCTTGATCTGATTCTGGGCAAGTCATTTGGTCACAGAAATAGAAGAGTAACCAATTCATAATAGTACCTGGTAAAACTGCAGACCTTTGACCTTTGACCTTTGAGGGTCAAAGACTTGCCTGCCTAAGGCCATTAGGAAACACTGATATTTACATTATGATTCATAACAGTTGCAAAATTACAGTTATGAGGTAGCAGTGAAAATACTGTTATGGTTGGGGGGTCACTACAGCATGAGGACATGGGTCACAGCATTAGGAAGGGTGAGAGTCACTGCCCTAGAGACTGCCACAGACCTGTTGTTCCTACTGAGTTCCTACTGATCCCGCTCTGCTGATTTTGACTCCCATCCTGACTACCTCGAAACACCAGCTCTGGGCCTGAGAAACAGGAGGAGCAAATCTGGAAATCTGACACCTCACCTCATGTCCACTCAACATCCCTCTCTTTGCATTGCCTATGGCTGCTGATGACAGACACAACATACCAGAGACCTAATGACATCTTCTTATATGCAACTTTGGTTCACCTGCCAGAGCTTTGATCATTTGTTATTAGTTCTTCTCTTGGGGAAAAGGACATGCATGGTTAGTAATCTATAACGTGCAGAGGATCATTGAAGACATCCACAGGAATGTTGGGATTCCAGTGGTGTGTTGGTCTTCTGCCCATGACATACTCATTAAGGAGCAGGTCTGAGTCTCTGACACTGTATTTGCAGCATTCCTGATTGTCTACTCTAAGCATTAGGCATGCAGCTGTGCTGTGGGGCAGTCGGGCCACACACATAAATGCCACACACATAAATACTGAGCGATGCTGTGTCATTCCAGAAGGGAGGCAGGTAAACAGTACAATGTGTGGGCTGAGGGGGCGTGAGGATGCTTACAGAAGAAACATGGAGGTTACAGGAGCTGAGACTATCTTTGAGGTGTTCTCCAAAAGATGAGAACTACCCACGAGGCCCAGAAAGAACACACGAGAGGGAGAAAGAACGCAGGGCATATCTGAGGATCCTTTCCAGAGTGTCTCTGTAAAGGAACAGAGGGGAAGCAGTTGGTAGAGGGTATTGAGATGGAGTGGATAACAGAGGACTTGTAATTCTTCCACTGACAGTACTCAGCCACTTTGGTTATTAGGTCAGGGGTGGGTGATGAGAATTCAAGCCAGGCAGCTAAGAAGATGGCTGAGGTATCTTAGAGGGAATGTGGTCCCTAACTGGCATTGGATTCAGTCAGTCACTTAGAGACTCTGCATGAAGTGAAAGGGAGGACACACCGACATGGGGTGTTCTGACTCACTGCCATTTCAGCGAAATGTTTGTTGAATCCACTGACCAAACTCTAAGCAGTAATTCTGTCTGATGCCGCTTAAAACTAAAGTAATCGGAACCTTAGAATTCCAGGAACCACATGGGTAAAGCAGAGTTTCCTGAAGAGATACATTAATGCACTTTAAAGACAGAAAAAGAAGGGCTGGTGAGATAATTTAGTGATTAAGAGCATTTGCTGTTCTTGCAAAGGACCTGGGTGTGATTCACAGCAACCACATACAACTGTCCCTAACTCTTGGTTCAGGGGCTCTGGCCCCCTCTTCTGGCCTTCACAGGCACCAAACCCACATGCAGTGCACATATTTGCATGTAAGCCAAACACTCATACATACAAAATAAATCTTTAACAAAGCACTAAAGATAGGCAATTTAGTGGTGGGGGCCTTCAAAACACAAATTTTTATTTTTTAGATTTATTTTATTTTCAATTATGTGCAAGTGTTAGCACATGTGTGTGCATGTGTGTGTGTGTGTGTGTGTGTGTGTAGGTGACCCCCTCAGAGACCAAAGAGGGTGTCAGATTACTTGGAGCTGGAGTTATAGAGTACTTCTGAGCTGCCCAGTATGGGTGTTGGAACCTGAGCTCAGGTCAGCTGCAACTACAGCACGCTCTCAACTACCGAGCCCTAAAACACACATTCGCCTTGGATAATAAGAAGTGGACTCTCTTAGGAGGTTAGAACATGACAAGACCAGCCAGGCCAGGGTGTGAGTGGCAGAGGGAGTGGCTGCCCTAACAGTTACACACTACATTAAAGAGGGACAAAACACTGTTCAGGAGGCACAGAAGTGAAAGTCCGTATCCTTCCCACCTGCGGACACATCTGCATGGGAAGGCTTCCCTGTCCTAGCTGTCCTCAGCCAGATCTACACAACGCACCTTGTCATAAACTGGTTTGGCTAAGGGACTGAACGCTCGCTCCTCTCAGGATAATGGGAGTTCCATGGGGCTCTGGCCGGGTCATCCAGTACCACTGGAGTAGGCTAGCAACGGGCACAGGCTGGACCACTCCCATGATTTCCTCTATTTGTGCTGTCAAATGACTAGAGCCTTATGTTCTAAAGCAGTCTGATTTAGCTAGTTCTTGTATGGTCTTATGACCAAGATAACCTCCCTACCCTGAGCCACAACTTTCAACAGTTGTTGAATAGAGGGGTTGGAGGAGGGAGAGAGAAGCCCTCCTCCTGTGGATTCACTTAATAGGGACCTTCCTGCCATAAAGATCAGTTCTGCTCCATAAAGCCAAAAGTATTTACTATCTGGTACTACTTTGTAGGAAAAAAAAAAAACAGCAGCTCCCTATCCTATAAATGTTATTTTTAATACCCCGTTACACACTAGAAAAATTTGGAGAGACTTCACTTTAGTCCAATGTGAATATTTCTTTCCACATATAATAAATTACAAATCAATTTTTTAAAAACTATTATCTGTATAACTTCTTAGCTGTGTCTCTAATTCATTAAATATCTGCATGGAGTGTTCGTTTATTACTGATCAGTTTATAACTCCCAGCTACTCACAGAAAAAAAGTCCTTCTTGCTCACATCTATCTCTTTCTCCTAGTCTGAGGCAAGCACCTAAATTGAAATTAACATGTGATATTGACTACAGAAGGTTCTAGAAGTCCCCTAGTTTAAGGTTAGAAACCAAAGCTTCACTTTCCCCTCTGGTTTCCTGTAACCTTTTTAAAAAAAACCTACATGTAAAGTTCTCTCCCCCAACCCCCTGTGCATGTGTGTGTGCATGAGTGAGTGTGTGTGTGTGTGTAGTGACTGAATAACATTTGTCAATCTAGAAACTTCAAAGAGGAGGTAAAGGGAGTCACAATAACAAGGCAGGCCGGAAGGAAGTTTGGGGATGCGGCTGGATCTAAATAAGAGCCTCCCAGGCACGCCACCGAGTTGACCCCTGGGCTTCCCCTAGACAAAGAGAACTGTAGCTATAGACACGCACTGGGGTCTGCTTGGCTCAGAAACTCACATTAAGTGTTTCTTCCTGCTTATCCCCCAAATATAGAGACTCCTGTGCCAGCTGCGTTCTCAGGACTTACACAATTCTTACATTTAATTGTTGGGAAATGTCTACAGGGTAGAAACTGCGATTACTACATGGGACTACCCATGTCCCAGGAAGAACTAACATTCAAGCTGTTTAATTTCCCAAGATTGACTCAGACAATAAGCAATCCAATCCTTGCAACAAGCTCTATTTGGACAGTGTTCTTAGCCTTCTGCCATGGTGTCTCTAAATGTCACCAGGGTGACACATTGGTGAGACCCAGTGAAGAACGTCTTTGAGTAACCTCTCAATTTGTACAGCCCTTGTCTTCATTGGAGACGAGACCAAGCATTTTAGTGGCCATCTCCTCAGTGATAACTACTGGTCATTTTTACTTCTTACATGTATGAGCGTTGATCTCTCATGAATACATGCGCAGCACATGCATGCCTGGTAGCCATGGAAGCCAGAGAGAGTGTTGGGTCCTCTGGAACTGGAGTTACAGAGAATTGTGAGCCCTCATGTGGGTGCTGGCCACTGACCTGGTCCTCTGTAAGAGCAGCCAATGCTGTTAACAACTGAGCCATACTGTCAGCTCTTGGGTGGGACATCTAGAGGGCCACACCAGAGGTACAGAGACTATTCTATTTCTCAGTTATGAACCACGGTAGAGCACCACCCCTGAGGAGGCACATTTTTCTACTATGAGAAGAGGGTCTGACCTGAGAGAGTAATTAAGGCACGCTTCTGAAATTATTAGAATCTCCCATGAAAAGTCTCTTTTTATATAACATAAAATTAGAGATAGTTCTGGGTAGAATTTCTTAAGGGTTCATATATATATATATATATATATATATATATATATATATATATATATATATATTTACAATAGCAAATGTTCTTAGCCTGGGCTTTGTGAGAAGAATTCAGTGGTTCTGTGAACTGAATGAGCAAAAGCTCTCAGCTTCTCTGACATTTAACTGGAATGTATCACTTTTTTATTTTATGTATATGAGTGTGTACCTGTATGAATATATGTGCACTGTGTGTGTGTATGTGTGTGTGTGTGTGTGTGTGTGTGTGCGCGCGCGCGTGCACGTGCACGTTCGCAGTGCCCTTGAGGGTGAGAAGAAAGCACTGGATGCTTTGGAATTGGAGTTGCAGATGGTGGTGAGCTTCTTTGTGAGTGTTGGGAAACAAACCTAGATCCTCTAACCCTGGGCAGTAAGTACCCCTAATTGCTTAGCCATCACACCAGCAATGAAGTATTCTGAGTCATTTCTTAGTATTTGCTGTCCCTACGATTACATCACCAGTTGAAACTGTAGACACGCTCATAGCAAATCGTAGTTGAGAGAGATACCTTGACCAATGCATGATTTACTCCTCCCTTGGCTATCCCATCTGTCCTTTCTTTTCAGGTCTGCAGCTGGATCCTGCCCAAGCACTATTACAGAAATACATATTCATCTATAAAAACATGAGATCATTGCATTTGAGCGCTATAATATTTCAGATGCCTTTACAAGTCCCTCTGAGCAAGTCTACAGGCTTCATCTGACTTCAATTAGCCCACAATGCGCACGCACAAGAAACAAAGTACCCTTGGAAGGGGAGACGGTATCTGTGTGCTGCCCTCTCGGACAGTTTCCTATAGCAGATTTAAGATCAACCTGTCTCCCTGGGATTCGGGGAGCAGATGCCACAGGTAGGTCTGCCTGGATTGGTGTATGGTATATAGATTTCCACCAAAGCAACTGGGGCTTCTGTTGATAGCTTTGCTTAGTCTAGGAAGGAGCTTGGTGCTGTAGTGGGAAGCCCTCTGTGATTCTCAGGAAAGACAAGTAGCATGCAGTGAGCTCTGTTAGGCAGGGCGCTAAGCGATGCCTAATGCATGAGCATTATATTGCTTTATTTCCAACAGTCCTGAGCCAGGCTCTGTTTTACCTACATTATGGAGGGAGGCAGGGCAGGCATTGCATTTAGGCTGCTCATGACATGCTTCCTTGGTAAAGATCCCTACATTACTCCCCATAGGTGCTGAGTAAATAAATAAATAAATTTTTAAGTTGTAATTGAGGTAGGGACTCTGGACAGGATGTCCTTCCTTCCCTTGGTGTATCTTAGTCTAGCTTCACTTCCTTCCTGGACAATTGCATACTTATCCTGTGGCTCCAGATGATCACAGTGACATGTGAACATTGTCACACTTCAAGGGTCAGTGAAGTCTCTCCAAGGAGCTCACTAGATGCCCGGTCGTGTTCATTACTCTACACACTGGATCACCAAGACAAGCAGAGAACCACCACCCAGGTCCCTTCCTAGTGTACAGTTACATTAATGAATTTTCCCTCTGAATGCCTTCACTGGAATGGTTCAACCAAGCATTTTAAATATTAACACAAGAGTCCATGTCTCAAATTCATCTATGCTCATCGGGTTGTTATCAAGACATAAATAACAATCCATTTAGAATGTTCGTTTTAGTTTTTTTATTTTTCTCTGTAGTGTTTGAGACTGTGTCTCACATAGCTCAGGCTAGCTTCAGACTCAGCATGTAGCCAGGGATGACCTCGGCAGCCTCACCTTCTGAGTGGTATAGTGTCACAGGAGCACAGTCTGTATGTGGTGCTGGAGGTTGAAACTAGGCCTCAGGGCCTGCTAGACGAGCAGCTTACCAACTGAGCAGCACCCACAGGCCTCTGCTTAGACTGTCTTTGAGGCCACACTGACCTCATTATTTGATTTTACTAAGTCATTTTACTTTAAACCATCAGAGAGTCTCAGTTTTAAGTTCTTTTCAGACACTAGTATCAGATGTGGGCATGACAGAGGATACAAGAAACCCGGGAGCTGCTTGTTTCCATCTCCTCTCTCTCTCTCTCTCTCTCTCTCTCTGTGTGTGTGTGTGTGTGTGTGTGTGTGTGTGTAAGTAGGTAGGTAGCTAAGTAGGCAGGCAGGCATGTAGGTAGATGATAGGTAGGCAGACAGACAGACTGACAGACAGTGGAGGGGGAGGAGAGGGAGTGTACACTCAGCTATGTTGTTGTATATATATTTAACAGTTCTAAAATTCACATATCTTGCTGCCATCACCCGAATCTTCAAGCATCTTGTCACGGTGCAGAATCTATTGGCACCTTCCCATTCAAAGTGAGGCCCAGAGCAGCAGCACGAGCACACATCAGCTACGTGCTCTCGGGAAAGGAAGACTCCTCGCCTCTGTTGTAAATGATCATTACGTCCGGTTGTGCATCTGAACCTTCCCTGGGAAGCTCCTTCACACCTTGACGTTTCGGGAGTGCCTTTCACAGAGCTACAGTAGGTTTCCTGGCGTTCTGCCAGAGACGATGCAGTCCTTGAACCAACTCTCTTTGTGTCATCATTGGCAGAGCGCCGGCACAACTGTACTCAGAGTGCCCAACCAGAGAACAACCCCCAAGAATATTCCAGTCAATTAACCAGCAGAGCCGTGTGGAATGAGATAGGATTTCCCCATTCATCCTCTCAAATGGAAAGCAAGCAAATTCAAGCAAACAATTAAACATGATTTTAATTAAGCAACAGGACAGTAAACTGGCTGGAGTCACAGGACTGACTTTAACGGGCACCATGGCGGCAACAGTGCTGCTAAGCATTCTGGAGAGATTTTGAGAATATGTCTTTCCCTGTAATGAGGGGAAAGGCCTTCTCTCCGTGCACTTTAATCCCTACTGCAAATATTTCAAGCTGAACCATCCCGCGGCTCCCCTCCCTACCCTACAGTCTCCTTTGCATGAGTTTCTTCTTGACTCTCCTTTAAATAAAGTTGAGTCAGTGTAGAAGCCTCCTCTGGCTGACTCCTGGGAGGTGGAGACAAAACCTCAAAGCAGAGAGCTACAATAGAGAGGCCCTCCATTTTAGCCACTGTTGGCACAAAGTCCAAATGCTGGGACATTTTAAAGTCACCCTTTATGGGCGCTGGGAGATACCTCGGACGGTGAAGTGCTTGCCTTGTAAGTAGGAATACCTGAGTTCAAGCCTCTGAACCCACATTAAAAAGCTGGGACTGGTGGCCTGTGCTTGCAATCCCAGAGGAAGGCAGACAGCAAGAAGTGCGTCCCTGGGCCTCTCGGTTCCTGGGGTTGGCTATCTATTGGGATATCCTGGAGGAATTAGAAAACATTCCTGAGAGCAGGTTGGAGAACAGTTAAGCCAGACCCTGCACAGCTAACGCAGAATTTATGAAGCACCTGGGAGTGGAGCACTGCTGCCCAGGTTTATGTCGCCTGACTGGGAAAACAGAAGAAGTTTAACAGCTAAGTTTCAGAACCATTGTGTATGAAATGATACTCTGTTAGGCTTGTCTGGAGCTGGAGCCACCTGACGTGGGTGCTAAGAACTGACCCTGGGTCCTCTGCAAGAGCAGAAAGTGCCTGTAAGCACTGAGCCGCCGTTCCGGGCCCATATGATAGCTTTCCTTAAACGAGAAGGACAAATGGAAACTGTTTTTATTAAAAGTCAGTATTTTTTATAGTGTGTATATGGGTGTGGGCAGGACACGCATATTTGTGTGTGTGCTGGTGCACAGTCACGAGACAAGAATCCACCTACCGTGTTCCCCAAGAGGGGCTCACCTTGCTTTGAATCAGTGTCTCTGTTTTGCTTCCACCTCCCCAGCACTGCATGCAAATGAGACCACTCTCATGTTTTTAATGTGGATTCCCAGTCCCTACCATCTTTACTGACTGAGCCATCTTCCCCAGCTATGCTTTTGTTATTTCTAATGCACATAATGAATAACCAAAAAGGGTTTACATAACAGTAGGCCAGAGCTGCTTCCTATCAGGAAAGCCTTTCAAAGCCAGGTGGCTAGGCTATGGCTACACGTAGAGAAGTTCAGATTGCACACCCTCTGGAATTCAGCCTGGGTAGAAATAGAAACCAGCTCACAGAGTTTGCCAGCTTCTTAGAGTACTTTTTTTTTTAGCACGCACAGTTCCACAGCCACCATTTTGCCATCACCCACAGGTGTGGAGTTTGTGGGACACATATGGACAAGTAGGACGGAACACAAACTTACAGCCACAAGCCCTGGGGTCCAGTTGCTGCAGTGGCCACGCCTCTCCTGTGGATGAATCCAGGGCAGGCTGTGCACACACCGGACACCCTGCGCGCCCTGCAATGACTCATGGAGAACGGGGTTCTCAAGTGCACGCTCACCACTCCCACTGTGACCATAGCTAGTTTCAGAACTCCCGCCTGGGGGTGGGGGTGGGGGCAACTTACAAAAAGGCGATGCATTACCTTGAGTTACCTCATATACATCCCATGCTGGACCTGACCGAGTTTCAGTGCACTTTGTGTATTTCTTTGTCCAGACTCGGTTGTACTGAAGGATTTGGGATATGCTCTCTAGCCAAGGTTTGTTCACAGCCAGAGTCTCCCTCAGCTCTGGGTCACCAGTCAAACGATGGAGTTGACTTCTGGGAGACAACTGCACTTTCAATCTACAGGTTTCTACATACTGTAACAATTTTTCTCAACCACATTTTCACACCTCTTCCTTCCTTCCTTCCTTCCTTCCTTCCTTCCTTCCTTCCTTCCTTCCTTCCTTCCTTCCTTCTTTCCTTCCTTCCTTCCTTCTTTCCTTCCTTCCTTCCTCCTTTTAAATTCTGCATTTAGTCCAGAAAGTAAATCTGCCTTGGTCCCCCTCAAAACTAAAATGCACAGCTAGAAGCAGCTGTTCTGAGCACTGAAAGCCCAATCTGAAAGTGATGTGTGCCCAGAGGCCCCACCTTGCCACAGCACCCCTCGCTCTTCCCATGTCTTGTGTGTAAGTCCTCAAGGGACTGGGATGTAGCTCAGGTGGAGTGCTTGCTAGCCCAGCGCGCAGGCTGCCCTCGGTTGGTTCCTTTGCACCCCAACACCAGGCTTAGTGGAGCAACATGTAATCTCAGCACCTAAGAGTGAAGGCAGGAGACGCAGAAAGGTCAAGGTCGGAACTGGGAATGAAGTTCAGTTGGCAGAGCACTAGCCTAGCATTCACAAGGTTGTGGGCTGGATCCTGAGCAGGTCATAAACTGGGCCTGGTAGTGCAGGACTGTTCTGTAGGCACTCAAGAAGGGGAGGCAGGAGGATAAGAAGTTCAAGGTCATCCTCAACTATGTGAAAGACTCAAAACCAGCCTGGGCTGTAGAGAGTCTGTCTCAAAACTAAGAACTGAAACAAAACAAAAACAACAACAACAACATCGACAAACAACAACAACAGCACCCTAAAGGACAAAGCCCTCCATTTCTGCTAAGAAGCTGGTTGCCCAGTGCTGGGGCTGGACAGCCTCAATGTGAGATTAGGGTGCAGGGGACAACACTTCTAAACTGCTCTCCCTCTGAGGGCCCTGAAGTCAGCCAAGAGTGCAAGGCATCTGGTGCATGCAGAATGGGCTTCCTGGATGGCGTGAAGCCCCACCGTAAAAGCTGCAACGGGCCCAGAGGGAACCAGCTGGCTGAGATGTACTGCTAGCAAAGTTAAACACAGACAGGAAACCACATGTCTGATACTGTTGGGGGGGTGGGGAAGAAAAAAAATCATTTGTCTTCCTGCCAGAGCAAGGCTCGCAAACCAAAAGGCTGTTTTAGTTTAAAAAGAGATTCTGCAACAATCAGACAGGAAGAAATGAAGCTCCAGCCGTGGTTAGGAGTCCACGCTCCCCTCCCATCTCTCAGCACCTCAGGTGAACCTGCATGATGTCTCCATGCTAACCACTAAAGTCTGCATGCAATGGCGGGTGGGCGGGCCAGCAAAGCACGCGGCTACAAGACACAAAACAGCTTCTCTACACAACGGTAAAGGTTGTCCTTGGAGTCAGAAGTGGTTTGGAAAGTCCTGGTTTCTTTCTTTTAAAAAAAAATATTTATTTTGTGTGTGCATATGCCTTTGTGTGTGTGTGTGTGTGTGTGTGTGTGTGTGTGCAGTAACAATTAAATTGAAAAAGAATCTGAAATTTGAGAGTGAGAGAGGGCATAGGAGAGTCTGGAGGGAGAAAAGAAGGGAAAATGATGTAAAATTATTTTATAATTTCAGAATGTAAATTATTATTTAAGGAGAGGAACAAATCTCCCCAGGCGGAGAGGGAACATGTGGAACTGCTTGCTTCCATCAGCAGAAGCATCCACCCATAGCCAAGGGCTGGACGCAACCAAATGTAGCCAAGAAGAGTCATTATAAGCCGCCTAACACTAAATCACACACCTACATAAGCCATATTTCTTTTGAGATAAAGTCTCAAGTAGCTCAGGCTGGCCTTGAACTTGGATTCTGATCTTCCTGCCCCCCCCTTCTGAGTGTTGGGAGTACAGGAGAGGGCTAGCTTTCTTCAGCTTCTGTCATTTGGGGCTCAAACTCAGAGCCTCATACATGGTAGACAAACTCTCCCAAATGAGTTATGTCCCCAGCCATGATTGCAAAATTTTCTTTCTTTCTTTCTTTCTTTCTTTCTTTCTTTCTTTCTTTCTTTCTTTCTTTCTTTCTTTCTTTCTTTCTTTCTTTCTTTCTTTCTTTCTCTCTCTCTCTCTCTCTCTCTCTCTCTCTCTTTCTTTCCCTTCCTTCCTCTCTCTCTCTCTCTCTCTCTCTCTCTCTCTCTCTCTCTCTCTCTCTCTCTCTGCAATTTCCTTTTCTAAATCCACATCCAAACAAGTGACAGGCACAGAAGCTAAAGTAGCACAGCATCTTCTACAGCCTTCTCTTCCACAAGACCAAGCCATGGTGAGGAGGCCCTGGATTCACTCCTCACAGTTCAGATGGGGAAACATCAGGGCAGAGGCGCAGAGGCGAACACTCAACCTGTAGGAACCAGTCACCCAAGGATAACGGAAGAGCAGCAAGGGAAACCTTACGTAGCTCAAGTCTGTGCTTGTCCTGCGACATTCTCAAAGCCCAGAGGCTTACTTATCCTGAGCATCCTAAGGTCACTGTTCATTCTTCTTGTCTCTGTTTGTGTGTTTGCATGTGTAGGTACCTAAGGCCTAAGACACCACGCAAAGCAATGTATAGGTCCGTTGCCCAGGCAACGGCCGCCATCTACCCAGAATTCCATAGCCCACCTTTACCTGTAATTACGTCACCACTCCTATATAACCTAGCAGCGCTCCTCCCTCTCCCTCTTTTCCTTCCCTTCTCACTCCCGTTCCCGCCGGCTACCCCCTCCCTTCTTAAATAAACTCCACGTGGAACCATTTGGTCTAGCGTGCCTCATTGCGGTTCCCGGCTCCACCGCGGTCCGCGGCTGGCGTCCGGGGTGCGCGCGTGTGTGCCGGCTAGCGGCGGCGGCTACAGAAGTCCACGCAGAAGCCAACAGACGCAGAAACCAACAGCATGTGCATGTGTATGGGGTGGGGCATTGCTTGGGCACCTGTGCATGTGAAGGCCCAAGGTGGATGCTTGCATTGTGTGTAAGAGGTATGTGTGAGTGTCTGTGTGAGCTCACACGAGTGAGCACTGGATGTCCCAAGGTGGATGTCAGCAATCCATCCTCTATCACTTTCCCACAGTATGCATAAAGCACGGTCTCTCAATTTAACCCAGAGCTTGCCAAGATGGCTGGTCTCAAATTTATTTATTTATTTCTCAAAAAGAGAAATAAAGAGTAAAAGATTATTTTTTTCCAGGTATGGTGGTTGGTCAATGCTTTTAACTCCAGAACTCTGGAAGCATTGGCAAGTGGATTTCTGTGATTTTCAAACCAGCTGGCTTTATATAGTGAGTTCCAAATTAGCCAGGGCTACATAAGGAGATCCTGAGTCCAAAAGAAGAGTCCTATGGAATAGCCCTAACAGGTCCTATTGGATAGCAGTAAGCATGCTTAACTGCTGAGTCATGACAACCCCTACACCCTCCACTGAGTCATGGTTTAAGTGACACTCCCCTCCCGCACATGCCCCATTCAGATGTGATCTTGGGCTGGGCTGTCCCATTCAGATGTGATCCTGGGCTTGGCTGCCCCTTTCAGAAGCGCACTCCTTACCAGGGAGGCACAAGTAAGGCGAGAATGTTAGCTGGAGCTTTCTAGAAGAGCTACGCCCCTGTTGCAGATCAGAAGAGCCGCTGACCAGTGGATCCGAGCTTGCTAATGCTTGTGTTAGAACCCTACAGGTGCAGACTGAAGATGACCTCAGGATATCTTTGTCCCCCTAGTCACTCTTTTGTCACTAACCTCAGGATCTGACCTGACATCCTTTGAGGAGTAGGTGGATGCTTTGGAAGGAAGGAAGTGACTCACAGACCTCCCTCAGCATCTTCAGAAACTAAGATGGCATCAGCTAGGCCCTGAAACCATCATGAGAGATTTCTCTGCTCCGCCATGGGCAGCCTGCCTGCTGCCCACCCACCCCCACGATGTACTTACTAAGTATCTCAATATTTAGCTGCCTTTTGTTCTAGAACTATAAAAGGTTGGTGTAACCATTTCCCCTGTTGAACCTATTTTCCAGGTCAACCTGAATCCGTGCTTCCAGCCATACCGATTCCTCCTTATCTCAGAATAAACACTCTCTTATTCTTTTTGGAGCAAGAGACGTTGTGTTGATGGCTTTGAATTTTTTGTTTGTCAACCTGACACATGCTAAAGGCACATGAGAAGAAAGAACTTCAACTGAGGACTTGCCTCCATTACATTGGCGTGTGGGCATGTCTAATTTAATTATTGATGTGTAGGGGGCCCAGCCCTCCATGGTCAATGCCCCCCCCCCCAGTGGTCCTGGGTGTATATAAAGCAGGCTGAGCACACTGGGTGAGCAAGATAATCAGAAGCATCTCCTCATGGCTTGTGCTTCAGTTCCTGCCTTGAGGATCCAGCCTTGAGTCCCTGCCCAGCTTCCCTCAGTGATGAATTAATGATGGGAAATGTAAGCTAAATAAACCCTTTTCTCCCCGAGTTGCTTTTGGTCTTTGCCACACCAAGAGAAAGCTAAGTAGGACAGCTGTGTTTTTACAAAGATGGCCTCTGTGACAGCTGCCGGGGACTCTGCAGTCCTGATAATAACCCAGAGATGCAGTCAATAACTTCATGAAGCCAGGAGCATGGCGTGGCCATACAGCCCTGAGCAAGCTTTCTGTGGAAATAAAGAAGCGAAGCTGAAGGGACTCACAGCACATTACTCTAGTCGCTGAGCTGAAAGGCCCGGCAAGCCCTCCCACTCTTACTTAACAGCTTCCTGCTGTGATCCTGAGTCAAAACAGGAACAAACTGCTCCTAATTTGTAATATTATCCAGCAATGTAAGGGCTGTGGTTAGCTTTGATTAGAGATCCTAAACTCATCACGCTCCTTTGACTGGGGAAGGTGTGTGGGGAGAAAAGAGGCCCTGGAAGAGGCGCAGAGCAAGCCTTTCCAGTGTGCCTGTGGTGTGGTACCCAGGGGACTGGGTATGCTCTGGTCAAAGGGCTTGGCTAGAACTCAGCTGTTGAACCCAGATGCCAGAACAGCCCTGAAGCCAGACAGCACTTACTCTAACATCAGAGAAGTAGAGACGGAAGGATCCCTGGAGCTCGATGTCCACAGTACCCGCATTGCTGAGCTCAGAACCATCAAGAGAACCTGTCTCAAAGACAAAGTGCGGCTGGCGAGGTGGCTCAGAAGGTAAAGTGCTCGACACGGCATAAAGACCGCAGTTCAGATCACTAATACACTTGTAAAAGCTGGGTGGGCTTGGTGCCCGGCATAATCCTGAGACCTGGGTGGTGAAGCAAGGGGATCAGAAGTTCAAGATCATCCTCAGCTAGATAGGGAGTTCAAACCCAGCGTGGAATACTTAAGACTTTTTCTAGATAGGAAGGAGGGAAAGAAGGAAGAGAGGGATGGGGTAAGAAAGGAACTAATGAACTCAACCAAGAGACAAGCAGAACGGCGAACACCTTTGAGTCCTAGCAATTTAGGTAGAGATCAGCAGGTGACTTACAAGGGGTATGGAGAGAAGTCTCACCAGGTAAAGGCTTGCTGCACTCAAAGCATGGTGAGCAGAGCAGAGTTTGGATCCCCAGGACCCATGTAAATCCCGCTAGTGTGGCAACCCTCTTGTGATCCCAACTCTCCAGAAGCAGAGACAGGAAAACCCAGAGTAAGATGGCTAACCAGCCGAGCCCAGTGGTGAGTTTTGAGTTCAGGGAGAGTCTGTTTCAACATACAAGGTAGAAAGCAATAGAGAAAGAGAACCAGTATCAGACTTGGGCCTCTATGCATGTGCACACTCATATGGAGATGTGCATACACCCATGCACAGACACCACATGGACACACACACAAAACACCAAAAAAGAAACAGATAAATGTCTTGCAAAGTTGGCATGCCATCTTCTGGTCACAACACAGCCACTCCTGATGTCGTTTTCCCTTCCTACACCTTAGACTACACTTCATCCTGGCACCCATCAAGTCTTGCCTGACAGATGGCTGTCACCTGATCATCATGGCACCCCCTCTTCTAATTTGCATTCTGAATTTAGATGAGTAGTAGGTAGGTTCTTAGGTCCTCTAGCTTCAAAGAAGGCATGGGAGATGTGCTGGGGACAGCTGTGAAGAGTGGGCAGTTTAGAGCTAGTGTTCCCTCTGCTTTTGTGGCTCTTGTCCTTTTTCTCCTTGGCCAAGCAGGGTGCACTGAAGCCACCAGACATTGCACAAAACCTGCTTCCATGGGGTGGGAAGAAATTGGCTGAGGAAGCAAAGACCCATTTAAAAAAAAAAATTTCCAGACATGCCCAGCCTTTTGACAGCGTGAACTACAAAGTTCACGTTGGAGCACCATACAATCAGTCGTGCCCAAAATAAAATAAGAAACAAATCACAAAACACATCTTACAAAGTTTTAAGGAAATTTGTGATATTGGTTTGGTCTCTGTCCGTAGCTATCCTGGAGCACATGCAGCCTGCAAGCTGCAGGTTGGGAATACCTGGATGACTTTCTGACTAGATGACAAGGTCTCTCTGTAATCTGTCCCTTCTTCTGAAGGGACTAGCATGCAGCAGGTAGATAGGTTAAAAAAAGACCTGCCAATCTCTCTGTCTGTCTGTCTATCTGTCTATACATACATACATATATACATACATACATCTAGAGGTTGGGGCATCTGGAGTAGTAACGTGATGACTTCAAACACTGAAGGCACCCAACATCCATACTTTAAAGGATTTGTGTCAAGGTCATTGCTATTCATTTTAATCGGAAGTCACAAAACACAGGCAGAAAAAAAAATTTAAAAAGCAAGACTATGAGCCCAAGTAGGAACTCTATGCCAAAGGGCATGAGGGAAGGAAGCTACTAGGAGTCAGAGAGGTCGGGTCTCTCTAGACCACAGAGGAGTCGGTCCATTGTGCACATTCCTTAGGCTCCAGCAACTGTGCCTTTCAAAGGCTGTTTTATTTCAAGGAAGTAACATATGAAGGAAAGGAACATTTAAAACCAATGTGATATCAAAGAATAATCATGCCTGCAATCCCTGCACTCAGGAGACTGAGGCAGGAGGACTCCAAATTTGAGGCCAACCTGGGTTGTACTTAGTGAATCACAGGCCAACTTAAGCATCAGAGTGACTGTCTCAAGATAAATACATATATCGATTTACTAATTTATTAAAAGTATCTCAGTAGCATATTTGTGTTCATTATTTACCCATAAATTCTGTATAGAATGGTATCTCGGGCCAGCCAGCCCAGACTAATCATTCCAGAGTAAGAGATCCTGCTTCGAAAAGCAAGGTGGATGGCTGCTAGGGAATGACATTCAAAGTTGGCTTCTGGATATCATACACATGAGCACAAACATGCACATATATTGTGCACACACCCACATATCTATGCACACACACAGAGAGAGAAAACAAATTTTAAATAATCTACATTGCTGACAAAGGCCCAGCTGTTGCAGATGCCCTGAGAATAAGCCTTGGGAGTGAACCATCACTCTGGGGGAAAGAAATTACTTATCAAGGCCGGGTACCAAGACGGGCTCTGGGGAATCAAATCTGAGAAGGGCCAGCATGGAGCCCACTGCTCCCTGAGCTCCTCTGTCCTCACACAGCAGTGCTCCCCTGGAGGACTGTGACCCAGGATGACTGCTCACCTTCTGAAAAGATGACGTAATCGTTACACTCCTCCGTGTTACAGGCACACATGAAGAAAGTCTCGCCCGCCCTTTTCTTTTCCTTCATGACACACTTGGGAGAAGTGGCATCTTCCAGAGCGAAGCCATGGTAGGTGAGCTTGGGGTCATGGCAAACCGTCTCCAGAGTAATGTTCTTGTCATTCTTCCTCCTGGGATGCAGAGGTTTGTTGAGGACAGGAGAGAGGGACAGAAAGAGGGGACAATGAATGACCGGGTCTCTGGATAGGACAATGAAGTCTGCATGTTCCTCAGGAAATGGTTGTCAAGCATTCCTGAGCTGCCCCAAACTCTCCTGCACCGACTTCGCTTATCTCCAACTTTCGTTCTCCTCAGAGATTGACTATGATTATAAACCAGACAACTATCTTTGAGGAGATCTCTACCTAAAACATAAATCATCTTCCTTAGTAGGGTCCTTATAGAGGGGAGGCTGTGGAAAGGGGAATTCCTGGGGACCTGGGTCATTTTAAATCCCCCACTCTTAGAGCACCGCGAGCTCAAATTGTGCCTCTAGCTCACAAGGCAGAGTTGGGGTCTTGACCAACCAGAGAGTTCTTAAAGAGGCTTCCTGGGGACATGGTGGTAGATCGTTTTATCTTTGGTGTGCATGCATGTGTGCAGATATGTGTAGCTGTGCACATGTGCATGTGGAGTCAGAGGTCAACATCCAGTGCTATTCTGCAGAATATGCCCCCCTTAATTATTGGGACAGGGTCTCTCACTGGACTGGAACTTGCCAATTTAGCTAGGCTGGCTGGACAGGGAGCCCCAGGCACACTCTTGTCTCTGCTTCCAGAGTACTGGATGCTTCTAGGGACCAAACCTAGTTCTTCATGCTTGTATAGCAAGCACTTTACCCACTACCAAGCCATTTTTAAAGCTTATGATCTGTTTTCCTGCCTGCTGGTCACAAGTCACTCTTTGTGTGTGGGATGGGGGCAGGAACACATTTCATGCCAACGGCTGGTTCCAAAGACAAAATGGGAAGAAAGATCCTAAATAAAGAAATGCAAGTTCCTGAATCCAAGAGAAGAACAGGATGGGAAATAAATAATTAACATAGCAGAGAGAATGGCAGGGTGTTCTTCCTTTCCAGAATGGAAAAATAGGAGTGGTTGATGCTGTGGGAAATGGCTTATCTCTTCGCTATCCATATGTTTGGAGACTGATTTAGCCTAGAGCTCAAAGGATAAACCGCAAGGCATATGTTTTGAGACATGCCCAGGTGATTTGGTCTACATGTACATCATATTTATTTAAATGCTAATTTGTTTATTTTAATCTTATGTGCACCTACAGGTGCCTGTATGTGCACCATATGCATGATGGATGCCAGAGGTAGCCAGAAGAGGGCATCAGATCCCTTAGAAATGGAGATACTGGAGGTTATGAGCCACCATGCGGATGCTGAGATGACCTGAACCACCTGGGGGTTAGGTGTTCAAACACATGAGCCTATGGGGTGATTTTTTTATTCAAACTACAAGAAGAAGCATTCTGGCAATCAGATTTAATAGCTGGTAGAGGACATGAATATTGATTGGTATCTGTATTTGGGGTTGGGAAGGGCACATACAGTGACTTACCATGAGCACACATGACTTAGAAAGATGGAAAACAAAACGCAATGGTTTGACTGTAAAACGTGCCTAATAGGCTCAGTGTATGGATGTTTGGTGCTTATCCGGTTCCCTCTCTGCTCCCTAAATGCTGATAACAAGGGCCCGTCAGCCATGTCTTTTCCCTGCTCATTGGACTGTATCCCCCCAGAACTGGAACCAGAACAAGCCTTCATTCTGAAGCCACCTGGGACAGGTGTTTGTCACAGCATTGTCTAAGGTAATACAAAGCAAGACCCCTTTCTCCCAAGGCCCCCTTACCACACGGCCACGCAGACTTCATGCGGCTTCTCACAGATGGCAGTGATGCTGCAGTTGCTCATGCAGGACTTCTGGTTGTCACAGGTGGACAATCTCACGTCACAAAACTTGCACAGTTGTGGAAGCTTGACCGCACCGCCGTTGTCGTTGGCCATTACATCGCTGTTAACTGAGGAGAGAGAGAGAGCAAAGGTTACTTCACTTTCTCAAGGCCCGAGTTTGATCCCAGGATCCCATGCTAGGAAGAGAGAAGCAACTTGTGAAATGTGTCCTCTGACTTCTGCACAAATGACACACGGCGCGCGTGTGTGCGCCACCAAGGTGAATAGATGAAGGAAAGAAGGTGGAGAAAGGTAATTAAAAAAAAATCTCTTCAGAGCAGAATTCCTGGCTAATACATGTGAGGAGCAATATTCATTGTGTGGCAGTGGTGACACAGGTGTGTAGTAGCTTCTGTGCTCTGTCCATGGTTGACATAAAGCCTGTTTTCTACATAAACCTTATCGATCAATAAACAAACAGGTTGGGCCACTGCCCTGGGTGTTCCAAGTAATTCTGGTTCACTGGAGCTGGATATGTGGCTCAGTTCCTAAATCATGAAACTGGGAGTTCCACCCTCAGCCTGTGATCCAAACCCTAAGGAGGTAGAGGGCGGAGAGTCAAGAGCTCAAGGCTGTCCTCCGATATACAGCGACTTTAAAGGCAGTCCAGGATACAGGAGATCTTATCTAAAATAAATAAGTAAATAAATCCAACCAGAGCAAAGGGAGCCAATTAGAGGTGTGCACTTAAGATAAAGACACTAGAAAAGTCATTGCCCAAGTGGGCAGAGAGTCACCACCACGGTGAACTACAGAGGTGGTAGAAACAGACACTAGCGTTGAATTTATGTGGTCCTACGGAGGCTGCCGTACGCTCCAGTGTGAGGAATGAGGGGTGAGGAAGTGATGGAGGGTGTGGTCAGAGATGCAGGAGGCCTCGGGCAGGTCCTTGAGGTGGAGTCAATGTTCCACCAGGAATAGTGAAGAAGGGGCAGAGGGCTGAGGTGGAACCATCCCTTGTGCAAAGGCCCTGACAGTTCTGTCAGGTGTGAGGCTAGGAACAAGATGGCCAGGCTTATGTCTCCTCACAGATTCGCTCCCCAGACTCTGGCCCACACGGTCTTGTGTTTCCACCACTGCTTTCTGCCCTTGCTCTACTGGCTCTCCATGGAAATCTGATTACACCTCGAGGACCTGCTAGCAGCCTGCCACATCTCAGACCACATGCCCCCCACACCACAGTCACCCAGCTCTCTTACCCTTATTCCTCACATTGGAGGGTGTGATAGTCTCCCTAGGAGCTCATCAGAGCTCAATCCTCAGTCTTCCTTTCTGCCACCTTTGGTTTCTGATTAAATGACACTCTTCATCCCAAAGTGGGCAGCTAGTAACCACCAAATGTTCTGTTTGATTGTTGGTCAGGCTACATGGGTCTCGCAAACTTCCTGTCTGCCAACATGTGTGTTCCGTCTGCCAACATGTATGTTCCCAAGAGCTCAGTCTACCTTGCTCAGACACTGTGTCTCCAGTGTGTCAATGAGCACTCACCATATAGAATCTGTGTTAGTTCCTTTTTTCACTGACATGACCCAGGAAAGTAGCAGCTTAAAGAAGGAAGGCTTTTGGCTCCTTGTTTGAGGGTACAGTCTACTGTGGTGAGGCAGCAGCGGTGGGAGGCAGCTGGTCACATGGTATGCAGTCGGTAAGCAGAGTTTGTTAACAACAGCTTGCAGCTGATGGGTTAAGACAAAACTTCTGTGCACTCAGGCAAACAGAGAGGAGTAAACTCATATTCTTTGCTGCACTAAAGAAAGATTAGATGCTGTATATGGCTGTGGGACAGATGCTGGCCCTGAGGCAAATGGGAGGGGCTTTGGCGAGAGGTCCCCTTCAAGAGGTCTGAGAAGAGTCCTATGTACTCTCCTGTGTTAGCTTACTCCTGCCCAGAGGGTACCCACTCCAGAGCCTCCAACAGTTACTCGCCCTGCTGTCAATTTTAGATTTCTGTCCTCAACATTTCACCCTGTGACCTTCTTTGTTGCCTGGGCACAACACCTGCTTCCTGGGTCTCTAAAAATACAAGCTTATATATTTAAGATCTGCTTTCTTGTGGTGACAGTAAACATAGAAAAAGAAGGAAAAAAAGCAAGCCCATTCATCTCTCTCGGGTCTTTAGTTCATTTCAGGAAGTATATTTTTAGGTAAGAAACTATTTTGAAATCCTCAATGTTTTGCAGACTGTTCTCTGCTTAGCTAAAAATATAAGCATCAATGGGCTCCAGACCTTGTTTAAAATTGGTATCAACATAACAATGGATATACTTTTTTCAGCAATGGTTATGTTTGGATCCATTTGTGAAACAATTCATTCGATCCCTTAGATTTTCCTACAAGATAATAAAATAAAGAAATAGGAGACTGTATTTCCTATAGTCAGGATTTTTTTTTTCCTCTTGGTATTGTGTGTGTTTGGAATAACATTATTTGCTGGCTGGGAAGCTCTGATGATCTTCTCAACAGATAATCAAGTCTTTGGGAGATAGAATTTAGCCGCTCAGCCTTCTAACATTTTAACATCTTAGCTAGGTTGGTGGTTACTAGCTTTTACCACTGTGGACAAGACAGTAAGACCCTTGAGCAGACAGAGAAACAGCAAAACCTGGGTGGATTTCAGATGTCCTGAGTGGTTCTGAAGGTAGCTTGGGCCTTGGGTTTCTATGACAATGGCCTCCATAGGCTCATATACTTGAATACTTGGTCCCTAGTTGGTGAAACTTTGGAAAGGATGAGGAGGGTAAGTTTGGTCTTGGAGGAACTGATATGAGATTTGAGGTTTTTAAAAAACTACCAGCATTCTCAGTATGCTTCCCACCTCCCACTGTGGATCCAGATGAGAGCTCTCAACTATCTCTACCACCACATCTTTTTTCCACCATGATGGACTCTGTCCTTCTAAAACCATCCAAAGCCTGATTGAACACATTCTTCTATAAGTTGTTATAGTCACTGCATTAGATTTTTCTATGTTCATGTGGGTATGGGTACTTCTGGAAAGTAAGAAGAGGGAGCTGGAGCCCCTGTAGAGAGGGAGTTGCAAAGTCTTGGGAGATTCCAGGTATGAGTTCCTGGAACTGAACTCCAATCTCTGCAGGAAAGCTATGCACTCTTAAATCCTGGGCAATCTCTCCAGCCCCCAGGCCTCTGGATATTTTGAGGCTACACAGATGATATTGTGCAATGGAGACTAAGATTTCTGAGTTAGAATTAATTGGTTCCTCCAGTACTACATAAATGAGACAAATTGGTGCATGTCTGTCATCCCAGGACAATAGGTAGAGGCAGGAGGAGGAGAAATTCCTGATCATCCTTGGTGACACAGGGAGATCAAGGCCAGCACAGGCTACCTGAGAGCCAGTTTCAAAAGCAAAGGGTGTGGTGTGGTGCTGATGGAAAACTTCCCAACAACACTGGGAAGGGTTCCCTTTCAAGGAAAGCCTGCAAAGATGGCGTCACCTTGTGTGCGGCTCCTTTCCTGGGGTTGCCAGTTCTTGTCTAGCAAACACTTAGATGTGAGAGAGCAGTGGCACAAGTCAGGAGTGCCGAGGTAGCCACAAAAGCAGAGGAGCTGGTGACAGCAGCAGCTACAGCAGCCACCAAACAGAGAGGTGTTGACAGCAGCAAGTACCTAGGGCTGGTGCCTAGAAAACACGCCTAACAGGAGAGAAACAGCGGGACCATGGGGGGGGGGACATAAAGAGAGAAATAGAAAAAGAAAAGGAAGAAAAGGGAGAAAGAAGGAAGGGAGACAGGGAAGGAAGGGGAGGGGGAAGGAGGAAAGAGCAGGAAGGGAGGGGGAGGGAAACTAGGAGAGCAACTCACAAAGCTCTTGATGCTCAGTGCCACAGTCTGAGCTGACCAGAGCAGCATGACAGTGTAGCATGCCTGCTGCCTCTCAGAGGCCTGAGAAAGCCTCTCCACTGACCCTTGAGAGAAAGGCCGAGAGCACCCCACACCTCACATTTGGAAGGGCAGTAGGTAAGACGACACACTAGGCGCCAGCTGGGGACACGCTTTGCCTTTTTATTTATTTCATTTCTCCAACTTTACAGCAAAGCAAAAGGTATACCACAGTTAAGGTTTGGACAGGATATTTTCTTTCCTCCTCCTCCTCTCCTCCCTCCTTGGATTCCTTTATGGAAACCTTACACGAGGCATGATCGATACAATTCACCGACCCAGTCGGCAACCCCTGACAGGGGTTAGCTGACAGTGATCGCTGCTCACTAACGATCCCATCAGCTCCTGGAAGCCCATAAACCTTCGACCTTTCCTTTAGGCCGATGTTGTCCTCCCTGTATGTGACAGCCGCCCTCTGGCCTTCTGTGAAATGGCTTGGCAAGACAGATACTTTCAGACTACAGCACTATTGGTCATCGGTGTGAGCCTCACGTCGTTCTGATAAAAGCCTCACCAACTCACTCTGGAATAGGGCGCTGAGAAACACCAGCTTTTGCTCAGCTCATGCCTTCAAAAGGCTCACAGCCGCCCCAGCCGCCGAGAGCAACAGGTGAAATCCTAAGTCTCCCTCTGTGCCCTCAAGTATCCCAGATGACCTCGTGAGGTCATGAGGACGGGCGGAGGGAGGCAGTAGTCGTACTGCATATGCCTGTCCCGGTCCCTAGGATGAACCCATGCCAGCCAAGCCACTGAGCAGCGATTCTTATGTTTAATCTGTGATGTTCAGAGGCCACAGGGGTGGCACTGGAAGGACATGTATCTAGATCAACAGCTAGGGACAAAGATATACTTCTAAACACACCCAGGAAATCTCTCTTGGCCGGCTGGAGAAGGGACGGCAGAGGGTACACTGCTTGCCTTGCAAGCAGGAGAGCCTAACTTCCGTCCCCAGACTGTAGACCTAAACCAGAGTTTCCACTTCACCAGACCCTATGTAAAGACACAAAACAAAGCAACAACAACAAGTGGGCGCAATGGCATACGTGGGCTGTCCATCTGTATTCGTCTGTATGTCCACAGCGGCTGTGACAGGTGGAGACTGGGGCTCCCTGGCTAGCCGCCTGGCTTTATTGGTGATCTCCAGACAGATGAGAGACCTCAGTTCAAAAATAAAGTAGAAGAGGTGTGTGTGTGTGTGTGTGTGTGTTTCCTATATCTACATATGCTTAGGTTTTCCTTCTGTACACACTTAGAAAAAATGTGTGTGTTTGTGTGAGTATGTATATGTGCCTGCTGTATCTGCATATGCCAGGTTTTTCCTCTGTACACACTTAGAAAAAACGTGTGTGTGTGTGTGTGTGTGTGTGTGTGTGTATGCACGCCTGCTGTACCTGCATATGCCCAGGTTCCTCCTCTGTCTATACACATATTTAATAACCAAAAACCAAATCGAAACAAAACAAAACAAACTACCAACATCACTAAGACAAGCTAACTTACTCTTCATCAGCCTCTAACCAAAATTCAAAATGTTTTCCTGTCTCACAGCTTACTCTCGTCTCACAGTTACTCCCGCTTCACAGTTACTCTCCGGGTGTTTACTTAAACAGTCCGATACTCAGGCAGCGCATTTTAATTGCGACAGATCCTCCATTAGCAGTTGGCCATCCTTCGGGAATTTTCTACCAGTAGCAGGCAAATTAATTATTCGAAGTGTTCTCTGAAAAGAAGTTCCAGTAAGAAGATGCTCTCTCACCTAGAAAGTCTCATGCTAGCCTGTGGACAGGGACAGCTGTCAGAGCATGTGACAGACTCATGAGACACAACACATTTCACTTCTCTTCCACAAGCCCTTGAGTAATAGCAAAACCTTTACCCCATCACAAAGGTTACAGCATCTTTACCTCCCATCCCCCACAACCTCACTGCCGGAGGCTCTGAGTTCTCACTGTGAAGGGAGGTATTAATTTATAGACAAACAACGTTGTCTAAGGATCTGTGCTGGTAGGAAGGGGTCAGATTTTTAAATTGGGATTAGGACTTCCAGGCCCATGTCTTTGAAATAGTATTTACTGGTGGCTGGAAGGTTAGGGGAAAATTCATCAAAGATGTTTAACGTTCTGCCTGAAGTGCCTTCATGTACAGTGAACTTTGTTCTCCTTATTATTGATTATTCTTGTATATGTGAGGTGGGGGCACAGCATGCCCTAGCAAGGACATGGGATAGCTTTGTAGAGTTGGTTTTCTCTTCCAGCTTTATTTGGGTCTCAAGGATTGTCAGGCCTGTGCAAAAAGGACTTATATCTGATGAGCAGTTCACCAGCCCTATTCACGCACCTCTGAATTCATGCACCCCTTTACTATGGGCCAGGATTGTGGAGAACCTGAAACTCACTGACTCCACACATGCCTGTGATGTTTGTACCACTGCTATTGATGCAGTTGAAGGCAGAGCATCTTGAAGAAGGACCCAAAGCACTCACAGAATTCACTATGCCTTGAAGCTGAGCTTGTCAAACGTGACTACGGGCTCGAATCCCTCAGGGAGAAATGTTGAATCTGCAGGCGTGGTGCGTGCACAATCTCACCGAGCTGTGGGGGCTGGTGTGTCAGACATTCATAGGGCAGACTAGAAGTATGGAAATCAGACAGGAACTCATGATGAAGTTTCTGGGCAGAGTTCTTCCCCAGGAAACCCCAGGGCTCACTGTTGTACTGTACAACAGAGTCACATGATTGGTGGCAACCTCCTTTGGTTAAAACTAATTAACTACAGCTGCCAATCGCATATGCAGAATACTTCATGGCAGTGCTGGGACTAAGGTTTCATTAAAAAGCTGAATGGGGGATAGGGAGACTATAACTCATAGAGCTCAGATCTGAATTTGATCCCCAGATGACTTGTAAGAAAGAAAAGAAAGAAAGAAAGAAAGAAAGAAAGAAAGAAAGAAAGAAAGAAAGAAAGAAAGAAAGAAAGAAAGGAAAGCAGGAAAGAAGGAAAGAAGGAAGGAAAGAAGGAGGGAAGGAGGGAGACATGAAGGGAGGGATAGAGGGAGGGAGGGAGAAGGGGGCTGGGTATGGCCGTGAAATGGGAAGGTGGACACAGGCACATCCTTGGAGTCTGCGGGCCAGTCAGCCTAGCTGACTTATTTGACAAGCTCCAACTAGTGAACGACCCTGTCTCAAATAATTTTTTTTTAAGGTGAATGTTTGTCGCCTGAGGATGTTGCCCTCTGGTTTACACACACACACACACACACACACACACACACACACACACACTATACCTAGCTATGAACACTCAACCCATCCACCCACCTAGCAAGTCTGACGTTATTCTCATCTGAGGTAGAGGTTCAACTGCACGCAGCAGGGAGGGAGACCCACCATGTCCCCCTTTCTCTGTGGGTTTTAGAGATGGCGAAATGGAAGGCCAACTTCCTTGCTTCTCAGAGCACGTCTCTTCCTACAGCTCTTTCCGTCTGCTTTCTCTTTGACTTGGCCTCTTAAGCGATCACAGGCCCAGAGGCCGGCTACCATCTGGGCCCACGCTGAAAGTCTCGATCTCAGAATGGCTTTTAATTGCAGCTGGCATTTCAGAGTCAGACACCCAGGCCACCATCTGGCAGACAGCGATGTGGTTTGCCATGCGGGCAGCTAACACCCACGGCTCAGGAGACCAGGTGGGACCAGCCCACTGGCCTGTCGCATGGCCTCCCACCCGGAACAAAGAAGCCAGTCAGTGGGAACCCCACTTCTACCCAACATGGTGGACAATTACTGCAACCCATCCAACAGATGCAAAAATGCTTCCTAATTGAGTTTCAGGTTTTTTTTTTTTTTAATGTTTTGACTCCACTTCCCTGTGTCATTAAAGTATTTTGCCATGAGGGAGTGTGTTATATTTAAGATAGGGAAGGCGTAGCGGGCGGGAAGGAAGGGGGGAAAGGGGGAAGACAAAAAGAGGAGGGGGAAAGAGCGCTGCCCGGTTATATACTGGTGGTAACGTAATTACAGGTAAAGGTGGGCTATGGAATTCTGGGTAAACAGCAGCTGTTGTATACATTGCCAGCTTTGCAGGCCTCGGGTACCTACAGAGTGGAGCAAGTGTCTCCAGGTGGCAATGCCCTGTGGTCCCTGGGCACCTGTGCTAGACGGCTCTTAGTTTACTATGAAATCAGGGAGGCTGCAGGAAGCAGACAGTGGTCACCGTACTTTATTAAATGGGCTGTGGAGATAGTGGGGTTTGGTCAACAAAGCGTTTGCCTTGCAAGGCATGAGAAGCTGAGTTCAGTCCCAAAACCCATGTTAAAAAGCCAGAAGCAGCACACACTTGTAATCCCAGTGCTGGGAGGCAGAGACAGGAGGATACTTGATGATCTCTAGGTTTGCTAGAGACACTGTCTAGAAAAAGGGGGAGGAGGGGTGATGTTCTCCTGGAATGTGAGCTGGGGTCATCCACCACCCCCAACATACACACAGGAGCATGCATACATATTCAAGACACCTCATTAGCACTGTATTAAAACCTGTCAAAGATGACCAAGTTAATGCTCTGAAATCTATTTGAAATGCATTGCATTTCCTGCAACAACAAACAGTGAAAGATCTCAACAAACAGTGAAAGAATCAGGGTCACTAGAAATGCCTGGCCCACCGGGGCTGTTCCTCTTCCCTGTTGCTGAGAGAAGAAAAAAACTATGGTAGCGGTTTCTGTTCTTGTCATCAGAGAGTAAGGGCTTAAAAACAAAACCCCTGAACTGCATGACCGTGGGCTCAGGCCTCCCTGCCTTGTTCTGACAAAGATCATCCAAATCCGGCATGGTATGAATCTCACTTACAATCTCAAAATCTGAGAGGTTGAGGCAGGAGGATTGAAGATAGCCTGAGGTACATGGTAAGTTCCAGGCTAGCCTGGGATACGGAGTAAGACCCGACCCGAGTTCAAAAATGTTTTTGAAGGGAAAGAGAGAAAAAGAGAGGGGAGCAGGGGGAAGGAAATGGAAGAGGGGGGAGCTGGAGGGGAGAGAGAGAGAGAGAGAGAGAGAGAGAGAGAGAGAGAGAGAGAGAGAGAATAAATAAGATGAAAGAGCGAGAGACCCCACAGTGAGCTGGCCAAGGTGTGGAGTACAAACACTTTCAGGGCGGGTGTAATCCTGTATTCGCTCTGGAGAGTCTACATTATCTGTGAAAAGGGTGAATGAATGCACCTCTGACAGCTGCCCTGCCCTGCTGCAGCAACTAGTACAAGGCCCACACAAACAGAACCGTGGAGGGGTCCAAAGCAGGACCGCCCGAGCTACTGCACTCAGGGAAAGAGGCCATATGTGGACGGGGTTCCGAGGGGACACGTGGGCCGGGCCACTCCCCAGGCCCGAGGGATGTGTTCTCCACCCCCACCTCCCATCTCTCTGCTTCAGGAAGCTGCTGCTCCTTGGACTGTGCTCATGTGTTGGGTATCCTTATGCTTCTGGGAAGTTTGGGCAGTGGGGGCGACCCAGCAACTTCCCCCAAAGGCAAAGGCAACTTCTTTCAGGCACATTGTCTAGCTGGGCCCTTGGGCGACAATCCCAGCTGTCCCAGTCCCTGACCTGGAGGTCATCCTGGTGTTTTAGGGTTGTCCACTATGCATAGGATTGGCTTTGGGACGAATCAGTTACAAAAGGCAAGAAGACTGGAAGGGAATGGGAAAAGTTCCCAACAGACGTGGAATAGCTGGGACCAGAACCCTCACCCAGATTGTGTCTGTCTCAATAGCACAGGTCACTATTCTGTAAAAAGATTTGTATAGGCTCTATGTCTGGTTAAAATGTCCAAGTTAAAGGCTGGTAAATACACCACTTGTAGGCTGCCTTCCTGTGGCTCCAGGAAGAATTCTCTACCCAGGCTGTTAGGATGGGGCAGGGACGAGGAGCTGCTGCCTGTGCTTGTACCCCAGGTTCTCTGAACAGAATTTGGCTGGGAGGGTTTCATTAACTGCCATTAATAGTCCATGAGTCCTAATGCTCATTCGGCTCTTTCAAGAAAAACACATAACACAAAGTTATATTCACCCGGCAAGTAAATTAAGGGATTCAGTAATAATCATCTGTATTTCTTAAAGATTAATCCAATAGCTACTTCAGGGGAAATTTGGCTGTCCCTGAAGGGTTTAAAAATATATATTTGGCAAGGATGTTTTTAAAAAGCCATTTATAGATAAAACAAACTAGGTGAGTGGAAAGGTAATCATTTTTTTAAGTCCCAAACTAAGTAAGTTTCATCTCCCTCCTTCCTCTCTTAGCAAGCCAAGCAACTCCAAAACCTTCCCAGTCCAGGCTCTTTGTCACTGGGAAATGAAGGGATTTTTATTCTCTAGGCACTTAAGGAGAATCTCCCTCTCCCTCTCCCTCTCCCTCCCCTCCCCCTTCTCCTCCCTCTTCCCCCTCTCCCTTTCTTGTCTCTCTGGAGACCTCCCTCTCCTTTTGGTGTTACAGTTCACAAATCAGGATACCATAATGGGGAAATACTAAACACTTAAAACACACACACACACAAACACACACACAAGAAAAATAAAAAATAAAATGACTCTTGGGAGTCTAGCTTATTACATGGCTGCTAGGGATTCAAACTCATGTCCTGGTGCTTCCCACTGTGCTCTTCTCTACTAGACTACATCCCAAGCCTGACAGTGACTCTCCTAGAAAAGACATTGAACATCTGTGATCTGTTCACCCACCTTAGAGGGCATTTATGGCATAGTGTCACAGTGAATGAAGCCCAGGCACATTGAGGTCAAAGACTTGAGGGCTGTCCAAGTTTCTTTCAGGCAGCTGTGATAAAACAGTGACCAGAAGCAACTTAGGGAGGAAAGGGTTTGTTTCATCTCATGTTTCTGGTTCACAGTCCATCACTGAGGAGAGTCAGAAATAGGACTCGGAGCAAAAGCATCAGGGCAGGCTGTTTGCTGTTTTGTTTTCTAGTACAGAACACACTCACATGAGAAACCATGGAAGACAGTGAACGATGTCTCGAGCAGACTCATACTTAGCCTAGCTCCGTTGCTCAGCCTAGCACCACCTGCCGAGGGATAAAGCCATCCACAGAGGGCTGGGTCCTCCAGCATCAAGGCATGCCCACAAACCCATCAGATCTCGCTAGTCTGTGTCAAGTCGACCAAATTAACTAGAGCAAGGGCAATTCCTGGTTCAGCCTTGGACTTTCTCTGGAGCCATGGACAGCATCCAGTCAGTCTGTTTCCTCAGCAATGACAAGTGCCTTGGGTCTGCGATGGAGAACAAACACCCACATGAGAAGGTTCTAAGGCAGAGAGAAGCATGACTCCACCCTCTCATTAGATAGGCAATGCTCTATACAACAGCAGATCAGTGTACCATGAGGAAAATTATAGGAAAAGAATAGGAAGAGGGAACCAGAGATGGCTCAGTGATTAAGAACATTTTTTGTTCTCGCAGTGGTCCCAGGTTTGAGTCCCAGCACCTACAAGGTGGTTCACAAACATTTCTAAGAGTCCCAGAGGATCTGATACCCTCTCTGACCTTCTCTGACCTCCGCAGGCACAGGCATGCACATGCTACACTTACATACACACACACACAGGTAAAACATTCATATATATATATATATATATATATATATATATATATATATACATCTATGTAATTAAAAAATAATGATAATTATCTGCTTATAGATGATTTTCAAGGCGATTAAGAGCAGGGTAAATCTGTGCTGGAGTGATAATGGAAGGCAGCAGTTTAAGGACCCTGAGGGATGCTTTTGGAAGTTTGAGTGGATGGACATGTGCTACATGGTGTATTCTGTTACCCCCGTACTACACAGCATTCAACAGATAAAACAGAACCGGCTATTATTATAATTGTTGTAAGTTATAAAGATTCTTCCCAGGCTCAACAGAGAGATGCGCTGGGATGGATTTCAGGGGAATCTCCTTTAGTGAGAAAGCCACAGGAAAACCTGATAAGAGGCCCAGCAACAACCTAGAGAACCTTGTTATTATAGATGTTAGAGGGATAGGGTGTCTGAGCTTGGAGAGCCGGGAACGGTCTCTGAACATCAAGGGGAGGAGTCTCTGAGTTTATTAGAGTTCTGAGGTTAGCAGTTTAGCAAAGGTTTTAGATAGAATATAATTTAAGAAACTAATTCCATGGTCACACCTTGTCTCGGCGCTGTACATGGTAGGAGTTTGAAAGCATATGAAAGATTCTAGATAGGAACTTTCTAGAGGAACCAACCCCCTCCTATAAGGGCAGCCTCTGTGTTCAATAATTAGTGTGCTCAAGGATCTTTAAACCACCCTTCTAGAACCAAAGCAACTGTTTTGAACTGTGCATAGACTGATGTAGCTCATTGGTAGAGCACCTACCTTACAGACACACACACACACACACACACACACACACACACACACACGAGGCCCTGACTCCAACCCCTGGGACGTGTGTGTGTGTGTGTGTGTGTGTGTGTGTGTGTGTGTGTGTGTGTGTGATTGTTCATAACCAGCTTGGAAGTAACCACTTAAGAGCAACGGTCAACTGTGAGGCCCTTCTGCTGACTTCCTGCACATTTACCAGGTGAGAATCAACCTGCTAATTAGAATGTTGCCATGGTGACAGGGCAATAAGGCACCTTAGAACTGTGGGATTCTAGCAAAACTATGGACTCTTAGCTATTATGAAGGTAAAATCCTTTGGTGATATGAGGGACATTGAAGTACAGTCTTATTATAATGAACTCCAATGTCTAAAAATTGTTCTTATTTTGGGTTTCTACCACAGTAAGAGCCAAGATTTTAAGCGCTACTAAAAACAAAACAAACAAACAAAAAGACTTTATCTTTTTATGTTCATTTAATAACATGTTTTTATGATTGGTATAAAAATATAGTGTTGAATATAATAAAAATAAAAGTAAAAATTATAAAAAAAATATAAAACAACTGTGGGATTCTGAAATACCAAAGTGAAGTTGCCTTGTGTACAGCTGTTTTTCTCAGAGACAGAACTGCCACATTCAGATTCATATCCAAGGAGAAATAGGAAAGAACTCGGGTAGTGTATCTTCAGGTATCCAGGTAAGAGGTGATCTGCGCATCCAGATACACAGAAAACATTTGTCTTTGCTCTGTCCTCAAGTCATTTCCTTACATGAAGGTTAACTGAATAATTCTGCCTTCCAGAGGAGAGATTGGCAAGTGGGAAATACAAACAGAAAGTACAGGTAGAAAAGGCTCAACCCTGGCCTCCGGTGGGGGAACAATTAGCTTCTCAATTCTCTGCGCCTTTTCATGGACCAAACAGGTCAGTCTGTTATGATAATCTTTAAGGTCTATTGGTTTTTCAAAACATTCTCAATCCAACTCCCACGAGTTAGGAAATCTAAGTGTTTCAGTTCAGCTAAAAAAAGTAAGATATTACAATTTAATCTATAAGGAAAAGGTTGGGCTGGGGAGACAGCTCAGGGGGTAAATTGTTACCATGCAAACAGGAGTGCCTGAGTTCCAAAGGCAAGGGTGCTGGTGTGGGCTTACAGGCCCAGTGTGGGGACTGGGAGGTGGGCAGAAGTCCAGGCCGCTGACCAGCCGGCCTCCTGAATCATCAGTAAGCATCAGATTCACAACCCAAAGTGCAGGAGGCCGGATGGCCCCACAGAGAAAGATAGATATCTTCTACCAGGCACAGCAACTAGAGTTCAGTTGCTGAGTGAGACCCATGTGGCAAAACTGAGAACTGACTCCCAAAGCTGCTCTCTGCCCTCTACACACCAGAGCACACACGTACACACACTAACTCATGCAGGCACATAGACAGGCTTGGAGACCATCTCGCACAAATGCATCGTGGCCCATTGTCCCGTTTGCTTTATTTGTTTCATGAGACTCCCTCACTTTTCAACTTCCACGGCCCCACCCAAGGCTCACATACAAACCCTATTGGCAGCAGCTGAGCAGGCTCTCAAGACTAAACTCTCAAATGCCATCTGAGTGTCACGAGTTCAGAGGAAGGGAAATTCTGCCACGTGACTAAGGACCACTTTCCGCACGGCTGTAGGCATTTCCTCTGATTTCTTTCAGGGCAGAGAGGAAGCTCTGGCTCAGAGCGCAGCATTTACTGTAAGGGTTTCAAACCCTCAGCCTTAGAAGTGTCAGTGTTTACTTGACACCTCTGGTCTCAGCCTGCATGGTACGGAATGATAAAGTGCAGGCGCAACTGCATATGGATGTCTGGTTCGTAAGCAGTGAGGTGACTCTGTTTAAGACTGCCACACAACAGCCAGGTCAGTTTTCTCGGTTCCAGAGGAGAGGTGTGGTTTCATGACTTGTTCAAGTTGGCTCAGACAATAACAAGGAAGGGACTGTCCTTTTCCTGGGAAAATAACATTATTCCAGCCCTGACTCTACCATTTAATAAGGGCTCAATATATGTTTAGTATTAACTTCCAGATTCTGGAATTTAAAAAAATTATTTATCATGTGTGACCATGGTTGGATGTGCATTATCACAGAACTAACGCAACTTGTGAAAATTAGTTTCCTTCTTCTTTCAACATGTAGACCCCAGAAACAGGCTAGACGGAGAGCACCTTTTAATCTCTGAGCCTTCTTAACTAGCCCTTTGGTTGGTTGGTCGGTCGGTTGGTTTGGTCTTGCTTTGTTTGGGGTCTTATGTAATCCAGTCTGGCCTTGAACCCACTGTGTAGCAAGGATGACCCTGAACTTCTAATCTTTCTGCCTCTACCTCCGGAGCACTGGGCCACTGGCTTGTATGTTCCCTGTAGTTCCTGAACTAACTCTCAGAGCTTTATGCGTGCTGAGTGTGCACTCAACCTACTAAGCTACATCCCCATCCCATCCAACAGATATTGATGGCATTAAAAGTCAAAACTGAATGTGACATTCAAGCTGATCTCAGAGGCCAGAGATGCGGTCCGTTCTCAGGAAATGAAAGCAGAATCAGCCTCTGCATGGCACTCAGCCCCATATTCAAACAATGACCATTTCTAGCAGCCAAAGTCTGTTTGACAGGCTGGCCACAGAAAACAGACTGTGAGTTGAGATCCACTTGGGTTTCTGAGATAACACCAGGGCCTGAAACCTTCCCCCTGTGTGGTTTCCAAGCAGCGGAAGTGCAAGAAGAAAGAACCGAGTTTCCTGCATTGTTCAGACTTCAAGAAAAGACAGCCTAGGGCAGGAAATGAAATCTGAGAATCTGCCCTCGAATTGGATGATTTTGCTTGTTTTCTCACAGAGCGCTCAGATGAGAAGGGGTGGGGCTGCCTTTCCTAGATCTTACTCACGGTCCTAACAGGAATGTGGAGAAAGTCAGCTTTCCCCCAAGAGCCCACAATGAGCCCACTGAGGCTGGTAATTTAGCTCGTTTGTGCTGGAGTAGCAAAAGTACCTGGGCCATATCACTTATTAAGAATCAACACTGGGACCAGGGAGAAGGTTCAGTGGGTAAAGGGCCTGCTGCGCTGTAGGAAGCCAAGAAGCTACATCCAGATCTTCAGAAGACACAAAGAAGCCAGGTGCTAGGGCACTCGCCTGTAACTTCATTGCTGCGAGGAGGGATTCGGTATACACATACCAGCAGAGTCACCGGCAAGTCAGCCTAGCCACGAGGCAAGCTCTGAGTTCAGTGAGAGACCTCATTGCAATAATAATAATAATAATAATAAAATTATTATTATAACAATAATAATAAAATAATAATAAGAGGAAGAAGGAGGAGGAAGAGAAGAAGAAGAAGAAGTAGAAGAAGAAATGGAGAGCAAGAGAGAAAGGCACTCAGAGTCAACTTCTGACCTCTACACACAAGCAAGCCCATCTGCACACACACAGGTACACACACATACAAATAACTCCTAAAAATTGTAAACAAATAAAGATAAAAATAAAAAAAATTATTCCTCACAGCTGTGAAGGCTGGAGAGGTTAAGAGCAATGCATTGCGCAGGCTCAGTGTCAGCGAGAAGGCCTTATCCTACTTCAGAAATGGCACCATGTCGCACACCCTCCAGAAGGGACCCTCGCTGAGTGCTTGTGATAAACAACAGAAAGGTAAAAAGAGACCAGCTGACTAGCTTTGATCCTTTCCCATGAGACCAGTGCCATCATAGAGTAACGAAATTTCACGTGAGACCAGGTCTGTGAATTATGAAAGGCCATGGTCAAGGCACAGGGTCGAAAGCAGCAGCTAGCATGCTGCCATGCTGACTGTTGGCGGTGTAGACGAGTGATTACAGTAGTGATTCTAATAAGGAAAATGGATTATACAAAGTCTACAGGTATATTTGTCTAACAAATTGTTCTGTCTTTCCGATGAGCAGGCATGCGCACACGTTCGTGAGTGCATGTTCATGTGTGCGCGTGCGTAAGGTCATGTCTGTGCAGGTACATGTGTGTTTGTAAATGTGTGTTCACACAGATACCCATTATGTATAAAGGACAGAGCACGATCCTGGTGGTGGCTCCTCAGGCAACATCCCCGTTTGTTTGAGACAGGGTCTCCCACGAGTCTAAAGCTCACTCTTTGGCTAGGTCGGCTGGACACTGCCCCAGAGATTCACCTGTCTTCACCTCCTCAATGCTAAATTCTGCCACACACTGTTTCTTTCTAACATGTGTTCTGAGGATCGCCCTCAGAACCTCCTGCTCACGTGGCAACTGAGCAATCACCCTCCACTCTACTTCAGACCTCTCAAGAAGTCCCTTTATGGACGCTCTACCATCTGCTTAACTTTGACCTCTTCACTCGGATCCCCATTCAAATAACTTGCTCACTAAACCTACCTCAGACTAGAAAGAGGGAAGGATTCGCGGCTGGAATCGACCATGAGAGCGTATTTGGATAGGCACTGTCCTGCTAACCTTCACCTAATCTCCTTGCCCAGACCAATCAGGCCACCTAGAACCCAGTTCTTGTGGAGTCCATTGTAAAAAATAGGCATTGGCTAAAGAAAACCCTACAGGACACAAGGTAGGCCCTTTGGGCGTCTACCCTGTTTACTCTTCCACTGAAGAGTTCTCACCCCCAGCCCCTCCCTCTAATTGCCTCTATTCCAATCTCTGCTCAAAAAATAACCATTAACAAATAAGCCATTCTTTACTTTTTTAACTTCGCATTCTCGTGTGTGTGCTGTGTTTGTACATGCATGCACATGTATGAACATACAGGCTGGGGGGGTGTCAATCTCTGAGGCCTTCCTCTCTCGCCCTCCAGCTTCGTTTTTGAGACGGGGTCTCTCCAGTCCCAATGCGCACTGATTTGGCTAGATTCTCTGGGCCTTTCCCTGTCTGCCTCCCCAGAGGTGGGGTGACAGGCTCTTACTGCCATGCGCAGTTTTACGCACGTGCATGCTGGAAAGCAGAACCCAGGTCCCCAAGCCTGAGCACTTTACAGGATGAGGCGTTGCTCCAGGCTATTCCTGATAAACCCCATAACTAACAGACACCCCGGCCAGCCTCTGGTCCTTTCCATTAAATCCGCCTCTGATTTATGACTTGAGTCTGTTTTTTAACTTAAACAGACTCCGCTTAGTTTCTGGCTGCACTCCGGGCATCTCCACGGTTGGCTGTACTGCCCTGGCTGGCTCTCAGCACACACTTGTTGATAATTCCTCCAAGTCTTAAGAAAGCTCCTCCCATATCCCATCTTCAGGTTCCAGGAAAAAAGTCCTTCTCTTCTGCCAAATTCATCTGATCTTTAAAAAAAAAAAACTTGAAAACCTATTTACAGTTGCTGCCCAAGGAATCAGGATATGATTATGGGGGACACGGAACAATAAAGGAGGTTGCATGATAAATCCAGATATGAGTGTAAGTAGTTTATAAACGATAAATAACTCCAGGTTTAAGTAGCCAGAATTAGCAGTGGGAAGGACATTAGGTTAGAAGTCAGGGTGCTTTTTTCTTTTTTTCCCCCAGGAGCTGGAGCCAGACTCCAGAGTCCCCAGAAAGGCCTCTGGCAAGAGGCACCTTCCTGAAATCTTGAGGTCAAGGGCAGGATCCCAAGCTGTAAGGCAGCCAGCATCAAACTACTCTCTTCATAACTAAGATTAAGATAAGTAAAATCAGACTGGGCAGTAGCCTTGTGGTAACACTTGTCTGAGGCCGTGGGTTCAATTACCAATACTCCCAAAGTTAAAAAAAAAAAAAGGCAATAAAATCGCATACTTTCTATGTCACACTAGCCATTCAAAAGACACACGTGAGCAACAATAGAGAGATTTTTTTTTTCATCAGGGAATAAGCTCTGTTAGGGAGGAGATACAGGCAGATCCCTTCATGGCCAGCCTAGCCCAGTGTGAGACCTCCAGGCCAGCGAGAGAGGTGCGTTCAACAAGGGGGCTAGGGGCTGTGTTATTGGCTTCTGAATTTGAATTCTGGCCTCCATATGCCTTGCATATGCATACACACATGTACAATGTGCATCTGCATACGCACACATAAACAACCACGTACACCATCATTCTATCAATCAATGAAATCTCAAAGGACCTAGCAGCCTCAGGTTTCAGGGAGATCAGAAGACTCTTTTAGGGGGAAAAGGTGACCCAGGGCTGTAAGGCTGGAAGAGGGAGGTAAGCGGGCCACAGAAAGTTCCAGCCAGCCTGGGCGAACAGAAACAAACAAAACAAACTAACAACACCCCCCCCAAAACACACACACACACACACACACACACACACACACACACACACACACGAGCTTGCACACACACAAACAAAACAAGCAGAAAATCTGGAGGTCAGCAAACTCCTCAAGCAGAGAGGCCATAGATAATATGGCAGGCTGGGAATGGAGAGGAATTCCGGGGAAGGGAGAAGATTGCTGCTCCAGCCTTGGGTGGCATCTATTCTGAAAGTGATGCTGGAGGGGGCGGGGTAAAGGGGGCAGGCAGTTAGTGACTTGTATCGGGCAGTTTGCTGACTCAGGCCTCTGTGTCCTTGGTGAAGCAAAAGCAGAAAACAACTAACAACTAATGACAGGGATTAGCTCTCCTCTTAAATCCTAAAGCCAGCACCAGGAGGCTCTGGTAGTGAGAGAAATGGGCCGAACTACATCTGCAACAAGTTGCAACCTGCCAGGGCTGGAGTCAGCGGGCCTAGCCTCTGCAAATGCAAATCCCTGGCCCCAAGATAAAAGACTGTTTAAAACAGGGAAGGCTTGCCAAGGTATCAAGTGATACTTGTTAAACCCCATTTCAATGACAGACACATAAGGCAGAGCCAGGGGGCTGAGATTAAGTTTCCCGGCAAAGCCCACAACAGCCTAGAGCAAGGAAATTAATATTTCAGAGAAAACATTGGATTTTTTTTTTTATAACGCAAGGCTTTTTTGGAGGGTTTCAGCCACAGCCTGCCAAATGCCGCTGTGCTCCCAGGACAGAACAGAGGGGTGACCAGCTCACAGGGGAAACCCCAAGGCCCTGGGGAAGCCAATTCTCAGCAGGACACATTGATAAAAGCAAGCATTCCTCAGCCTGAGACTTCTCTCAGCCTGCCCTAGGCTTCCTTTCGCCTCTGTTCCTGAGACTCCATGAGAGAGAGATCTTCAAAGTTAATATACAAAGCTGTGGCTTTTCTATAGGAATGGGTGACTATGCTGTGCTAACCTCTCCTGTCCCCTAGCCTCTCCAGGGCTCTCTCTCACCCCACCACTGTTCCAACCTTTTTTGTCCAGGATGAGTCTGAGCTATTTATAATCCCATAATTCCCACTACCCTATATACAAAGACAGACCAGATGCACTCTACTCTGACAAAGCAATATTATGGTTTTAGCCTGTGTGTGTGTGTGTGTGTGTGTGTGTGTGTGTGTCTGCGTGCACTCGGGCATGTGCACGTGCGCTCACTCACAGAATGTGCGTGCAGAAGACCATGCATATGGAGGTCAGGAGATAAGGTTGTATGTCAGCCCTTGCCTTCTACCTTGAGGAAAACCAGAGAGATATAGGGGATTCTCCTGTCTCTGGGCCTTTCCATTCCATCAAAGAAGTGCTGAAATTGCAGGCACAGCATGGCACAGCACATGGTGCTACATTACTGGCTTTTATGTAGGTTCTAGGGAATCCAAATTCTGGACCTTACACTTGTACAAGTACGTTACTCCCTTGGCAAGCTCTGCAACCCAACAATACTATTCTTAGAGCCCTCTGCAAAGAAGTGTGTGTGTGTGTGTGTGTGTGTGTGTGTGTATTCATGTGTGTATCCACATGCATGCGTGTGTAAGCACCTGTGTATATGTGCGTGCCTATGTATGTGTGTAAGCATGTATGGGTGTGTGCACACGTGTGTGGGTGTGCATTCATGTGGTTGCGCACAGGCATGTATGTGTAAGCCTGTATATATACATATACATCTGCCTCTGTGTGTGTGTGTGTGTGTGTTGCCTACCAGCAAGCCCCAGTGATCCTCCATTCCCTTCTTTTCAGAGCACTGGGGTTAAAAGGCATGCATCTACCACCAACCAGACTAGAAATTGGAACTCAGGTCTTCATGCGTACAAGCAAGCACTCTTACACACTGAATCCCAAATCCATCGCCCCAGTCTGAAAGTACTATTTTTATAGCTCTTCAAAGATGACAATTAAAATCCTACATGATAAAAGCATCCTGGCTAGACATTCCTCCAACAAGGCAGAATAGTTAGAATATATTTTTTAACCATGTTTCTATCAGTCTTAGAGGGCCAGACAGAAGCTGTGGACTATTCCAGGCCACAGGAAGGAAGGAGAGCAATGGATTTAATCTGTCCCTCTGCAGTAACCAGTGCTAAGGAAGGACCCCGCGTGCTGGAGAGATGCTTCAGTTAGTCAATCTCTCGTCATGCTTGCATGATGATCAAGTTTGACCCTCAGCACTTAGGCAAGAGCAGCAGTAGACTGCCATCTGAGGCCTGGGGAGGCCAAGACGGCCCTCTCAGGGATTAGCTGGCCAGCCAGCCTTGCCTAATGGAACCAGCAGGCTCTAGGTTCAGTGAGATACTCTTCCCCATAGTCTCACCTACCCCCAGATCTCCCAGGGAGGCCTCAAGAGCAGGGACTCCTGGCTTCCAGTTCACGGTGCAGCTAAAGATCACTCTCTGCTCCTGACATCCTCACTCCATTCCAAAAGGCTGGGGTTACAAGCAAGCCTGTGCTATCCTTCCCATTGTATGCCTTCCTGAGGACGGAACCCAGGGCTTCACACATTAGACGAGTGAGCTACACCCCATCCCCAAGGAAACCACCATTCTGTGGCCAAGTCTCCAAAGTAAGAGAATCTTGCTTCTCACACGGACGGCTCTGCTCTGAAGCCTTGCTTTGTTAGCATGCCAATGGATGGGGAGGTGTTGAACCCTGCCTAAATACCTTGCCGTTCCTGGACACATGCACATCTGTGCCCTCACTGGGGTTTGGCTGAATCAGTGTTTTTCATCTTGGCTTCCACATCAGAAACATCTAGGGAATTTTTTTAAAGATTGTGATGAAGGCAGAGCCCTGCTCAAGCCAGTGAGCCAAACCGCCTACAGCCTACGGGGTTGACTCAGGCAGTGGAGTCACTCTAAAACTTCTCAGTGAGTTGGATGTACAGCCAGGGTAGGAAAATACATACAGTTCAGCAAAGGACAGAGTCCCGGGGCTGGGGTGGCGCCACTGCTCAGTTGGTTTCACTCTTGCTCTGCAAGCACAGCGGCTTGAACTCTAACCTTACATGCTGGCCATGGCTTGAAAGCCTAGGGCTGAAGACAGTAAACAGAGGGTCCTGGGTTTATGCCTTAGCCAGCCTACCTCACGTGGTGAGCTCAGACCAATGAAAGACCCCACCTCAAAAACAATCTAGAAGGCATTTCTCAGGGTGACACAGGGGCCCAGGGGGTTGTTCTCCAGCCTGCAGTGGAGTGAACATACAGACACACCCACCCTCATGTGTGTATATCCAAATGTATGTGTCACACACACACACACACACACACACACACACACACACACAGTGAGGCAGACAGAAGTCTGGACATATGGCTCAGCAGTTAAAAGTACTTGCTGCTCTTACAGAGGACCCACGTTGTAATCCTAGCTCCCATAACCATCTATAACCTGACCTATAACCATCCACCTGATCTAACACCTTCTTCTGACTTCCTTAACACCAAGCATGCACATGGTACATTTATATGAGCACAGACACAACACTCATACACATACAATAAAATATATGAATCTTTAAAAATTAAATTAAAAAAACAGATGTGTGAGGGAGGGAGAGACTCAAGTCTACAGGGAGTGGCAAACTTGACAGACAAGTCTGTCATAGCCAGACAGCGAGAGACTGCCTGTAAGCGCCCCACTTCCCTAAGTGTCTGGAGCACAGCACACTGCTTTGGGGCAGCGGCTCCAGGGTTGTATGCAGGTGTGGTCAGGCCCAACCCAGTGTGTCTTCCGACATGACTCAGCTTCTAATACTGTTTGGGGGAAGAGGCAGGTAGGAGAAAGACATGACTCCAGGGCCCTTGTTTTCAACTTTCCTCAAAGACAACTCTGGGCAAATTCTTCAGAACAAATTTTGCTGGTTGCTTGTTATGGTCTTCTGAAAGGATGGAGCTTCTCAGCCAGGCCTTGTGGTGACCGCGGGACACAAGGAGATTCATTTGAAAAATTGGACTGGAAGATTTCCTGACAAGGTTGGACTTCTCTTTTCAGTTTTTTCATTGTTTGTTTGTTTGTTTCCATGACTACGTCTTGTTTCAATCAAACCCACTCCCCATTCCTCATCTCCAGCCCTTCTTAGGTCCTTTCCTGCCTCCTTCCCACCTTCTGTCCTCTCTCAGATAGACAGATAAATAAACAGAAAGACAGACAAAAAGACAGACGGACAGACAGGCAATAGAAATGGATAAATGGGTGCATGGGTGTATAGACGTCTAGTTATAGCTGTCCAGTTGGTCTTGTTTGAAAGCACATGGATGTTTGACTGTGCACAGTAGCCTGGGCAACCTACTGGGGTCCCACACCCTGGAAGAAAGCCAACTTTATCACCCCCGGAAGTCACCAACTGTCTCCAGCTTCTCAATAGATGTTCAGTCCTGTGAGCCCCTTCCCATCCACAAGAAAGATGAACTTCTAAATGTCTCTTAGGCCAGAAAGATGGATCAGGGGGTCAAGATGGCTGTCTTCAAGCCTCATGCCCCGATAAAGCACTAGGTAGAAGAAGAGAATGGACTTAGTTTGGTTTCCATTGCTGTAAAGAGACACCATGACCAAGGCAACTCTTATAAAGGACAACATTTAATTGGGGCTGGCTTCCAAGTTCTGAGCTTCAGTCCATTATCATCATGGTAGGATTCGTGGCAGCATCTAAGCAGACCAGTCAAGAAACGGAAAGTTCTACATCTTGTTCCAAAGGCAACCAGGAGAAAACTGACATCTAGGCAGCTAGGAGGAAGGTCTCAAACCCTACTCCATCCAGTGACACACTCCCTCCAACAAGGACTTGCCTCCTAAATAGTTCCACTCCCTGAGCCAAGCGTATTCAAACCACAAGAACAAAACTGACTTCCAAAAGTTCTCCATTTGTCCTCTGACTTCCACATGCATGTATGCACACAGATGTGCCAGCCATACACATAAATAAATAAATTTGATACAAACAATTTAAAAAACTAAAATGTGTCTTGAGGTCTGGAGATATGGTTCAACTGATGGAGTACTTGCCTGCCACGTACAAAGCTTTGAGTTTGATCCACTGGGTCCAGTAAACCAGTCATGGAGACAAGATTGCAATCCCAGCAGTCCCAGAACCCAGGAGACAGAGGCAGGAGGAATAGTTATTCAAGGTCATTCTTTCCTTACAGGAAGAGTTCAAGGCCTGCCTGGGCTACTTGGCAGCCTGTTTGATAGAATAAAAATGGTCCCCATAAGCACTGAATGCTTGGTTCCCAGTTGGTAGAATTGTTTGGGAAGGATGAGGAGATGTGGCCTTGTTGGAAACATTGTGTCGGGGGTAGGCTCTGAAGTTTCAAAAGGTCACACCACTCTGCTGTTGTGAGTTTTCTGTATGCTTGTGTTTTGCCTCTTAGCGCCTGCTCCCAGAATAACAACTCTGAGACTCCAAAATATTGTCAAATACCTAGGCCATAAGCTTTGCCTCTTCCCTGACCAGCTTATGAGCTAATTATCCCATTATTCTGTACTAAGTTCTGTCATGTGACTGATTAACTTGTCTTCAGATTTTTTCTTCCTGCTGTCTCCATCAGCATTCTGGGGCCAATCCCTGTGTTTGTCTCTGTCTCAGCATCTCCCACCCTCTTTCTTTCTGCTGAATGTCCCACCTACTAATTTCCTTCCTAAGTGCATTGGCCAATCAGCTTTTCATTGGCAGGTGAATGCTTTTACAAAGTGCACACGAGATTATCTCTATACCATTGCTAGTCCCACATATCTATCTATCTATCTATCTATCTATCTATCTATCTATCTATCTATCTATCTATCTATCTATCCATCCATCCATCCATCCATCCATCCATCCATCCATCCATCCATCTATCTATCTATCTATCTATCTATCTATCTATCTATCTATCCATCCATCCATCCATCCATCCATCCATCCATCCATCTATCTATCTATCTATCTATCTATCTATCTATCTATCTACCTATCTATCCCTGCCTGATGGTTGCTGTCTGAAGACATAGACTCTCAGCTACTGCTCCAGAATCATACTTGCCTATCTGTTGATATGTTCCCATCAGGATGGCCATGGAGTCTACTGCTACCTTCCCATGATCCAACAGAAAATGGTTCCTCAGATCAGAACATTTTTTTTTTCAGAAGAAGCACAAGGCTACAGAATCATAACACAAACACAATGCACTTTAATTCACCACCTCCCTGTGATTTAAGTTTCTCTCTTAGCCTTCACATTGCCTTTGAGTCCCTTAACCATTGAAGAAGGGCCCCTTGCTGAAATGTTCAAATTCGGTGTTGTTGTTTATACAGTGCCTTCTTCCTTAATACAAAGAAACTGTTATGTAAAAATGACATTTTTAAGGATTATATAAAAAGGATTATCCCAGAAGACTTAAAAATATGCAATCATTTTTTAAGAAGAAAGTAACAGTGAAATTCCTAAGAGTTTGAGGAAAAGTTTGCCAATTCTAACATAAGCCCAGCCCTTAATCCAGCCATTGCTTAACGAAGTTTGACCTTAATGGAAAATCTCCAGCAGGAAGGAAGATCCTGAGGCCTCTCCAGCTCACTCAAGCCACAGGAAGCTCACCCTGCTGATGACTGGTAGAAACTGAGAGAATGAAGCCACTGTCCCCAGAGCTTGTTTAATTCATGTTTTGACCAAAATTAAATAAAATATCATGACTCAACTTCCCCTTTTTTATAATAATACTTCTGCAAAGCAATCTGTAGAAAATTGGGGGTGTCAACTAGCCTGATAAGATGACAAGCCATGCACTGTCTGCTAGCCAAGGCTACTCTTTAAAAAAAAAAAAGACTTGTTTTATTAATTTTTATTTATTTATTCATTTATCCATTCATTTATTTATTTATTTACTTGTATGTGTGTGTGTGTGTGTGTGTGTGTGCACTCAGGGAGGCCAGAAGAGCCTATAAGTTCCTGCTAGAGTTGCTGCGGGTTGTGAGGCACTGGACATGGGTGCTGGGAACTGAACTCATGTCCTCAAGAGCAGCAAGGGCTCTTAACCACTGAGCCACCTCCCAGTCCCGTGGGACATTCTTTATCCCATATCCTTTGGAAATACCGCAGCTGTACACAGGCTGCACTATCTCTCCAACGCCATCTTGTTTTCTCTCTAAGCAATCTGGTGTTACACTAGGTATCTCTCTTACTTGTGTTCTGCCTCTGAGCTACCTTTATTCTTCTTCACATCTTTCTTTATTCAGAGATTCAAGTTTAAGCAGTTACAAGAGCAGACCAAGGAAATAGTTGCCTTTTGGGACTCCAAGGTGAAGACCTGGAGATATTTATGTTCCCTAGTATCCCTAAAGCTCTGGAAAAGTGGGGAGTCACAGAACAAAAGCAACTAGCAGACCGTTACATATTTTCACTTATTTACTTATTTTAGTATCTTGAAGCAGGGCTCCTGTAACTCAGGCTGGCCAGGAATTTGAACTTGGACTTCCAACCCTCTTTTCCTCCATGTGCCAAGCACTGGGGTTCTAAGATTGTACCAACACCACCCGGTGTGGCACACACAGCCTTTTGTAAGTGGCAGTGTGTGTCTCCTGGCAACCACAATACAATCTCATAGAGCAAACTGGGCTGGACCTGGAAAGGAGGCTGTCCCGCAAGGCAAAAAGAAAAAGAAAATGACTCTGCACAGTCTGAGCTCCACCAAGATGGGAATGGAGTGGGGGAAACCCTCGGGAAGGTGTGACCCCAAAAGAAGACAGTCTCTAGCATTCTAAATTTCAAAGCAAAAACAGTTCCGCCGCATCCTCCACTAGCTACAAGTGTGAGAAAATACAATAGACTTGGGCATAAACATTTTTAAACAATGTGCACGAGTGTAGGTCTGAGAATGGGGTTGTGCACAGTACAGTGCCCAGAGAGGCCAGAAGAGGGGGCTGGGTCCTCTGGAGCTGGAGTTACTGGTGATTCTGATCTGCCCTATATGGGTGCTAGGAACCGAACTCAGAGCCTCTGTAAAAGCAGCGTGCACTCTTAGCTACTGAGCCATCTTTCCAGTTCCATGACTGTAGATTTTTATCTTAGACTTACTCAGAAACTGGGATGCAGTGAAAAAACATTTTAACTACAAGCGAAAGAAATATGAAAAAGACAAATTCAGAATACGTTACAATGTTTCAGTGGGTGGATGGTCCTATTACAGCTGAGGTGCATGGATGCAGCTTTCTGGGCCTCCGTCTCCACATCTATAAAACGGGATGGAGAATTATACCCTCTCAGAGGTCTGTGTCAAGATTTAAAATGGCATGCAGTGAACACATTTTTCTAATTAACTATGCGTTGTATTCGTGTAAAAGATTAGATACAGAATACTACAGCCAGGTATGGTCAGTACGCTGTCTTTAAACTTGCCCAACTATAGCCCCCAAGTCTAGCTGCTTTGCCTATTTCACTGAGAATAAAATAATTAAAGTTGGTTCTCTTCTCCATTTTCTTGGCGCTACTTTCCCATCTGCCTGGAGAAGTGGGTAAATAATCATTTTGGAACTTCGTGCGGTGTTGGGAATTGAAGCTCAGGGCCCCCAGATGTTAGGTAGGCGTTTCACTACTGAGTGCTATTCCCAGTTCTCACAATGGCTTTGTTTTTTAAAATTCTTCATTTCGTTTTAATGTTCACTTTAAATATTCATTTCATTTTAATATTCATTTCGTATCCATTCTAACAGTGAAAAGCATTAAATGTGTGCCAAGATTATATGGAACAGAGAAGGACTGAGCCCCCGAGGAGACTCAACTCGACGGTCAGCTTGGTTGGATTTAGAATTGTGTTTAGAGTTGTGTTGTCAGGGAAACACAACTTGGGGGTGTGTCTGTCAGGGTGTTTCGAGAGATTTCACTGGAGAGAGAAGACCCATCCTGACTGTACAAGGTGACATCTCATGAGCTGAGGCCTCAAACTGAAGGAAAAGGCGAAGTCAAGCAAACACCAGCTTGTATTTCTCTCTGCTTCCTGCCTGTGGCGGCCCCATGTCTTCACCACTGTCATTGACAGGAACCCAAAGTGTGAGCCAAAGTAAACCTTCTTCCTCAAGCTGCTTTCCTTGGGCATTTCGTCCCATCAGTGAGAGGAGTCACCAAGAGAGATGTGGCGCTCACTGACATTGTCCCTGACGCAGCCACGCAGCCCCGGGGTGGCTCTGCCTCAGCCCTGGCTATTCCAACAGAGTGCATAGAGCCTTCGGGGCACGTGATCGCTTGCGCCTTCAGGCCTGTCTGTTTCCTTTTAACTTTAGGACCCTTCCATTTACCAAGCCTAAGTGCCGAGTAGTGGACACCCTGGTGAAATCACAGTGAAAGATTTACTAGAAGTGACACTGTCAATGACACTCGGCCAAAGCTTCCCAGGCCTGCCCGCAAAGGCCCGCCTGCGGATAAGCCCTGCTTCAGCGCCGATGCTCCAATAGCCTCGTAGCAGAGGCTGTATATGGTTTCTCATTTCCCTTCCCAGAACTTGTAAAAGATGAACATCTAAAGAACTAGAGAAGCCCTGGGCTGTTTGGATTGGCAAAGCATGACTCGCACAGACATCGGATACCTAGTTCTTTATACAAGGAGTTTCAGGGGGTGAGAGATGACTCAGTAAAGTGTCTGCCATGTACTCAAGAGGACATGAGTTCAGATGTACTGCAACAGCTGAATGAAAAAACTGGACATGACAGTGCTTACATACAAGCCTGTCGCTGTGGGGGTGGAGACAGGAGGATCCTGGGGCTTGCTGACCAGGAAGTCTAACCTAGCTGCTGAGCTCCAGGTTCAAAGAAGTTCTGTCAACAATAATAATAATAATAATAATTAGTATTATTATATACATATATGTATATATATATGTATGTATATATATATATATGTATGTATATATATATATATATATATATATATATATATATATATATATATATATAAACAATGGAAAGAGACATTCAACATTAACCTCTGGTCTCAACATGCTTACACACACACACACAAACACAGAGGAACTATATACACACACATGTAATACATACATATGTATGCAAAGAGAAAAGGAAGAGAGAAGTTGTTATTGCACATTGGCAGAGAAAACACCGATGGACTTAGTTGGTGGGAGTTGACGTTGTAGCTGTGAGTCAAGCAGACAACACCGAACTGTTAAGAAGCTGGAAGTGTATTCAGCCAACTTCACTGTCACATGCGTGGCCCTGCTTATCTAAATGGGTCACAAACCCAAAAGCCACGTACTCCCCGAGTAGGGGAAGGACAGGGGTGTTGGGGGGAGATAGGAGAGACCGTGAGGAGGAAGCAGTCAGGATACAGGATGTCTAGTACAGAACTGCCAAATAACAAATTCAATCCTCTTAGGAAGAAATTGGGAGTTCTTCTGTGCCCTGGAGGCGTCCTAGGCATTCCATGAATAATGGGGTGAGGGGTGACTGGGACTCTTGACTTTGTGACAATGCCTAGCAATGCCCTCAGCAGGGTAACTGGTGATGTTATGACCACAAGCATGCTCACTCGCACCATCATTAAAATCTTGGAAGAGACATGTTTTCGGCAGTTTTAAAAGGTGACCAATGTTATGAGTGGGTGTGTCTATGGTAACCCTCACACGTACCATAGACATACCCAGTCCCCACTCCCACACATCCCATGAATATACACACAAATGTATATCTTCACGGATACTATAAACACACACCAAATATAAGTCATTAATAATTAATTGGTTAATTAAGTAGGAGTCAGAGCATGAAGTATGCAATAGTAGCTGGGATGATCCTCAGTGGTCTGGGGTGTAGGCTTCAAACCTGTAGCTGTTTAGCAACAGAGTGGTTCATTTCCACCTTCTGGTCGTATCTACCCTGTTTTGCTGGGCAGTGGTGGCACATGCCTTTAATCCCAGCACTTGGGAGGCAGAGGCCGACGAATTTCTGAGTTCCAGGCCAGCCTGGTATACAAAGTGAGTCCAGAACAGACAGGGCTATACTAAGAAACCCTATCTCAAAAACAAAAACCGACAGAGAGAGAGAGAGGTGGGGGGGAGACCTTTTCTGATCTATGCGTGTTCTCATGAAATAGATCTGGGTGGCATTGCCGAGTATGTGGACCAGGCACACAGAGACGCTGACCTCAACAGAGAAGGGAAGCCATCTGGTCTCCCAGGACTTAGAGAGAGAACCGGCAGAAGGCTGAGCCAAGGGACGTTCAACTGGAGATGGGTGCAGACGGATTAAAGTCAAGCGTGACGGGGAGAAGCCTGGAGGGTCTTCAAGAGGAAGTTGGTGCCGTAGCTGCTTAACTGGAGAGTAAAGCTAAAACCAAGCAGCTCTGCAGTTCGCCCCACAGGGCTCTGCTGTAAATAGCGTCTCACTGAACGGCCCCGGATCACAAGTCAGCCGGATGGAGTGGAGCTCTTAAGCAGCATAAGGCTGACGTCCAGGCAGTGGGCAGCTTGTCATTCTTCTGTCTTTTGTCACATACAGTTCTGTTAGCAAAGGTTTTTATTTATTTATTTATTTATTTATTTATTTATTTATTTATTTATTTATTTATTTTAAGTGAGGGGAAAAAATGATTGGAAAGGTCAGCAACTTAGTCCTGAGAACTATTTATGGGGACAACGCTACTTAGGGGCGTTTATCACGGACAGCAGCTACGATCCTGGAGCATGAGAATAGCCAGGGTTTAAGAACCGCCTTAGGATCGACTGAAGTACGGAGGAGGCCGGTGAGCCGTGGCTCCCTCAGAAAAGGTGAAAGTCCCTGTCCAGAGAGCTGGTGACATTTAGGGAGTCCTTCCTGAGCGTCGGCCAGTTAAGTTCCTCAAAACAAGATAAGAAAATTGGAAAAAAGAGGGAGGATAGGTCAGGGAGGGGCCTCAGTGGCCGGAAGTGCTTGCCACCCAAGCCTCGGTCCCCGAGCTTGGTCTCAGGGCCCTCTGCGGAAGTAGAGAACTCTCTGGAATGAATTATACTCCTGCTCTACATGCTCGCCATGACCTGGTCTCCTCTTCCATATGTGAGCAAAATAAACAAATGGATGTTTCAGGAAGAAAAAAATCTATATTTACTGGGTAAATTATGTAAATAAATGAATCTTTTTAAAGGCAGCAATACTGAAAGATTGAGAACTAACTCCCCAAACAACTACCATTAATTTGTGAACTTGTTGGGCGTGCACACACGCAGCACTGAGTGTGGAAGACAATGCCACACGTTTTCAAGAGATGACACGGTTCAAAGAGCCCAGTGGGGATTAAAGCCAGCGTGGCCCCTTGATCCCCAGCTGGGAATGAGAACAGCCATGTGGACGATGACCACAGAAGTCTTCCCAGCAAGGGCCATGATTTTTAAAAAGTGCCCGGCAGGGTTTGAGAGAGTTACATTCAGCTCAGAACCGCATAACCTGAGGGCTTCCAACTGTCAGTCAAATGCCCTGGTTTGATTTTTCCTTTTTACATATTTTGTGAAGTGCATGATATCAAATGACTGTTTCCTCCAAGCACTGTGTCTCCAGAGACTAAAACGTGAACAGGATAATAGGGTCACAAGAGAAACACTGAGAGCTGTACCTACGCTTGGAGACAGAGATGGCTGTGTGGGTAGGGGCGTGTCTGGAAAGTGTGAGGACCTGAGTTGTGCCTCAGCACCACCACGTAAAACGCTGAAACATGTGGGGTGCGCTGGGGTGGGGGTGCATTCTCCTATTGTTTTCTTTTGTTCGTTGTTTCTTTTCTTTATCAGATCACTATCATTATTAATTTGCCAACAATGTATTTTGATTTCATTTCCTTAACTCCTCCTATAGCTGCCCCTCCCGCCTTTTCATCCCCCAACTTCATGTTCTCTCTCTCTCTTTTTTTAAAAGATTTATTTTATGTATATGAGTACACTGTAGCTGTACAGATGGCTGTGGTTTCTGGGAATTGAATTTAGGACTCTGCTCACTCCGGTCAACCCTCATCACTCCCGGTTAACCTTGTTCGCTCAGCTCCTGCTAGCTCTGTCCCAAAGATTTATTTATTATTAGAAATAAGTACACTGTAGCTGTCTTCAGACACACCAGAAGAGGGCGTCAGATCTCATTATGGATGATTGTGAACCACCATATGGTTGCTGGGATTTGAACTCAGGACCTTCGAAAGAGCAGTCAGTGCTCTTAACCGCTGAGCCATCTCTCCAGCACACATGTTCTCTTTTTAACATTTTTTTTTTTTACTTCAGGGTATAGGGCAACCACTGGGGTGTGGCTGAACTACCAAGAGTCATACCCTTGAAGAAAATGGACCCTCTTTGCCCCCACAAGCCATTAGGTGTATGCATTTATGATACAAAGCTAGGGAGGTAGAAACTGATGGGTGCCTGGTCAACTAGGCTAATGAGAGACCCTGCCTCAAACACACAAGGTGGATGGTTTCTGTGGAATGGAAACCAAGATGTCCATCTTTGCACACATGTCCATGTGTACCTGCACACAGATTTACACACAAACACACATACACACACACACACACCCCAAAATATTTCTACCCTATGTCTAACGAACCTAAACAGAAATGCAATTACAGGTCTCAGCAGCTCCTCCCCAGCCTAAAACAGAAATCTAGAAGCTGCCAGGCCATGGCGATGTCTGTGCCCTCCAAGAGTATTTTAAGGAAAGTGGTGGCGCAATCTCTGAAAGGCAGCAGAACACTAATTATACCCACAGGCTTCCTTTCCTTCCCCAAGGCACACAGACAGACTAAAGTCCTTCTTGATTTTTCTACCTTGGGAAAAACCTTCCTGACCTGAACACCTCACTCATTCAAGGGAGGATCAGAACCAAACACTGTCTGTGACCAAAGAAAAAAAGGCATCATCACCAAACCAAGGGCGGCTGTAAACCTACTACGACCCTGGTCTATCACTCACATGCCTGCTGCAGGGAATTCTCAAAATGACCTTGGTGGCACACTCTTAGTTTTTCTTTAGTAATAGTGAGTTTAAAACTCCAAGGAAACAGTGGGCTATGAGGATTTGGGTTGTTTTCTATTCGGATTAGTTCGGGAGTTAATAAATGGTTGCTGAGTCAACCTTGGTAATTTTCCCTATTAGCATAAAGAATGACATGTTTCAGAGGGCCAGCGAGGTGGCTCGGTGGGGAAGGTACACAAACGGGAGAACCTGAGTTTAGATCCCCAGAAACTATATAAAAAAGCCAGACGTGAGAGATGGAGAGATGGCTTAGTAATTAAGAGTGTGGACTGTTCTTGCAGAGGAGCTGAGTTTGGTCCCCAGCACCATTGTTGGGCGGATCACAGCTGCCTGTAAACACAGCTCCATGGGAACCTGATCTCTGGACACCTGCATCCATGTACACACACACACACACACACACACACACACACACAGGGATAAAAAGCAACAAAGCAAAAGAACCTCTTCTAGTCCAAGTTTCATCACAGATATAAACAAGTCCCAATGAAGCCAGCATTCAAGCTGGTCCCCAGACACCGTCCTGTGCCTGGTGCCTCCGTCCCCACCTGCTGGCTGTGCCTCTGATCTCAAAATAAGGGTCAGTTCTGGGTTACCTTTCATTTAAGATCAAGGTCCTTTCTCATTGGCGCAGGGAGGCAAGCGATGAAGGGCTTTAGCTGTGCCTGAGGTAGGGGCTGCGGAGTGAGGGAAGGTTTCTGTTTAGTGAAGCCATAGTGCACACTTTAGTCTCTGTTTACAGCTGGCAGGGAGGGGGAGGAGGCATTCTTAAATATGTCTCCTAAGCCAGTGAGTGAACCCTACCATTAGGCACAGTTTTGAGACTGGAGGAAGGTGATGTTTAGACATTTTAGAGGCACTCTGTTGAGAAACTAATGCATGATTAAGAACAGGAACTTTGCTGTGTGGGCAAATGCTTACTTAGAATTATTAGCATGGTATTCTACAAATTATAAATGCCACAAATAAAAACCCTTACAGAAAAACAAACCGTTCTGTCCACTGGTGGCTTGACAAATGTCTCTGAATATTTCTCTGATATTTTTTGCATGCTTTTAAATCATCTTTTCCCAATGATCTTGTAATGCCTTCTGTTGTAAGGGGAAAAAAACCTTCTATTTATCCTCTAAGACCCAAATCGGAATTTATCGCTTATGTATTTCCAAATTTATTTTCACTTTTATTCATGTGTCTGCTTGGGTATGTGTCTGCGGATGCAGAACCTGTGGAGCCAGAGAAGGGTGTGGGATTTCCCTGGAGCTGGAGTTGCAGCTGATTGTTAGCTCTGGAAGTGTGTACTGGGAACTGAGCGCGGGTGTTCTGGAAGAGCAATGTTGGAGCCATGTCTTCAACCCCATTTTTTTTTAAACTGTCCTCATAATTCATTCTAAGTGGTGCCATATCAGCATTTTGGCTTGCCGTCAGACTTAGGAAAACCATTCAGCAGGAAAGCAAAGGCCTTGCAAGGCTTCTTAAATACTGTTTGCACCGATGATACTTATTAGTTACAGTGCAAGACCAGGAAATGTGATAAGACGAGGAAGGTCTTGGAGGTTGACTTCCAAACGGTTCATGGCAAATCTTCCACGATCTGCCATATGTATTCTTGACTACAGGCTACAGTCTTGAACCTCCCAAGGTCTTCCCAATACGGCACTGGTCTTACTGAAGCTACCCAATGTCCCTGAGTGTAACTCCTTCTCCACCTTTCAGCTGAGAATTTGTCTTTTGCAAGATACTGTGCATTTTCACCTAGAGGCTATTGTCCATCAGGCCTGATATACACAGTACATAGCTCAGGCCTGATTTTAGCTCACTAGGGAAATTAAACAAGATAATATGCTTTAAATGCTGTTGCAGCAGAAACATATGGAATATACCATTGTTTCTCTTAACTCCCAGAGTCTCCCCTTATATTGACTAAGACAGTCGAGACTCAGCATACCATAAGAAGCCCAGGTTTAGATCCCCAAACCAAATCCTTCAAAAGACTTAACACATGTGCTGCCTAGTTTTTATGTCAACTAGACACAGCTATAGTCGTCTGGAAAGAGTGGCCTCCATTGAGAAAATGCCCCCACCAGAGCGCCGCCCTGTGCAAGCCTATGGTGCATTCCCTTGATGTGGCATGGGTTAGCTCATTGTGAACAGTGCCAACTCTGGGTTGGTGATTCTGGGTGCTCTAAGAAAGCAGGCTGAGCAAGCCGTGAGGAGCAAGCCAGTAAGCAGCACTCCTCCATGGCCTCTGCATCAGCCCCTGATTCCAGAGTCCTAAAAGCCTTGAGTTCCTGCCCTGACTTTCCTCAGAGAGGAGCTGTGACAAATAGGTGTCTTCCTTCAGCAGCTGCTTATGGCCACAGTGTTAACCACAGCCACAGAGACCTAAGACATTAGAATTAGGAAACCTACTTTGAGAGAGGTATGGCAAGTACCTAACACACTGTGGGGACTCAGCATGTTCAGGCATGGGATGATCTCAGTCACCTAGAGCTCCTGCCATGGTTAGTAAATCTGAGGTTTGTCCATAAAGACCTCAGATCCCTCCACTACCATGCGCCCAGAACAACAGCACCTCTCTGTGTGAAAGAGGCCGATAGAGCTTGGGAGGCGGAAGTGATCCTCCCCAGGTACCAGTGAGTGATCTGCCTCAAAGTAAATCCATCTGTTTAAAGGGTGTCGAGCTTTAGCGGATGAAGAGCCACTGTGGCATAGGTTAGACATAGAAACCGGCCCTTATTTTCCTGCAGACATCTGTGTTCAGTCAAACCTGCAGTTCTCCAGAAAGCATATTTTTACTAGTGCTGTGCCTGAGAGCTGAGGAAAGGGTTTAACTTCCCTAAACTGTCCTAAAATCCCCATTTTAAAAGAACACTTGAGAAGCCGTGGATTGCTCAAATGAAATATTCATGACACCAGAAAAAAAAATGCATTCACCCTGTGCTAATCATGTCCCTATGCAAAGGAAATGAAACCAAGACTTTGGAAACTATGGACGCTGCTGCCGCAGAACAAGCCCAGCGGACCAAGCTCTCTCGTTCCCTCAACAGAACTGCCACTGTATGAAGCTGAGTTTTCCTCACCCTAGAAGATGGCCAGGGTCCTCGCTCTCATTAATGGGCATGTTCTCTGCTCCAGGGAAAACAGGATGCAGTCAGCAGATGCAACCTTTGCCCAATTCTTCTGCAGAGGAAGGCGGCTCATTCCCATTCTCTAACCCACCCAAACACCGGAAGGCCCAGGAAGAGAATGCCATGAACCAAAACGGCTAAAGTCACAAACCAAGTCAGCATGCTGCTGGGCCAAATGAATCCTTGTGCCTTGGTTGAGAAATACAAACTCCCAGTATTTGGAAGGCCTGATTGAACTGCAGAAGTCCTTCCGTGCTCAAGGACCTTCCCTGGGAAAGGGGAGCCCTGGCTGACATCCTGTCTTCCTCTCTGTGGCCTGTCCCATCATGAAGAGATGGAGACAGGGTTCAGTAGTTAGAGCACGGCCTGTGCACACAAAGGACCGAGTATGGTTCCCAGCACCCACACTGGGCAGGTCACAACCACTTGTAACTCTGGCTCCAGGGCGTCTGACGCCTTCTTCTGGCTTCCACAGGCAACTACATTGCACTAGTATGCAGATGTGTATATGCACACATATATACAAATAGAAGTTTAAAAGCAAGACACTGAAATGGAGAACTGTATCTTCAAAAGAGTTCTCTCTCCTCTTTTCACCCCACTTCTTCCCTCCCCTCCTCCCCCTCCCCCCCTCATTCTGTATACCCTCTAATGCAGTGCTTCTCAGCCTTCCTAATGCTAAAACTGTTTAATATCGGATATGCAGGACGTCTGAAACTTGATCCCAAAGGGGTCACAACAATCAGCTTGAGAACCACTACAGTATAAACTCTAGTCCAACTATGGCCTTTACAATATAGCCCAAGCATCCTTGCAGATTGAAGAAGTGGGTTTGGGGTAGAAAGATTTGGCAATCCAAATACCTCAAACATGGTCGGAAAGGGAGCAGAACAAGGATTAGAAATCTGAAGAGTGTCCCCACCCCACGGGCATGCCTGAGTTGGATGCCCTTGAAAGTCCAGGACATGCTCATATACCAAGTTCATATTTTAGTTGCAATGCTGAAAGTATTTGAAAGAAAATATTTCATCAGATAAAGAGAAGGAGAGCCTAGATGCCCCACCCTCCCCAGATACTATCTCACCGTTCACAGGCCTTGCCCTACAGCTAATTCCTTCTGACGTTTACAGCCCCGGCCCACAGATGCCAGTTCCCCCTTCAAAACCTAGCCAGGAAGCCAGAGGCCAAATCAACTGCAGCCAAGGGGGCAGTTGCTCTATGAAGGGAATCTAGATATTCCCTCAGTTGGTAAAGCGCTTGCTCGGAGTACACACAGTCCTGAGTTCTATCCCCAAACCACACAAACCAGTTATAATATGGCATAACTGTAATCTCAGTGCTGGGAGGGCAGAGGCAGGATGATTAGGAGTTCAAGGTTAACCTTAGCTACACAGTGAGTTTGAAAACAGCCTGGGCTTCGAGGGCTGACAGAGGGGGAAAAGGGGAAAGAGAAGGGCGCAGGCCAGAATGAGTTATAGTCTGTCAGGTGTTATGTAAAAAAGAGACCTCCATGCCTGAGAGATGACTTAGTGGTTAAGAGCACAGGACCTTTGGAAGAACTGACTGTTCTTCCAAAGGTCCTGAGTTCAAATCCCAGCAACCACATAGTGGCTCACAACCATCCGTAATGAAATCTGACTCATTCTTCTGGAGTGTCTGAGGACAGCTACAGTGTACTTAGATATAATGAATAAATAAATCAGAAGAAGAAGAAGAAGAAGAAGAAGAAGAAGAAGAAGAAGAAGAAGAAGAAGAAGAAGAAGAAGAAGAGGCAGAAGAAGACGTCCTCCCCCAGCTACAGGCTGTCAGATTAGCTGGATCAGAGGTAAATTTTTCACCTCTGCCTTCACTAACTCAGGTCAAATATATTCTGCTTTGAACCACCAGCTGTTGTCTGAGCCCCGGACCTATGTGATGGTCCTGTATGCTTGGAATTTGAATTTTGCAATAGACTTCAATGTACTATACAACACATTGTGCAATTGTACAATAAATACATATTTATTGTATTATACTGAACATGATGCGGCTGAATTGCTAGCACTTATAGACGCCTAGGCCACCCTGGTTTTCCTACTGTGGCATCACTGTCAGGCTGGGAACTGTAAATAACCCACGGGCAAGACACTTACGGTTCCTGTCTTGGTTCTCTGTGGCACGAAGACCATCAAGAGGAACGATGCATATTTCCATGAAAAATGTCCTTCTAGCACAGAGGACTATGTACAATGAATATGCATAAGGAGAAATACAAAATGAAATAAAAAATGATAGCAAATCGTAAAAGTGCATGAACCAACCGGGGGTGACCCACTGAGGGCATCTGAGGGGTGAAGGTTCCTCCACTTTCAGATATGACATCTCTTTGACCCCGTAAGCTTCTCTATGAAGACCTATTTACACAAACACACACACACACACACACACACACACACACACACACACACAGCCTCCACCTATTTATGAAATAGAGAATCGTAAGAATTGTCTTTCAGGTCTCTTTCTATGATTAAATAAGTAATGCCACCCCTCTTCCTAACTGCACTTCAAGATAAGCCCAGGCATCCCTGCCGCTTCCTAAACCCCTCAGCAAACCCCACCCAGAAACAAGGTGATCAATCACTCTCTGGTCCTGTCAGAGTTGACAGGATCCTGTGGGAGGAAGAACACACTGGGAACACCAGGCTGCTACTGGTCATCCCTGGGCTGGTTCTGAAAACAACAACTTCAGCCATCCAAAGATCCACGGGTGCAGAACACAAAACCTTGCAGAGAGTCTGGGTGAAACTTTTATATAGCACTTGGCTGAATATGCAGAGCCAGGGTCAGGAAGTACAGATCCGCACAGCCTATTTTGAAATGCCTCAGTGGTTTGCATCTGACCTAAATAATCCCCAGGATGCTCTACGATAGAGAGCCAATTTCAGAGGCACACACTTCCCTTAGATACACTGCTCAGAAACCAAAACATAAAGCCTGGGTGGGTAGGAAACAAACAGTCAATTCAAGATGGATGTGGCAGCTCATGCCCGGAGGAGCAGTACTTGAGAGGCTAAGGCAGGAGGATTGCTATGAGTGTGAGGCCAGCCTAGTCTAGATTCTAGGTCACAGAATAAAACCTTGTTCTGTGTTCAAAAACAAACTGAAACACGCACACACACACACACACACACACACAAACACACACCATGTCAAAACCTGAGTATCAATTCAGCATTATATTTTTTGATTACTGTCTCCTTTCTACAGTCTTTGAGAAAATGAAGGAAAAAGAGGGGGAAGAGGAAGAAGAGAAGGAAAAAAAGAAAGAGAGAATATAGCATAACATTATAGCATAATTTTATAGGTGAAAACTTCGCTAAGGTGTCATGGTTTTGCCGGCTCTGTAGCCATTTAAAAACTATGTCATAAGTCAAAACATCTTTTTCTATCTTTGGTCAGATTATAGGAACCAATGTCATAGCATAGAAATAGCCAAGGCTGGGCCCTGAGGTGCGGGGCCCTGAGGCCTGGCTATTAAAGCAAAGGCAGTGCAGGCTGAGGGTGGCTTTGCCCCAGGACTTAAGGCCAATGGGGCAGTTTAGTGAGAGCCTGCTACAAAAATGAGACATGGAGATATACTGAGTCCTGGGTCCAACCGCAGACTGCAAGAGTAAACCAATAGCCAAGTTCATTCAGATGCTCTGGCCATCCAGACCGAACACCCAACATAGCAGGAGGCTGCCTGGGTGTTTAAGCCTGTGCAGCAGTCACACTCCGCCACAGAGGGATGAAGGAAGATCGGTTCACCTGAGTCCTTCCTGAAAGAGAATGTGCTGTTGTCCTGGGGCAGCCCTGGAGACCAGCCTCTGAGTGACAGACCTTGCTAGTCCCTGAGCAGCTGCCAGGCTCAACGGACTAGGGAATCACACAAAAGTGATTGCTCGCTGTGTTCGGAGCTGAGAGAGGAGAGGAGGGCCTCTTGGCTCACGTGGTACATTCAAAGCAGGTTTCCTTAGGAGGCCCAAGGAAGGTCTTCAAAGATGAGAAAAATTAGGCAGATAGGTGTTCCAGACAGAGGCAACAGAGAGGAGCAGCTGCCTAAATTGAGGCCCAGGATACCCTAGTGGCTCTCAACCTCCTAACACTGTGACCCTTTAACACAGTTCCATGTGCTGTGGTGACCCCTGACACACACACACACACACACACACACACCCCATAAACATATTTCATTGTTACTTCATAACCATAACTTTGCCACCGTTATGAATCATGATGTAAATATCTGATATGCGGGAGATATGATCTACATCTCTGGCCGGGGTGGGGTGGGGGAGATGTCGACCCACAAGTTGAGAACTGCTGCTCCAGGCCTTGGCGGGATGCAAAGTCAGAAGGAGTGGGGTAGGTGAGGCCTTTGTCAGGTGTGACTGAGAGTGTACAAGGACCAGAGCCACCTGTGGGGCATGAAGATGGGGCTAAGCCCTTGAAAGGATTTGTTTATTCCATCTTCCCACTGGTGCCGGAGGATTCCTAGGCCGCCCAGCCTGCAGGGGAGAGGCAGGATTGTAACCCAGGACAACCTGATCTTCAGTGTGTGGCTCTCAGTCTACCCCAGCCCATGCCACAGAAAGACAGGCTGGACATGCTTGGTCCAGCTTGCATATGAATAATGAAGAAGAACTGCGGATCTTCTACGGCTAGTCGACCAGGCAGACAGTAAAGTACAAAGGCAGTTAGGAGAAACTCATGCAGAGGCACTGAGACAGAAGCAAACATCCAGTGTGCACCTCCTCTTGTGCATTCAGCAAAGCATGGGGGGATGGGTTAGGGTATGGGGGGGACTGGAGTAACCACACGGGACCTAACAGTGTTCTAAGCCCCAATGTGTCCTGTGCTCTGTCTGTCACATGATACAGGGGCTCAAAGAAACAAAGTGAGTAAGAAAGTAACAAAGTGAGTCTCTTGCACTTATCTGGGGTAGTGTCCTGAGTCTATACATCCCCGTTCAGTAAATACCCTTGAGAAGGAAGAATAATAAGGCAGTTTGGAAGACAGTATTCATAAGTTTCCATTATTGATTGGGAAAACAATTGTTTTGGGGCAGAGGACCTGAATTCAGTTCCTGACATCTACACTGGGTTGTTTACAACCACGTGTAACCCCGCCCCCCTCCAGCTCCAGGGGATCTGAGGCATTGGGACTCCACAGGCCCCTGAATACATTACACTCCCCTAAACACACCCACAGCTGCCACACACAACGAAATGAATAAAACCGAATTTTTTAAATAGTTATTCATAAATGTAAGGAAAACTGTAAAGAAAGCCGGTTGAGGGTAGAAATGGGAAGAAAGAGGAGGTTTGGAGGCCACTGAGGACCTAGGGAGGGTGGCCATTTAATAGGGAGTCCTCAATGCGGGGCGCTTAAGTCAAAACAGGGGCCGCAAATTATAGCCCTGGTTAGCATTTTCTGCATAATCCACTTGTTAAAAACAAGATGTTATTAAAGGAAGTGCCCTGTGGCTGAAAATGCACCTTATGGGAAAAGGGGGGAGTAGGCTCAAATGATTAAAGAACTAAAGATTTTTGGTCCAGGACCTGGACAGGTGTGAGGACATCCTTCGAGAGCCTGTAGGGACTGGTGGTCCCTGTGACACTAGGACCAATGTTCAGTCCCCTGTAAGGACTCTCCCGTAGGCATCTAAAAAGTCAAAAGCACAACCGTGTCTTCTGAAGTCTGATGCATCCAGGGTATGTTTTCCCCTAGACCTCACTCCTGATCTCTGAGCACTTAGACGCATGAACATACTACATCAAAAACAAGTATTTTAATGTGTGAGGCCTACAGGAGGGCTCAGCGGGTAAGCTCCAAGATCTGAGTTCACAGGTCTCCAATGGCAGAGGAAGAGAGCCAACCTCCAAGATACCATAGAGGTCCCTTGGTTCCTTCCACACAGGATCGAGAGGCAGGCACGCGCGCATGCATGCACAAAATAAATAAATAAATTTTATAAATTAAAATTTGTCTGTTTCTTGTCAGCTGTGGAGATGGCTCAGCTCGTAAGTCACTTGCCATGCAAGTGTAGGGACCTGAAATCAGATCCCCAGAACTCTGTAAATAGCCAGGAGGATGTATTGGTCACCTCTGGTGCCAGCACCCAGGAGGTAGTCCCTGGGGGAGGGATTCCAAGGCAAGTTGACTAGCGGGACAAACCCACACCGTGCACTCTGGGGTCAGCTAGAATCCTTGCACCATCTAAGGAGCCTGCCGTGGTAAATGAAGTGGAGCTACTGAAGAAGATACCCAATATCAACCTCCTTCATTCACACCCATGAGCACCCAAGAGTGTGCCCACCCTATTCCAGAGCACCCTCACAGAAACATGAGGAAAATAAAGCTTAATGTGTGTGTGTGTGTGTGTAAATTTCTCTTACGCTGAATCGCTTGCTCACCTGTCAGGCTGGTAAGCATTAAGATGTTTGTTTGTTTAGGGCTGACTAGGACTTTGTAAAGAATCTCCTTCCTTCCCTTTGTCTCTTGCATTAAGGTATCTTGAGAAACATCCTCACAACATACCACTATGTCAGAGAAATCCCGAGACCTTTCCCTTCTGGGGAAACTGAGAAGGCAAGCAGAACTCCACACAGCCTTTCCCTAGGAGCCGTCTTCCAACTTTAAACCATCTTTAAAAACTTTGGCCACATGGATACAACTCAAAATGAACTGTCCAAACATTTTGGAATCGCAATTCCATAAAATGTATTTATAAAAAAAAAAAACTCTCCGTTTTATAAAACGATTTAAAGCCCAAATTAAAAAGACCCACCAAGCCAGTCAGCTAATTGTTTAAAACTGTGTATAAATATGACTCACAAGTTACAGAGCCTGGAATTCAAAAATCACAAATCTTAATCTTGTAAACAAAACCCAAATTGGGCCTTTAGACTTCGGTTCTTCCCCATCTTAAGCAAACATTTTACGTACACAAAAGGGAGGGTGTCCTTGTGGATGGTCTTCAGCAAAATCCAGTGTTTTTTTTTTCTTTAATTTTTTTTTCTTGTGTGTATTTATGTGTGTTGGGGTAGGGTCTGTGTGCATGGGGAGGGTGACAAGGTGTCCTCTGTCACCCTCCAGTGAGTCTTTGTCACTCTCATCGAGTCTTTTTCGGAACCTAGAGCTAGCCTGGCATCCAGCAATTTCTAAGGGGGTCTCTGGTCTTCACTCGCTAGCGCTGGGCTGACAAAGAACCACACCCAGCTTTGCGATCAGACCCTTGGGGATTTGAACTCCGGTCCTCAAAGCTTGCACAGCAAATGCTGTTAGTCACAGAGCCAAATCTCCCAAGTCAGTTTTAAGAGGGTGGGGTAACATCAGAGGTAGTTGACCATTCTGGACCTGCACTTTAATGGGAACCAACGATGCGAAAGCCGACTTCATGAAATGGCAGAACTAAAATCCTAGTAGGACTTTTACTGTTTTCCTTTCCGTGGTTCCTCCCTTCTGAAATAGTCCACTGCTGTTTGCAACATGATCCAAAACTCTTAACCTCAACTATTGACATCTGCAAAGAGCTCTCTCGCACCCCACCTCCTCACCCCCCAACACACACACACACACACACACACACACACACACACACGGCCACTGCATCCTCTGCATTTCACCCCAAATGGACCCTGGCCATCTCTTAGTCACCGGGGAAGGTCACGGAAAGCCAGTGATGAGAAGAGTGTAAACTTACACAAACTGAACCACTAAGTTGTACAGAAGGGGAAACTGAGGCCTGGAGTCGTGTGACTTGCCCAGATAGTGGCCCTAACTACAGATAGCTGCAACAATTCTAACTTGAGAGTTAAAAATGTCAGATTTTAAATTTCCCAAGCAAGTCCTTAGGAAGAAGCCCTAGTTCCTGCTTTTCCCCCCTTAACTACCACCCCTGTGTTGGGACCTGGGGGGCAACCTGGGTTAGGTGTTTCCACTGAATGCCAGCTGCTGAGATCTTTAATTCTGGGCAGCACCCCTGCAGTCCAGCACTTAGTAGGCATGTAGTAAATTTTTCTCAGCCATCAACCTGCCCATCCTCACTGGGTCCCCATCCCAGCAGGCCAGAAAACAGTGAGGCTAGAGATCAGTTCTTTTCTCTAACTTGTATCCAGTTAGTCGCGGCCCAGAATCCCCCCCGAGGTGGCAAAGCTGAGGGCTGAGAGTCTGGCTCGATCGCGGTGTCTAGGGCAGAAGGCGGCCCAGGTGTGCAGCAGCTGGGCGGCCAGTCCCCTGCGGATGCTCCTCCAAGTTCCAACTTCTTAAACTTCCCTTTCCGGGGGTGCAGGCCCCTCGCGGCCGCCTTCGCCTCTCGAGCGCGCACAAAGGGGTCAGGAGCGTCCCCAAGTTCCCCGCAAGTGGACTGTCCTGCTCTTTTGCGAGAGATCTTCCCCGGATCCCCGCGGGCCCGAGCCGACTCGGGCCGCTACAAACTTCCCGTTTCCGCCCTCGCACCACCGGGTCCCGCGGCCGACTGTCAATCGCTGCCTTAGGGGCTGGAGGAGGAACGGGGAGCCCTAGTGAACCCCCAGCGTTGCGCCCCGGCCACTCACTCACCCGACTTGGGAACGTGCGGCGGGATCGTGCTGGCGATGCGCGTCCACAGCACGATGTGCAGCGGCCACAGGCCCCGGAGCAGCCCCCGACCCATGGCAGCCCCCGTCGCTCGTCATAGACCGGCCCCTGGGGCGCCGCGAACCGAGCCTCGGGGACCCCGGGCTGCGCCTTTACTCCTCGCCCTCTCAGGATGCGGGCCAGATGTGGCCGGCGATCCCGGGAGCTCGGAGGCCGGGAGGAGGCCCCCGGCGGCCGAGGAGAGCTGAGCAGGAGGCTGGGGCTCCGTCCCCCAGGCGAGCGTGTGCGCGCGCGGGGGGTGTCGTCGGTCGGTGCGCGCGAGTGACTCACTCATCAACTTTACCCGGGCGCCGAGAGGGAAACAGGAAACTCCTCGCCAACAGCTGGGCAGGACCTCTCGCCGCCCAAGAGCCTTCCAGCTCCGGCCCTCTCCTCCAGCTTCCAACCCTCGCCTTCCTCCGGCCGCCAATCAAGGCCGCTGGATTGGACCTTGCCGGGACCCTACAAACTTTGAGCTGCCCACTGCCAGCGCTCCCACGCACCCCCACCCCACCAAGTCCCGGCTCCAAGTTCAAACTCAGAAGTGACTAAGCGCACGTTTCGCAAAACAAGCTACAAAGTGGTGTAAACCACTTTCTTTAATACCCCTCCAGGCATCCCCCACAGCTTCTAGGCGGTCTCCCAGGGGCTTCATAATTCCGTTGAGACCCAGGAGAGAGCTCTGAAATGTAGCTCCAGAGTCCTGAACACATTGTTTCCCCTAATAAAATAACGGTAAGCACTTCTTCACGAGAGCTTAGTTTCAGTTTTATGTACATGCATGCGTGATCACGTTGTAAAGGGCTGTTTCTTACTGTGGAACAAAAATCCAGGGGGGTGTCTCAGAGTTTAATGTGTGTATTAATGACGTTGGGCTGTGAATTCAGCTAACTTGCAGGTTCTGGTTCAGTAGGTCTGAACCCAGAGTGTCTGCATTTCTAATGAGCACCTGGGTAGAGCTTCTCATTGGAAGGACCATTTCCTGGGCGTGGCCTGCTGGATGAAGCCAAATAGCTCTGTGATCACGGTAGGGCTGATATTTTCAGGATGTTGTCTGTAAGAAACTAAAGAAATAAAAGAGTGTTAGGGGCCAGACCGTGATGGCGCACATGGGCGGGTCTCTGTGAGTTCTGGGCCAGCTTAATATACAGAGTGAGTTCCCGGACAGCCAAAGCTATACTGTCTTGGAAAAAAAAATATTGTCTTTGGTGGTGGGGTCTGCTTCAATAAGATAACTTGAGTAAGGAGAGGAAATACTTGGCTGAAGGTAGAAAGGCTATGAGTAAGTGGGAAGACCCATCAGAATTTTCATTCTTTCTGGGGTGACCATGTTTTCCAGAGACAATCTCTATGGTGTGTGTGTGTGTGTGTGTGTCCGCGCGCGCACATGCGCGCGCGCACCTGTCTGTATGCAGCACGTGGAGGCCATAGGTCCACATCCATGTATGTCTTAATCACCTGGCCTGATTTGTTTTCAAGGGTTCATTTTATTGCATGTGTGTGAGCGCCTTGCCTTCATGTCTGTATGTGTGTCATTGGCATGCATGCCTGTTGCAGAAGAGGCTATAAGAGGGCATAGAACCTTCTGGAACTAGTCCAGGAGGTGACTATGTGAGTATGTACTGGGAACTGGATCTGGGTCTCTGTAGAAACTGCAAGTGCTCTGAATTGCTGAGCCGCCTCTCCAGCCTCTTGCCTTATGTGAGTTTCCCATTGATCCTGGAGATGGAAGATTAACTAGACCAGCTAGCTGGTCAACAACCCAGACATCCTCCTGTCTCTGCTTCAGCAGCACTGGGGTTTCAGGTGCATCTGGGCCAGCTTGTCGGGGGGGAGAGGCTATGTATATATGGGCACGTCTGAGTGTGTGTGCAATATGCATGTTTATGGAAGCCAGAGGATACCCAGAGTCCTCTCTGTCACTCTCTACCTTATTTATTTGAGACAAGGTCTCTTGCTGAACCTAAAACTAGGCTGATGGCCAGCAAGCTCCAATGATCCTTCTGTCTCCTCCACAATACTGGAGTTATTGGCACACACAAGGCAATGGCAGGCTTTTTATGTGGGTAGTGGGACCTGAACTCAGGTCCTCAAGGTGTGCAACAAGCACTTTACACACTGAAGTCTCTCCTGCCCCAGCACCCGGTTTTCTATATGGGGGCTAGAGGTGGGTCTCAACTTAGGTGTCAATCACTTTATGGACTGAACCATCTTCTCAGCCCCTGTTTTGCAGTTTATTAATATAATCTCCTTTTTCTGTGAGATATCTGATTAGATCATGAAGTATGTGATCAACCAGCCCTCTCAATTTTTCATGGTTCAGGTTAGAGTTGTTGAGAGAAATATCATGACCAAAATCCACTTGGTGAGGAAAGGGTTTATTTTATTTTATAGTTTGTGCTCTACATCTAGGGAAGTCAGGGCAGGAACTCACCCACAGCAGGAGCCTGGAGGCAGGAGCTGATGCAGAGGTCATGGAGAGGTGCTACTTACTGGCTTGCTCCCCCTGGCTTACTCAACCTGCTCTTACATAACCCAGGACCATCTGCCCAGAGGTGCTACCACCCACCATGAGTTGGTACTCACATCACCCACATCAATCACTGAATGACCTGTAGGCCAATCTGATGGAGGTGTTTTCTTAACTGTTGGTCCCTCTTCTCAGATAATTCTAGCTGTGTCAACAATAAACAACCACCTAGAAGGTTAAGAGACACTGTTCCTACAGTGAATTGTGCCCAAGACAGGCTGTCTGCTAGGTACACCCAGAGCAGAGGCAGAAGGCCCTTTCTCAAACCCGATGCCTGCAGGCGACTTTGGCAGGCTAAAGGAGATCTTGTTAAAACTGAAACTCTGAGTCTTGATGCAGCACCAAAAACTACCTCTGGATGCACCTTCTAAGAAAGGGTCATCTTTTATCCAAAGAGTTCTTGTCTCTCAGGCATCTGGTGAGAGAATGTGTGGACAGACAGTAGGAGGGTGGAGGCTGGTCAGCAGACAGTAGGAGGGTGGAGGCTGGTCAGCAGACAGTAGGAGGGTGGAGGCTGGTCAGCAGACAGTAGGAGGGTGGAGGCTTGTCAGCACACATGCAGCCATGCAGTTATAGCGTGTTATCGAGGGAGACAGGCTGAGTTCAAAGTCAGATTCCTCACCTTCCTTCCTGGGCGGTCTTCCCAGGCCACTTGAGCATTTGTCTTGCAGGTCACTCACCCTCAGGCAGCGTCACTCTGGGCCCTTCCATTCACTGCCTGAGATCTAAGCTGAAGACATTTTTTGAAGTGTAAGCTCCGTTACTAACTCATTGAATAGCATCCCAGAGCTCGCTGAGCCTGAGAAAATATGAGGCAACCCCTCATCGCACCTGTTCTAGAGTCCCCATCTCCACACAACCTAGCTCTGCTCAGAACCTGTTCTACATTCCCAGAGCCTGCCCCTGGAGAGCCCCAGTTTTCCACTGTGACCTCCTCTGTCCTGGCTGTCTCAGTGTCCAAAGTTGACACCTGTCCTCGCCTGTCTGAGTAGATCTGTGTAAAGTAGATTTTGAGTCTCCCACTGATTCTGGGGATACAAAATTACCTGGACTGAGTAGCCAACAAATCCCAAAGATCCTCCTGTCTCTGCCTTCTCAGCGTTTTGTGTGTGTGTGTGTGTGTGTGTGTGTGTGTGTGTGTGTGTGTGTGTGGTGCGTGTGCACACTCGAGCATGGCTCCATATGCTTGCCCCCAGGTGCTTATTCCATGTTAAGCCTGCTTTTCATTCTGTCTGTTTGTTTGAGGTGGAGGAGTCTCATGTTCTTCGCTGACCTCTGACTTGCCAGAGAGCCGAGGCTGACTTTGAACCTTGGCTCCTCCTGACTACAGCTCCCAACTGCAGAGGTTACAAGTGTTCACCCACCATGCCTGATGCCTTTTACATTTATTATATCTGGGTTCCATAATGTTTCTCAGTAGCTTCCAATTCCATTCTTCCTTCAACTTCAAAGGTCCTGAGGGCAGGCACTATACTAAACGCATCTCAGTTGTGTAGTCAGACATGTGCTGGCGAAGTGAGCATGTGAGGTAACAAGGACTCAGGTGACGAGTGACCTCGGGGACCTAGTTATTTCATAATTCTGAGGAAAGCATTATGTAACCCGACAGAGATATGAATAGACAGGAGCTTTCTGCCAATGTTGCTGCTTCCCTTTCCTGAGAAAGGAGAAATGAACCTGCTCTCTTCTGTCTTCTTAATTTCCCCTAAGTTTGTCTAAGTTCTCTATCCATAACAAATGTGCTGTCTTCTCTGTGTGTGCTAAAACAAGTATCTCTCCCAATCATCCCAAGGAGCCTGGAGAGATAGCACAGTTGATAAGGTGTAGTGAGAATGCTGGCATTTTGGTTTATTGAAATGAACACAGAAATATTATAAGAATTTTTTTTTGTTTTAATCCCAAATGTGGGGAGTTGGGGCTGCTTTGGACTGTCCACAGCAGCTGACTATGTTTGCCTCATGATCTATCAGAGATGTGTGGTTTTAGTAGCTGCCTATAGTTTCTGCAGTTAAGTGATGTTTGGAATTCTGGGAATTTTTCAGAGGATATATAAATGCTAGAGCCCAGAGATGTCAGGTCGGTGGTTGTTAGTCATTCAGGAGGGTTGGTTGAGGTTTATCAGTAGTTGTGCTCAAGGAAGAAACAAGAAGAAAGAAATTAGATTCAGATCTCTCTCTCTCTCTCTCTCTCTCTCTCTCTCTCTCTCTCTCTCTCTCTCCTTTATCCTTCATTCTCACCTATCTAGTTACAGGGGGTGAAAGGGGGGGAGGAGATAAAAGGTGGGAAAAAGAATCCACAAAGTAGCAAAGACCAGTTACAAGCAAAGAAGAGAAAAAGAAGAAATTAGATTTACAAATTCTTCTCTCTCTCTCTCTCCCCTCCCCCTCTCCCTCTCCCTCCTCTCCCCCTCCCCTTCCCCCTCTTCTCCTCTCCCTTCTCTCCCCTTTCCCCTCTCTGTCTTCCCCTCCTTCCCCCCTCCCCCTCTCCTTTCCCTCTTCCCTTCCTCCTCCTCCTTCCCTCCCCCTCCACCCTCTCCCCTCCCTCTTCCCCTCTTCCTCCTCTCTCCCTCCCCCTCCTGATCCTCCTCCCCTCACTCTCCCTGTCCCCCCTTCCCCTCCCTCTCCCTCTCCCCCTTCCCCTCCCTCTGCTCCTCCTGCTGCTCTCACTCTAGCTCTAGCTCTCTTACTGATAGGGTATAAAACTGTGGGCAGGGATAAAGAATAGGAGAAAGTAGCAAAGACCAGCTACAATAAAGTACTTGCTTTGCAAGCAGGAAAGCCTGAGCTGGAGCCCAGAAGCTACAAGAATGAAGCCAGGCCTGGTGGCACCAGCTTGCAGTTCCAGCTCTAGGAGGAGAAGGAGGCAAATGGACCCTTGGGGCTTGCTGGCTCTCCAAGCTAGCCCGCATGGTAAGTCTCAGATCAGCCAGCCGGAGAACTTGTCTAAAACACACACATACACACACACACACATATAAACACTACAGCAAAACAAGTGAGTCCATCATACACAAGCCCAGCCACCCAGCCCTTTTCCTGAACAAGAGCTGACACCCCCACTCCTTCAAGATCTGGCCCCACCTGTAAGCATCCACCATGCCCAAGGAAAGCCCTGCTGCTGGAGGCTTAAGAGAACCCTTCTTTCCAAGAGGATGGAGGGCTACCTCTGCACACAATGGCCTAGCAAGTGGTACCTAGGAATCTTCCAGAGCCTTAGACCAGCGGTAGGCTATCTCTGTGAGCTTGCCGACAGTGTTGATGTGCCTGTGTGTCAGGTTGGTGAAGAGCCTCTTTGCTGACTGCCACACCAACCTGGTTAAGATTCTTCATGATAGGAATCCAGGAATGGGCAGGTCTCTGCAAAATTGATCAAGAGAGGAAGATCATTGAGTGGTTGTTTGCAGTTGTGTAGTAGTAGTTAAGGACTATGGCAAAAAGAAAGAAAGAAACAAACAAACAAACAAAGAGAAACAAAGAAAGGTAGGAAGGAAGAAAGAAAAAAGGAAGAAAGAAAGAAAAAAGGGAGGAATGAAGAAAAGAAAGAAAAGTCAGACCAAGGATGTTACCTGAGTCCTTTAAATCAAAAAATATGACAAAAATTGTCTCAAAATTTAAAATAAAACAGTAACAGCAACAGAATGACATTCCAGATGCCACCTGAGGACTAACAGCCAAGACTCATTTCTGCCCTACACACACACACACACACACACACACACACACACACACACACACAGACTACAGCTGTGCTAAGGACATGCTCTACACGTAGCATCTTGTGCCTTGGTGCAGCACTGACTGTCATATCACACTGCTAACCCGACAGCACCTGTTCTGGCCTTTCACACTGCTGATGTAACCCAGTCGGTTCCAGAAGGGGAGGGGGCCTGCATTCAGCAGTGCACAGTGCAAACTTCTAAAACACACGGTGAGGTCACAGCACCCTAACCCCACGTGCATGGCATTCAGAGTCTCTGAAACAACGCTCAGTATTGAAAAGACCTAAACTTTCAGAGTCTGCCTCTCCTCTGGGATGCTTACAAAAGGCAAGTCTGACGGTCTCAACAGAGATTTTATGTGAGCTGGGTGTGGCGGTTCTTGTCAGTAGTCCCACAACTACAGAGACTAACAGGCTAGGATGCTATAGCACGTTCAAGGCCACCCTGATCTATTTAATGAATTCCAAGCTAGCCTAGGTTACAGAATGAGGCCCTATCTCAAAATACCAAGGGAAAAGGGGCACTGTTTTCATACACCACTTTAAACTTGGATTATCATAATTTTCTGTGCCCAGAATAATACAAGTGTAAATTACAGGGCTGGCGAGATGACTCAGAGAGTAGAGGGGCCTTAAGCTAAGTCTGAGGACCTGAGTTCAATCCCAGGTGCCCACCATGGTGGTGGGAGACAACTGACTCTGCAAGTTGTTCGTTGACATCCACAACACGCACTGTGAGACATGTGTGTGCTCTCCCCAAGGCGGAAGGAGAGAAAGAATAAAGTATACATCAGAGTTGTTTTGTTTTTTAAAAGAGTAATTTGTAGCTTTGCTTTTATTTTTAATTATTTAATTTAGTGTGTGTGACTGTGTGCACATGTGTGCATATGTATGTGTGCATGTGTGCATGTGTATGTGTATTATGTGAGCATGCGTGTGTATGTCCGTGTCCGTGTGTGTGTGTGTGTGTGTGTGTGTGTGTGTGTATGAGAGAGAGAGAGAGAGAGAGAGAGAGAGAGAGAGAGAGAGAGAGAGAGAGATTATTAGCACGTCAGGTCTCTCCCCGAACCCTTTCCGTCAGGGGATTAAATTCAGGTCTTCAACCTTGGCAGCAAGCCCCCCCAACCCCACTGAGCCACCTTGCCAGTATTTCACATATTTCCTACTTCTGGCCCGTCCTGACAAAGGAGTATGTTGAGGTCTTCATTTACTTTTGAGAAATCACAAAACATTCTTTTCCCCCCTTAGATTTCTACTTTGTGTCCCACAGTGTATGTATTCAGTTTTTACTGGAAGGGAAAAGGGCTGTATCTGTTTAATCCATCTTCTTGTTTGCCCTTCTTCTCAGCTATTAATAGGCTGCAGCTATGCATGTTTACATAAAGCATTAGCATATTCTTTTTGGAAAAGCATAACACTCTACAAATACAATGTATGTTAATTATAGGAAAATAGGAACTGCAGATAAAGCCTTGCAGAAAAACTAAAGATGAACCTAGCCCTAACCTGACAGAAAATCATGGCTAACATTTGCGAGCAAGTGCTAGCCTAATCTTCCTGTTGCAGATGAAGAATTTGAGGATTAGTGAGATTAAATGCTTGGCATAGCCAGCGGGATAGAGTCCAGGCCCAAACAGAGCCTTCCTGGCCCTGGAGGCTGTGCTTTAAAAATGTACTCAGAAAGTTCAGGATAGGACACCCCAAAGTACATGGCTTTGGTTTACCCCTTGCTGAGTTGAAGATACTCCAAGACACAAATGCAGGCAAGGCTTTCCTGGATCCCCCTTATCTGCCCTTTGACAGAGCCTTGAGGAAGAAGCCTTCCCTAGACTGTTATTTACCTAGAAAGACTGACTGCATCTCAAGGGACTAGAGGTTGACCCACACCAAGGCACACTGCGCTGCATACTAAGGTGTGTCCTAAGACCTCAGTCATCTTTTCCCAATTCTGTGGACGCCCCTCCAGGCACCACACAGGTGCCACTCCCCCCTCTTCCAGAGGGTACCAGGCTCCTGTCACATCCCATCTGGGTTCCAAGTGCTCAGGTGTCTTTCCTTTGTTGTCCTGGTGCCACAGATACGTTCAGCTTTCCTGCTGTAACCTGTGTGTCACTTAGTAGATATGGCCATTGCAGTCTCAGATTCCCTTCTTGACCCAGAACTATATGATTTTAAAGCAGCACGAGAATGATCAAAGCTGTCTCTCCTATCGTTACTTCCTGTGTGTCACTGGTTATGGCGGTTTGAGTGAGAATGTCCTCGCGGTCTCTGGCATTTGCACACTAGGTCCACAGTGGGTCTTTACGGAGGTTTAGGAAGTGCATCACTGAGGATAGGTTTTGAGGCTAAATTCCTCAAGCTATTTCCAGCTTCTTCTCTCTTCTTCCTGTGCACAGTTAAGATGAGAGCTCTCAGCTTCCTGCTCCTGCAACCAAGCCCTCGGGTTGCAGCCACAGTTCCCCAACATGGTGGACTCTTATCCCTTCGCAACCCTTGGTCATGGTATTTTATGTTAGCAACTGGGAAGACCCACACCAATCATCCAATGACATCGCCCTCCACTGGGAAATTTCTATGTTTAGTTCAAATCTCACATTCAACAGACATAGGCTGTGGGCCACCTGGAGTCAGCTCAGCTGCTGTCTCTGCTGCTTGAAGGACTCTTTTTTTTTTTTTTTTTAAGATTTATTTATTTTACTTATTTTATATCTATGAGTACACTGTAGTTGTCTTCAGACACACCAGAAGAGGGCATCATATGATATTGTAGGTGGTTGTGAGCCACCATGTGGTTGCTGGGATTTGAACTCAGGATCTTTGGAAGAGCAGTCAGTGCTCTTAACCGCGGAGCCATCTCTCCAGCCCATGAAGGACTCTTTCGATCTTATCTTCTTGACCACCATGTGGCTGCTACTGCCCCACATTGGATGGTTAATCTTCATTGTCACCTTGATGGGAGTTGAAGTGACATCTGGGTGTATCCAGGAAGATGTTGCCAGAGTGTTTCAGGGAAGGGGCCTTAAATGTGAGTGCGCTGGAGGCCCGGACTGAAGAAGAGGAGCTGAGTTGGGCACCAGCCTTCATCGCCCTCTGCTCCTGACTGTGGATACCAAGTGACCAGCAGCTTCACCCCTTCGGCCATGACGTCCCTCCAGTTTGGCCAGGTGTCACGGCCTTGGGCGGTAATCCCAGCATTTGTGGAGCTCTGCAGAAAGATATGAGTTTGAAGCTAGCCTGAAATACACAATGAGACCACCTCAAAACAAAACAAAATGTATCATTTGCTTCTTAGCCCTTCTGTACCAACCCTGAAACATACTCAGAGGAGGATAGGACAGTTAAATGCTTCATCTCTGCCTTCAACAATGAAGCCCCCTAAAGGTCATATAGAACAACACTGTGGAAGCCAACACTATCTCACTGTGGTTATCACAGGAGTTTGTCGACTCCTTCCTAAAAGGACATTCATTAGCTCATCTTTTCTTAATTTCCTGAGATAGTGACTCTTACATGGAGAGATGGGAGGGGGCCTAGTTTTCCATTTTCTCTCTCCTTGACTCTGGGTTTGTTGACTGCATTCTCATTGCTGTAACAAACTACCTGAAGGGCAGATGATTTAAAAGGAGAACATATTGATTTTTATTTCATAGCCTCCAGGGCTTCAGTTCAGTATAGCAGGGAGGTGATCACGGAACGGCCCTATTCAGCACATGATGAAAGCAATGCAGAGGAAGAGGGACAGTGCTAGCTCTGACCTTCTAAGTCATACCCCTGTGACTCTAAACCTCCAATCAGGTCCCACCTTCCACAATTCTATCCTTCCCCCAATAGTTTTTTCAAAATCTTCATCTGTCAAATTATTTATTAGCTCAGAACCCTCATAATATAATCATTGTTGGAAAGACATTCACAGATGCACTCCGAAGTACACTGTAGGAATTTCCTGGGTGCTTGTTGATCCAGTCCTGCTGACTATCCATTACTCGAGGTGGGCTGGCTTTTCCTCCTGTCTGTAAGAGATCTTCTCTATTAGAAACCAATCACCAGGTATGAATTCTAACCACCCGACTCAGAAACAGTCCAAGCTCTGGAGAGCTCACAGGGCAAGGAGTGTGAAGCCTGCCTGTAGCCAATACATTCCCCCTGTGTTGCAAGATTTTCCATGTCCAGTCATATTAGGGCAGTGGAAGGCCTGTGATTGGACAGGAAAGGGGAGGCTGAGCTAGGACTTGGGGAGACACAGAGGTCTCAGGAGAGAGGTTGTAGGTTGGAGAACCAGGATGGGCTCTGTTGTTTTCCTAAGGTTAGAAATATTGGGATAAAGCTCTATCATTTTTAATTGGCTCTAGAGTTACTGTATTGGCATCTTGTAATTGTATTTATACTATATATAAATCTAATTGGCTAACTAATCATGCTTTAAGAGTCATGCTTCTACCGGGTAATTGGATGGTGACCTGGCAGACTGTGGGTGGGGGGGTGTTGCATGGAAGTGAGATGAACTCACGAGACCAGAGTTATGACCAGGCTGGCAGGACTGCCAGGGAGCTGGGGTTACGCGAAGCAGGATCCCACCGAGACATGGTGTTGCGCCGTGGCATTGCAGGAAAGTTGGCGGGCCGGTCTTTCTTAGTATTTCCTGTAATGTCCCCATTAGTGTTTGTCAGTTTAGTCCAAACTAAGGCCACTTTTGGAAGAGGGAACCTCATCTGAGGAATTGCTCCTGCCAGATTGATATGTGGTCTTGTCTGTGGAGAGTTTTCCTGACTAAAGTTTGATATGCTCTTGGGTGCAGTGCCAGCTCTGGGTGTGTACTACTGGCTTTCCTAAGAATGTAAGTTGAGCAAGCCATGGAGAGCAAGCCAAAGCAGCATTTCTCCATGGTTCTCGTCTCTGCCCTAACTTTACTCCCTACCCTGACTTCCCCCAATGATGAACTGTAATTGGGATGTTAAGCCAAATGAAACTTCTATCCCCAAGTTGACTTTACTTGATATTCTGTCAGCAATAGAAAGCAGATCAAGACTTGTGGGGCATCAGGAATGATGCCATGTTGAACTCTGTAGCCTCAGAAATTACCAGAAGAAAGAGAAACAGCAAGAGAGTCACAGTTTAGGTCACAGGTTATGAGAGGCATGACTAATGGATGAGCTGTTAATTCTACCTAAAATGAAGAAAGCCAAATAACGCTCCGCTCATTCTTACATTCTTACCATGTAAATGGACAGACATGTACGCACTTTGACCTACCATAAGGAACATTTTTTTAAGATTTATTTTTAAGTGTGATGTGTGTGGAGGGCTATTCTATGTGAATGCAGGTGCCCATGGAGGCTGGAAGAAAGCACCAGATCCCACAGGCTGGACTTAACGGTGGCTGGGAGAGACCTGATAAATGTGCTGAAAACTGAACGTGGGTTCCCTAGAAGAGCAGGAGGAACTAACAATAGCTGAGCCACCATCTCTCCAGCCCTTCTAGAAAACCCTACACCTAAGAGTGGCCTGGGGAAGCTCAGTGTCCGGGTTTGTTTTAATGAATGAAAGTACCTGACAGATTTTTACCAAGGGAAGGAGACAACTGGAAATGAGCAGGTAGATGTCCAACCCAGCCATCAGGAAGTATGAGAGGTGGGAAGCTGGAGAGACGGAGCAGCTTTAAGAGTGCAGGCTGCTCTTGCAGAGCATCAGAGTCCAGTTCCCAGCACCCATGTCATGTAGCTCACAGCCATTTTCAACTCAAGCTCCACAAGTCTGATGCCCTCTTCTGGCCTCTCTGGGTACCACACACACATACATGCACACGCACACACCACAAATAAAAATTAAAGAAGGAAAAAGAAAGTCTGAAATATGCATCTGAGGATATAAGATCCTGTTAAGCAAACAAGTGGTGGCTCACTTTTAACCCCAGCACTCCAGAGACAGAAACAGGCAGATCTCTGTGAGTTCAAGGCCAGCTTCGTCGACATCACTCTTCCTTTCTTCTTTCTCCCTTTTTTCTTCCTTCTTTCCTTCCATCTTTTCTTCCTTTCTCCCTCTTCCTTCCTTCTCTCCTTCCTTCCTTCTTTTCCTCCTTCCCTTATTCCTTCCTTCCTTTTAATTTTTGTTCGTTCGTTTGTTCTCTGGTTATTTTACATAGCCCCACACTGGTCTGGAACTTATCAAGTAGAACTTGAATGCCTGCTCAGAGAGGCCCAGGGATCTGTCTGTCTTCATCTCCTCAGTGCTGGGATTATAGGGAGGCATCACCCTTTGGATATGTGTCCTGGGGATCGAACTCAGGCCTTATGCTTTGAGGGCACATTGACTGCCTGAGCCATCTCAGCCCCATCTGTGCCCATCTGAGGCAAAGACTGTGTCTATTAGATCTTTAGCTTCTTGTGTGTAAACTCAGTAAGTCCCCATTTAGGTTGGTTCAATGTATAAAACATTTTAACAGTCAGGAGTGGAAACTCTAAAGGCTGTGGACTTAGCAAATGAAACCACCTTGCCCGGCTATCGAGTGAGGGAGGTAATATTGGCCTGGAGTTTACCTAGCGCCAGGAACTTGTTATTGAAACACTGAAGCTGAGGCTTCTTATGGAAAGGAAGGATGGTACAAGCTGATTTCATCTGTTTGTAGAGGATAAGTTTCATGCTGTCAAAACATCTATCTCTTATTCTTAACTTTAAAAATAAATTACAAGACAAAAGCTTTATTTTTCTAACTCATAGAAAGATTGAATTTCATTCTCTTTTGAATGTTAGGAGCATTTATCAACCAAACTACATCACGAACCTCAGAAGCCAAATATTTAATCAGTCATCAGTTATCAATTGAATTACAGCAAACCATTTTAACTTTTGATTTTGCAAAAATACAACATCAATTATATAAGTTTGTTGACTTAAAAATCCTTATCAAGACAAATAACCTTAGTCAATAAATAATAATAGTAACTATTAATTACTGTTTAACTTGCTGTGACAAATTACCTGATGATTGACTTAAGGAAGCAAGTGTTTTGTTGTCTTTCTGTCTGAGGATATAGTTCCTCACCTCGGGAAAGGCATGGCAGCAGGAGATTGAAGAGGCTGGTCACATAGCATCCACCATCAGGAGGCGGACAAGGATGAACGCTGGTGCTCTGTTCAACGTCTGTACACAGTCCAGGGCCACAGCGCAGAGAGTGGTGTCACCCACATCTCTGTAAACCTAGCCAAGACAGTCCTCACAGACACACCCAGAGATTTGTCTCTAGGGTGATTTAAGTCTTGACATAAATGATGATAATAACCACTTAAAGGACTGTGTGAGTACCACTTGATGTGTACTCAAAAGAAACAGTGCCACACATTGGGGCGCATAGGCGTATATATATATATATATATATATATACATATATATATGTATATATATATATGTGTGTGTGTGTGTGCATATGTATATGTATGTGTATGTGTATATGTGTATATATATATACATATGTATGTATATATATGTAAATTAACTATACTCAATCTCAAAGAGTCTTTGAGATGCTGTAACCTGATAAAAGATAGCTGTTTTAAGAGCAGTATTAGCCTTTGTGCAGCTCTCTCCAGAAGGCTACCTCCTCAGACAGCTTCTGTCATGTGTCAGTCATTTTTATCCTCAACTTAAAAGTGTTTTGTGAATTGGTGTGATGAAGGCCTGAAATAAATCTTCCATTGGTAAAATGGTTAGTACCTGAGATGTGGGGATTGGTTGAAGAGACTGTATAGTAATAGTCCCTCTGTGGCATGAACAAGACATAAAAATCCATTATCCTCCAGAATGGAACCTGAACCTCAAGTTCTCAACCCCATGTTTGGCCAGTTTTGGAATCTAACATTTGTTCCAAACGAACTGCTCTAGACGACTAGAGACTGCTATCCGCAGCATGCGCAATGCGTAAGAGTGGGTCAGGGCATGCACAATGGCCAAGAGTGGGTTAGCGCATGCGCAATGGCCAAAAGTTGGTCTTCACCTTTGTTTATAGCAGAGGCTGTTTCTGTGCTGGCTTGTCAATAGACACTGGCACATGTGGCCAAATTCTGTCTGAGACTTTGCCCTCTACATGTTGCCTGGCAGCAGGATTTGGGGAGACCTCGAGTCCTTCATCTTTAGCATCTCCCACTCACCAAACCCAATCGTAACCCTTCATGGCAAGCTGGCCTTGGCTTTGTTTGGTGCAGAATAGCTCTCTGTATGCTAAGAGCAACTGCAAGGACTATTTGGAAATGAAGCACTTGGGCGTTGGTATGCCAGGAGTAAGGAATGCACAGCGGGATTCCTGCTCTTACATAAGGGCTTGTGCAAGTCTCAAGGGGATAGTAATGATTAACCTGCATGTGCCACTTGGGCCTGGGCACTTCAAAGGCTGCCTCTTTCTGAAGTTGACAATGAGCCCATTGCTTAGTGCTTAGAACTGCTACTGTAAATACTTATCTTCACGTTATAATAAAGGGCACACAACCTCTCCCAGTTAATCTTTCTGTACCTAACGGGCTATCAGATCCTACCAGCCTCTGAGAATCCAGAGGAAGTTGCTTGGGGAAAGTCACCTTTGACATCTCTCCTTATCACGCCGCCTCTACACATTAAACAAAGTCCTGAAAGATATTACGACACCGTGTTATTTGCACTTACTGGGTAATGTTCTGCGTGACTGGTTTCATGGATGTCTGTACTATACTACCCCTTTTTCAACTCTGCCGCCTGCTCCCAGTGAAATGTATTCACTTCTCTCATGGTAACTAACATCCATGCACTTTAGGGTATTTTCCTTGAAGCTGGGGATATGGCTTGGTGGGTAAGAGTATGCGCGTCGCATGCATGAGCATCGCATGCATTAGCACCTGAGCGTGAGGCCTCAGCACTGTGTAAGAGGATTAGTGTGGGTACAGAAGTTTCTGAAGTGCAAGTATGTGTGAGTGGGTGGGGCATGGAGGCAAGAAGATCTCCAGAACGCACAGACAGGCCAGAACCTAGGCCCAGGGAGAGAATTATGTGGAAAGTAATGAGCAGGACATTGAGGCAATCGTCTGGCCTCTGCACAAGAATGGGATCATGTGCCATACCCATCACATCTGTTATATACATACACTAAACACGCATGCGCGTGCACCCCACACCCCACTCCCCGCCCCACCAGGTATGTGTCTCCAATTATAGAAATCAGTCTAAGGTATGATCCTGGTAAACAGCATCTATAAGAGTCGCCCTTCGGGAAACCTGTGTAAGGGTGATGGTATGGACCACCTGTTTCTTCATCAGATGCTTGCCCCATAGATCTGGGATTTGGATGTGGCTGAATGCGTGAGTGTTGCAGGGTATTTCCTGTCCAATCACATTGGGGCAGTGGAGGGTCTATTATTTGGACAGGAAAAGGGAGGCAGAGCTAGGAGTTGGGGAGGCAGACAAAGGTCGTAGGAGGAGGATGGGAACCAAGATGGCTTCAGACGTGATGTTATCGAAATGTTAGAAATATTGGGATAAAGCTTTATTTATTATCATTTGGCTTTTGAATAATCTATTGCTATCTTGTAATTGTGTTTATAATATGCATAAATCTAATTGGCTAACTAATCAAGCGTTGAGAGTCATGCTTCTATCAGGTAATTGGATGGTGAGCTGGCAGACGGTGGGTGTGGTGTGCATTGCGTGGAAGCGAGAGGAACTCCAGGGTCCCCTGCCAGAGAGATGGCTAACAGAGGGGCCTCCTGACTGAGATGGCCCAGCAGAGGTCCTATGGCCCTGCAGGGTAGAGAGTTTGCAGGCCTAGAGACCAGCAGCTCCAGAGAGTTGGTGGCTGCAGGAGCCCAGGAGCCCAGGAGCCCAGGAGCCCAGGAGCCCAGGAGCTTGATCAGAACCCGCAGAGAGTTGGTGGGTCTCTTTTTTAATATTTCCCGCAACATGTGAGTGGCTGGGGATAGAAGGCTTCATGGTTGCTTTTGATGGTCATAAAAACATCACCTTAGAGGATACAGGAGACATTTGTTCTGAAATGACACTGGAAAAGCAACCAGGAAGAGTCTCACAAAAAGAAGATAATCTCACTTTGCTTATGAGTGCCTCCTGGACAGTTCTCATATTCGGGCCTTTGTGACAGAACTATATCACAAAACAGCCATGCACATACCCTCCAACACCTTATAAACTCTCCATCCCAGATCTCTTTTTAGATCCTGTTTGTGGGCCTCCTTTGTATAAATGCTCGTAATCCTCAGGAAAGAAAGTCTTCTCCCTGCAAAATCAAGAGAAGGAACATACACTCCAAAGTGTCTGTCTTGCAATTTTACCAGCTTGCCATCTAAAGTTCAAAACATGGGCATGTGGTACTGTTCTAGCCAAACAGGATATTTGCCAAGGCTGTGGGGTGGGTAGGCAGACAAGACAAAAGTAGTTTATGCCAGTCTCATTGCTCTGGGTAACACAAGTAGGGCTTCCTCGTGGGGGTTCTGAGCATGTTTGTGTGCAAAGGTAATGATGCTCTAACAAGCTAGCAATCATGAAGAGGTAGGACATGAAGAGGTAGAAAAAGACACGAGCATCAAAAGAGTCATTTTGGTTCTCAACAATGTCGTGGACGGCTACTTGTCACTCTGATTTCTCTAACATGAGGCAAATGACTATCTCATAGTTGGACTATTTCCAGTCTGGTTTTGTTTTATGTGTAGCTGAATTGCCCATGATTATGAAGTGCTTTTATATGTATCCACTGCCAAGGAACCGTGTCTAAGGCCCCACAACTGGTGCGGAGCAGAACTTGGATGCGAGCCCAGGTACTTCCAAGCTCCACATTTCTGTGTTTCGCGATACTGATTTATCACACAATATTACTTTTATTGGTCACTTACTGAGTTCCAGTCCTAGACTATAATTATCTTGTGGGTAAATTCATTCAACCCAACCTGTGAATTCTTTCCTTGCAGTGCACACTGTGGCAAAGGTTTCATATGACATCCAGAGTGAGAACGCAACACAGCTCAGACAGACTGCTAGCCCTTCTTGGCAGTGACCTTCTGGTGGCCCTCGGGCATTTGTTTTACCCTTCCTTCTCTGGATGTGTGCTATCAGACTTAAGCCAGAGTGAATACACCTCAGGCTCACGATAGTCAGGATAGCCCACCTTTCTTCTGATTTAGAGGTGCTGATGTGACAGACACTAAGAATCACAGGGGAACTTTGGGTATTCGTTGATATTTAGTATAAAAGTAATCTCCTCTGCCTTGAAGTAAAGAAGGAGGTATGGACCCACCAGAGGTCCTGCCTACCTTCATGAGGAAAGCCAGACTGGGGATGAAGACAAACCACAAAGGAGAGAAACTAAGAAATCTACAGCAAAATGAGACCTGAGGACGCCAGGGGCTTTTGGATCAGACCTAAAGGCTGCCCAGCTTCTGACATCCCAGCTGCACGAATCAACACATTCTAATGATGTTACCGGCTGGGTTTTCTGTCACATACAATGGCTAGTCTACTTTAACCTCATGTTAAAGTCCATTCCTTATGAAAGCACACACTGCTCTTCTGCACACATTTAACACTAGCCTACACTAAACAGATACAGCAATGTTGTGTTCTCTCTTAAGTATCAGTCAAAGCATCGTAGGACATAAACAAAACATCTCCCAGATTGAGACACATTAAATACGCATCTCTTATAAGCTAAGGCTGAGGTTCTAGCTTCCTGATCCTCCAATCTATCTCGGGAACTTGACATACAACTCGTGAAATTTGGTTAGACTAAATATCCATCTACCTCTGCCTCCCATGTACTGGGACAAGCCACCACACCTGACTGGAAGGTTGAGTTCTTTTATAAAGATTTATTTATGTATAGACGTACACTGTAGTTGTCTTCAGACACACCAGAAGAGGGCATAGGATCCCATTACAGATGGCTGTGAGCCACCATGCGGTTGCTGGGATTTGAACTCAGGACCTCTGGAAGAGCAGCTAGTGCTCTTGAAGGTTGAGTTCTTAAGCTCCTGATATTGCACTTGTGAAATGAATGGGTCGATGAGTAGATGAATCCGAGGAAGATGTCTGGCAAAGTTCTGGAGGAATCTCAAGAACCAAGGAAACCCTGAATTCAGTCTAAGCGGTGGGGTACTGGTCTGGAGAAGGTGAGGTATGCTCTGAAGAAGAAGTAGAGATGCAACTGCTGTATTCTGGCTGAAAACTTGGATTCACAAGCCGTGTGGTATTCAAAGGTGGCATCTTGAGCGACTACAGTGAAAAGCCTGCATGCTGTGATGTTGGAAGTATGTCAACACCCACAAGGTCGGTTTATTGGATCTACACTATACAGTGATGCCCACAGCCTCTCCGGCCCTCAAAAAACCTTGGCTGGACTCTTCATGTAGCTAAGTAGCATTCTGCAATCAAAGTTTCACCCTGGGGCTCAGTCTTGCTCATGCAGCAGGCAAATGACTTTATTGCAACCAATGTGCTTTGATCTGTGATTCCTCCGTTTTACCTTGGCATGACCAGAAAGATGGTTGTCTACATAGGTCTTCAAAAACAATGGTAGGTTTGTCAGTGCATGGTGGCACACACCCTTTTAATCACAGCACTGGGCAGTCAGAAACAAGAGGATCTCTATGGGTTCAAGGCCAGAATCTCAAAAACAAACCAAACAATTCAATACCCTAGAGCAATGGCAGAGCAAGAGAATGAGGAAGAATGAGAGGAAGCAAGACAGAATGGTATCATAGGCCTGTTCGAAGGAAGGACGTTTGTCTCCCTGACTAACCTTCAGGGTGTCAGTTATCATCTTGAAGGCCATCCAAAGGTCGTGTGGCATAAAGGGTTAATGTATTGCTGTGACAAACACATGACCAAAAGCTAGCTGTGGAGGATTTGGCTTTCCTATTCTGATCATAGTACATCACAGGGGGAAGCCAGGGCAGGAACTCAAGGTAGGAACCTGGAGGTAGGGACTAAAGCAAAGACCAAGGAGAAACAGTGTTTACTATTCCTTGCGGTTGGCTTGCTCAGTTTGCTTTCTCACACAGCCCAGGACCACTTCGCCCACAGTGAGCTGGACCCTCCCACATCAGTGAAAATCAAGAACGTGTCCCACAGACTTAAAATGTACAGGCCAACCTCAGAGAGACATTTTCTCGAGTGGGGTTCCCCCTTTCCAGCTTGTGTCACTTCAAAGAACGAAATCGAACTGGCACCATTGTTCTCCAGGGCAGTGCAATTGGTAGGGACCTGGAAAAGGCGAGGGAGGGCAGTGCATGTGAGCCCCTGGAGGGGTTTAGCCGCTTGCTTCTCCTTTGCGTCTTGTCCTGGAGATGAGCAGTTTTGCTGTCCACGTGCTTCCATCATGATGTGTGGTGTTGCCTGGGGCACAGACAAGGGAGCCTCACTGACCGTTCACTTCCAACAGCATAAAACTATTTCTTTTTATATTGACTGTTATTGTTTCTTATAGGGATAAAAAAACCAGTTAATGCAGTACCACTGAAGGTCCTACTGTGAAACTGGCTTATCCCTTGGTGGAGGTTGGGACAGGTGTTGAAGAGATGGCCCCTCCCTGACTCCTCACTCACTCACCTCTGGCCCCATTCCCTGTTTTGTTGTCTCTTGTCACCAATCATGGGATTCTCCCCTTGTCATAGATTCAGGACCTTCAAGGGTTTGAGTCGTTTGCCTTTATTAAGGAAATTTGAAGGTGAAGACATTTTCTCTTGTGCAATAAACTCTAAAATGTAACCTGGCGGGGTCAGTCTGGCTGCTCTCTAATGTCATGGGCTATCAGAGCTGGGCCTAGGACAGGGGAAGAATAAAGAGGTCACTGAATGGGAAGTGTCCCCTATGGGTACTAAGTTCTGGATGCTGGCTGTCCAGCTGAAGAAGCTGTTATGACAGACTATGTGTGACTATTGTAGTGGTTTATTTTATGTCTATGTTCATATATGTGTCATACATGTGCAGAGGCTGATGGAGACAGGATGGAAGTTGGGTCAGATTGGGAGAGCTATGGTTATTGATGATTGTGAGCTTACCAATGTGGGAGCTTGGAACCAAACTCAGACCCTCTGAAAGAGTGGCAAGCTATCTCACCGGGGCACTGCCTCTCCAGCCCATGGGCTCTTTAAAGTAGAGCCCTACTGTAGGAAGTGTGCAGAAGGTCAGAGGTCAGACCTGGAGGTCCTACAGCCCATTTCCTGTCTTCTCTTTGTTTCCTGGCTGCAGGTGTAATATGAACAGCTGCCTCAAGCAGCTAGCTGCCAGTCCTTCCTGGTTGTTATGGACTACATCATATATATATATATATATACATACACACACATATATATATGTGTGTGTGTGTATGTATGTATGTATGTATGTATATATATGTATATATGTTTTTTGAGACAGGGTTTCTCTGTGTAGCCCTGGCTGTTCTGGAACTCATTCTGTAGACCAGGCTGGCCTCAAACTCAGAAATCTGCCTGCCTCTGCCTCCCTAGAGCTGGGATTATAGGCAGTGGTGTGCCACCACCACCCGGCTGAACTGTATCATCTTAAACTATGAGGCCATACACATCCTTCCTTCTTTAAATTGCTTTTGGTCAGGCAGTTGGTCACAACTGGGCAAAGTATCACAGAAGGATAAGCTCAAGAGGTCACCAGCATCTTATTTGCAATCTCTAATAGCCATGTTACAAGTGTTAAAACAAGACTGAATTAAATAGTACTAGCTCACTTAAAGTATTCAATTCACACTTTAGTATATTTTCTTTACAGTAGGTCTTTGATTTTTTTTTTTTTTTGGTTTGGTTAGTTTTTTTGTTTTTATTTTTTTATTTTATTTTCTGTGCATGTATGAACTGCATGTATGAACTGCATGTATGAACGTAGTGCACCATGTTTGTGCAGGAGTCCACAGAGCTCAGAGGAAGCATTGGAATCCATGGAACTGAAGTTCAAGATGATCCTGACCATGTGGGTGCTAGGAGCTGAATCCAGGTCCTCTGCAAGAGCAGTAAATGCTCTTAACCAGGGAATCATGTCTCTAGTCACCTGTTGCTTGTTTTTTGAGACAGAGTAGCCCAGACTAGCTTGGAACTCTATTTGTACATCAGGCTGACCTTGAACTCTTAGAGATCTGATTGCCTGTCTCTGGAGTATGGGGACTTAAGGCATGCACCACCACAACCTCTAAGTCTTTGATTTTCATCATACATTTCCATTTATAAATGTATTGTACATAGTCACTGCAGAAGAGTCACATCTCAAGGGCTCGATAGCGACCTGTGATAAATGGCTACTTTATTGTAGGGCACAAGTTCAGATGTTCCCATATGGAGACATGTGCCATAGCTTTGTAAACCCAATGTCGAGTCCTCAAATTCTGTAACCCAGGAAATCTGTGAAAAGGTAGACTCATGTTCTCATGGTCATGTGGGATCCTGGCAGTGATGTGTGAGCCTCTGACCTGAACTTGGTCATCTACCCACCCTGTTTCTTAGTGGTCTCCTATGTACCTTAGTGGATTTGGCTCTCACTGGCTTGGAAAATATGCCAAACAAAACAGAAACAAAACCCAACCAACAAAGCAGCCAAACAAAAAAAAGATGTATTAGCTTATGCAGTGAGCCATTCAATCTATCAGACTTAAACAATTCTCCTTAGTATATGTATCAGAAGCACACCTAGTTCGTTACTACCCTTTACTCTGTCTTATGCTAGCAACCCACAGCTGTCCGTTGTATGTAGGTCACGTTATAGAACTTTTCTCGCGTGCCTTTCCCAGGGAGCACCCAGTGGCTTCTGTAGGAGTCCTTAAGAGCCTTCAGATTATAAACAACAACACAGCTTCACTTGGACTTCCCTTGAGCACCTGGAATTGTCCTGGAGTTCATGGCTTGAAGAGTGGAGCTAGGAAGGCGCCACCTGTGGCTCTTAATACTTTCAGGGATTTTCCCAGGCGGGGGTCACCAGGGAGGAGGTCCTCATGACTTATAGAGAAAGAACTCCCAGCAGAAAGGGACCTAGGGAAACAGTATGTGCAAAGGGAGAAAGCTCGCCAGAGACATGGGGCCAGTGCCCAATCCCATGGGGGGCTCTTCATGATCATCAAACCAGTTTTGTCCTGTGGTGAAAAGATGGTCTGCTGCGCCCCTGTCATAGAAACTCATGTTCAGGGCTTCCTGGGCACAGTAGGATACATCATTTTGGGTGGGCTGGAGCAAGGTTGAGCTTCTCCTCAGTAGGCCATGTTGATATAATACGCCAGTGAATGGGTTGCTGAGGACAGAGCAGAGCAGAGCATCCCTGTTGCTAAGGAAGAAGTCTACTCACCTACAGGTCACCACAATTGTAAGACCTGCATGAAACTAAACCCTATGGCGAAGCTGTCAGGGCACATGGAATCAGCAGCACCATTTTGGCTCAGAATCCAAAGGACAGGATTCTGGGTAATTTTGGCTTTCTGCCACTCAAAGGTTTGGGAGTTTTCAGTTGAGTTTCTAACACAGCAGAATTCAGGCAAGCTACAGCAACTATGCTACCTGAACTCCCAATACACACACACACACACACACACACACACACACACACACACACCCCCCAGACTCTGCCCAATTCTAGAATGGTTTGTTGTGTAATAATCAATAAACATAACATGTTCCCTGGCTGCCTCAACAAAGTGTTACATAATCTTAATTTTTGCCAATGAGTCAGAGAACTTGAGTAAGTTTCAGTGTTACCATTGCTGATAGCAGAACCAGGGTGAGAAGTAAGATTTACCCAGGCAGGGTCTCCCTTTTGCTGCCCATGGTGGTGGCTGAACTCCAGCAGATGTCTGTGGTCTGCATGCTGAGCGCACAGGTTGAAGAGGCCAGGAAAGCCAGTTCTGGCTCTGGTGTGTGTTTCTGGAGGGTGTCTGCTGTATGGCCATCAAGGAGACCCTCATAGCTATTATTCTATTTTGACATCATGACTAAATGCTTTGGGGGCTTCCATGCACAATCCAAACCCCAGGTACTTATTTTCTTTCTGTGGAAAAAAAAATTGTTTACTAAAATTCTTGTTGGCTTTTCAGATCCCAGAGATTGATTTCTGCCCCTGCTGCAGACCTTCTTTCTGAGCAGACAGGCCTCTAATAACAAGGCAAGCCCAAGTGGGTGCCTCCTGGGGGAGAGGAGATGGGAACAGAACACACTTTTAAGGAGCTGGGTTAGCCGTTTCACACAAGGGTTAAGAGGACTTCAGCTAAAGCCAGCTTGAACTTGGAAACCCTCTCTTGGAATCCCAACGGGAAGGTGTTTTCATTTTCACAGTGAACTTTGCTCTACACATTCTTATTGTGAGAGTTAAAAGAAGAACAGGTTAAGAGACAGCTCGGTCTGTGACTTGAATGCATTAAGCTTGATCCTTGGAACCTACTCGAAAATACAAAATTAAACAGCTGGACATGGATGTGCATGCTTGTCATGTAAGCGCTGGGAGGCAGAGCCCAGATTCCTCAGGCTATCTGGTTAACCATCCTCCACTATTCAGAAGGCCCCAAGTCCCAGTGAGAGACTGTGTTTCAAAATACAAAGGTAGTGGGTATTGCTGGAGAACAGAAATCAAGGTTATCCTGTAGCCTACACGTGCATGTAGACACACACACACACACACACACACACAGAGAGAGAGAGAGAGAGAGAGAGAGAGAGAGAGAGAGAGAGAGAGAGAGAGAGAGAGAACTGGAGAGAACTGAAGAGAACTGGAGAGAACTAGAGAGAGAAGAAAAAAAGAAAGAAAAAAAAGATGTATTAGCTTACGCAGTGAGCCATTCAATCTATCAGCACTTTGAATGAAAAGCAATTATCCCTCAGTTGCACTAAATGCGGAGACCTGGGAGCTCAGAAAGCTCTTTCTTGGGTGCTGAGTACCTGATCTGTGTTTTGAGAAGCCGACTCACACACTGTATTTCACACATTTATTTTTACTTGCATGCAGTTGTTGTGACATGTTTCTTGGAGATAAATGGGGTCATTTTGCTGTGGGAGTAGACAACGGGTTATTAGAGAGGGCAAGGGCTGGAGATGTAGCTCAGTGACCCGGAAGCCATGATGTTAGCTTGCCGCAGCTTAGGATCACCTGGGAAAACAGACTCAAGGAGGCATTGCCTGGATCAGCATGATTGGTGGGCATGTCTGTTGGGAGTGTCTAGATAATTCAGGGAAATGAGAAGCCCCACTCTTCACCTAGGTGGCATCAAGCAGATGCTAAGTGCTGCATTTCTCTGACCTTTTACTATGGAGATAATGTGAACACACGGCTTCCAGCTCCTGCCACTGTGACTTCTCTGCAATGAAGGACTGTCACCTGAAATTGTTAGCTAAATCCTTTTCTCCCCATACATTGACTTTTCCTGGGGTACTTTACCACCATAACAGAATGAAACTAGACCACCAGACAATGGGATAAAATGAAATCCTATTCAAAAAAGCAGGGCAACCATCTAGCCAACTAGTGAACCAATCCCCGACCCTAAGTAATTACACAGATAAATAAAATATAGAGAAGTGTGCAGTGTCTGGTGACGGTGCTGGTGTGACAGGAGACTCTTCTGTGCCATTGGTTGGTTATTTCAGGATCTCCAAAGACTTTGTTCCTATTTCCTGATAGTCACATAAGTGAGATTTGGATCTAAAGTGCTATTGACGGTATTAGCATTGTCTCTTCAATGTAACAGTATGGCATGTCTTTTGTGTTTAAGAAGTGTTGTTCACTGAGAACAGCATCCTAATATTCAACTTTCTAGTCATTCATCGAATGAAACTTATGGAGTACCCAAACATTGCAGAAATTAATCAGTTATGGTACATTCCCTGTGTTATAGGAACTTACATCTACTGGAAAAGGTTGTCATCTAAACACTCATTCAAGACATAGGTACAAGTGCTAAGGGGCCAGGTAGGAACTACTCTAGATGTCCAGGAGTGGGAGAACGCCAGGAAAACTTCACAATGCATGGAATTCTATTATAAACACTTAGTAGGCACAACACTTAGTCAGATGTAGGGTTGTTGAAAACCTGCTATGACAGAGCCCTAGCCTAACACAGAAGTTCACGTTTCAGCCCACAGCTCTGCAAATGGTAGAATGTGGAAAGAAATATAAACAGGCATGAGAACATTATGGGATGTCTCAGCAGTTAAGAATACTGGTTATTCTTCTAAAGGATCTGGGTTCAATTTCTAGTACCCATATACTGGTTTAAAACCCAACCATCTTGTAACTCCAGACCTAGGGGATTCAATGCCCTCTCTGGCCTCTGTAGGCACTGCATACATACAGATACATAACATAAATACACAGGCAACCCCCCCCCCATGAACATAAAATAAAACAATTATGGGGTGCCAGACTGAAGTCATTTGAGTACTTCAGCCTGTCTGCAAAATGTGTTATCAACATTGTTTATTTTGAACCCAGGGGAACACAATTCAGTAGGATTTGGGGACAGGAATTTTCTGAATTCTCATGAGCCCCAGACTTCTCAAAATGAGTTTATGGAGCTGAGTTCAGATGTTTTGGGTCAGGTTGTCAGCTTGGGAACTTTCACAAAGAATACAAAATATAATTAGGTGGAAAATGACTCTAATTGGCTATGTATCTGTTGCTGTGGTTTGAATGTGGGCAGCTCCTGCACACATACTTGTGAATGCAATCACAGGTGAGCTCACACAGTGTGAAGGTCAACGCGACTACAGATGTGCTCATTGGAAATTTTTAAAGGCAGTTCAGGACTGGGGAGACCACTCGGTAGGCCTCAGTCCTGTTTCCAGAACCTAAGCTTAAAAACTGGACCGATGTCATCTGTGTTGTGCCAGCACTGTCGAGGGCATCTGTGAGGGCCACCAGCCAGCCGGACTAACCTTGTTGAGTTCCAGGACAGTAGACGCCTGATCTTTAGGTCTCCATCCCTCAGTTCTGTGGTTACAGCTGTGGAACATCAGGCCAGGCTAATTCTAAGGTATCCTAAGGGATTTGATCATTGTTTAAAAAAAAAAGAAAGAAAGAAAAAAGAAAAAAGAAAAGAGGGAGGCTGCCTGAGTCCTTGCCCCAGGCAGAGGATCCAGGCAGAGGATCCAGAAGTGTTTTCTTCCCTGAGGACAAGCTCTAGGTTTGGCCTTTTCCTAAACCATTGTTGGTTTGGTTCAAATCTGCTTAATCCACTCAGCCTTCACACAGCAGACTGGGAGAAAAGGGGGATTATCTTTATCAACTGTCTGCACTCAGCAGCAGGACTTTGAGGCCCACTTAGGATTAGCTTGATTTTTTTTTTTTTTCTGTTAAGACATAAACAGGAATTAGAAACGGAAATGAAACAAATGGAAATCCCCAAACTGGACAGAAGCAGGGTGACAAAAATAATATAGAATATTGGCAAGGTAAGAGGTCAATTCATGATCACAGAGGAATCAAGGTACAGAAAGCCACAGGTGTGGTTGGCATTTGTGTGTGTGTGTGTGTGTGTGTGTGTGTGTGTGTGTGTGTAGGGGGGTGATTGATCCCACTGTAGCTCCTCCTTTATTTATTGCCTTAATATTTCTTTGAGACACTCAAAATCATATCTGCTGGGGACTCTGCAAAGAGAGTTTAAATATTAGTAAGAAAAAGTAATTCCATTAAGAAGATGAAGAAATTGGGGACCAAGAGGTGACGTCGAGACGCTCAAGAGCCAGAAGGGAAGTCTTGTTTTTGTTTGGTCATTCAGACTGTTCCTCTTGAGCCAGTGAGATGGGACAGCACAAAGGGGCTGGCTGTCAAGCCCGGCCACCTGAATTGCATGCTGGACCCTCAGCGTCGAAAGAGAACAACTCTAGCCAGTCGTTCTCTGACTTCTACATGCATTCCATGAGCACATATATGCTCATACACATAAATAAATGTAATAAACATTTTATACACCATCCCTTTTGATTACCATGGTAGGAACTAGGGAATTCCCCTAGGAAGGAACCCCAGAGTCTTAGGCTTTGGGTCCATGCTCACATCATAACAAAGAGGAGACTTTGTCACAAATAATGAAGTCTCAGGAAAAATTACAAAAACAAGCTAGGAGTCTATAGCTGAGGGTTTTCTAGTTCTAGTCTGCCAAGCGTGACGAGACCCATTTGCTTTGTTTGTTAAGAACAATTAAAACTGGGGATGAACAGGGACTACATAGTATAATGAATTAAATCCTCTCAGAAGAGGGTTTCAAGCCAGCTCAGGAGCAGGCTTTTTCCTGGGAGAAGATAGGTTTGAATTCTGAGCTGAAATCAATATTGCCCAGAAACAAATGAGCACATGCTTAATTAATCTGCAGGGTTTTTTCTTATTACTGTGATAAATGAAAAGGAGCTATAATTTTTGGAAGAACTTCCTTGTTTAATTTCTAGAAACAATCTCATTACCTGAGAGGGAGATAATTCCTACAGAAGAATGCCCCCAAGATGCTCTGCAGTCACAGGACCATTCTGAAAGTCCTCATGCTTGGAAGACAGTCTGCCTCCCAGTGTCACAGGCTAATCAAGGAAAACCTGAATTCCAACTGTTTGCAAAGTCCTGGCCTTCTTCGTTTGTCTGTTTTTATTTAACTCCTCATTGGAAGGAGCCTGTACCGGGGAGTCAGAACAATTATAAAATATTGCCTCATTGACGGAAGGAAAGAAAGCTTCCTGGCAGGGACCATGAGGTAATTTATACATAACACTTTCAGTGCCTATCTGGACTTTTACTTCCGCACATGGACACGAGCCAAGAGAAACCAGGAATGCAGTTTCAGAGATGGAATGAAACTTTTGGACATAACCGTGAAGCACAAGGGTATAAGGGATGGAGAAAAGTGTAATTCAGGAGAACCAAGAAACCATCATCCTTGTGGCTTCAAAATATTCTCTTTTTTTAGGGGCTGGAGAGACGGCTCAGCAGTGAAGAGCACTTAAGCAACTTCCGGAGGAGCAGAGTTTGGTTCCTAGCACCCACGTGGCAGCTCACCATTTCCTGTAACTTTGACTCCAGGACCTCCTCCAAAGGTGCTTGCATTCACGTACACATACATAGGCACACATATATAACTTAACATAATAAAAATAAATTATTTAATTTTTATTGAATTAATTTTATTTATGGAGGTACAGGGAGGCACACACACCCTGGTACACGTATGCAGAGGTAGGAAGGCAACCTGACGGTCATTCCACCACATGGGGACCAAAAATCAGACTCTGGTCCTAGGGTGTGGAGTCGTGTTCTTTTAACCATTGAACACCTCCTTGCTTCTGGTCCTTCTATCTTGATCTTTGCTCATCTCCCTAACTATTGATCCTGATGTACTTTTAGGCCAGGATAGGTTATAAGAAAATGGCGGCCCAGCCATAGATCGCAGGACCCTGGAGACCTATCTGTAAGAAGCCTTCCGGAGTCTGTGTGGGAAGCTTCTGTTCTGTGAGCTGCTTGCCCCTCCTTTCTGCAGCTGACAGCAGCTCATCACGGAGTGACAGTTCATCTTCGTGTCCACCTAGGCAAAGAACAGGAGTGTGCTGATGCCATGGCAGACCCGAGGAAGGATCTGTGTTTCAATAGGTCTGCGTTCCGCTTTCTCACCTAAGAGAACACTAACTAGTGCTGTTTTTGAAAAAAAAATGTTTGTCTTTGTACTAAGTGAGGTAACCCAGTCTCAAAAGATCAATCATGGTATGCACTCACTGATAAGTGGATATTAGCCTAGAAACTTTGAATACCCAAGACATAATCCACAAATTAAATGATGTCCAAAAAGAATGGAGGAGTGGCCCCTGGTTCTGGAAAGACTCAGTGCAAGAGTATAGGGGAATTCCAGAACAGGGAAGCAGGAAGGGGTAGATGGAGGAACAGGGGGAGGGAAGAAGGCTTATGGGACTTGTGGGGAGTGGGGACCCAGAAAAGGGGAAATCATTTGAAATGTAAATAAAAAATATATCAATAAAAAAAACCCCACAAAATTTGGAACATGAAAGGTTTGGGTGAAGAAAAATAGAAAGCCCAAGCTGAGATGCCCAGGAGTGCGGCAGAGTGTTTGTGCTTAAACAGAGGCTACTAACATTCAGAGCAAAGCAATCAGAGCGATTATAACTGATTCTGATCCTGATCTCTGGGAAGAATATGCTTTTCCCCCTGTTCTCAGGGATCCTTATAAAGAGACCATTATATGGTGCCATCTGAGTCTCCTTCTCAGTCACCTGCAGGAGCTTCATAGCAGGGCATCTGGTCCCCCAAGAACCTCATGAACATTGTCCCTGATGAATAAGGGGACAAAGCAGATGTCAGACATACCAGCCATCTGACAGTGAAACCTACCAGAGTTGCCTCTAAAAACTAGAGTAAATAGAATCTGACTGGATTTCAGCTTCTCAAGACAAGATCTCATGTAACCCAGAGTAATGTCAGACTATGAAGCCAAGCCTGGCCTTGAACTCTGATCCTTCTGCACCCACCACCCAAGTGCTAGGGTTATGGACATGTCCTACCACACCAGACTTTGAAATTTGACTATATAAGCAGCTATTGTGATTGTTAGTGCAGCTGTTAGGAGCACAGGCTGTGGAGTCAGGCTTGGCTTTAGAGCCCAGCCCTGTTGCCTCTTACCTAGGTGAACATAAAAAGCCACACAGCTCTGCTGTGCTTGCCTCAGAAAGATGACTGCAGTGGGAGATTGCCTTGGTGAGTATTCTAAGAAGCACACCTATTGATTAGGATGGAGCTGAGCTTATAGAAAATGCTCCAAATGTGTTTGTTCTCCTGAATAGAGCCACATCTACCTGGGGTTTGCTCTAAGAACAAGCCATTTAGGGTTCAATACTGATTTGTTAATTGGATTGGATTGAGTGGCTTTGAACAGTGTGGGTTCTTCTCTGCACAACTGCGTGGGGTCAGAACATGGCAGGCTGCATGTGCGTGAGTTCTGCCACATAGCACTGAAGATGTTCCTTCAGTGGTACTTAGCCAGTGGCTGGTCTGGGCTGAGGAGACCAAGATAACGTTATTCACATGTCTGATATCTGGCTGGACATCTAAGCTCAGGAAAGACTAAAATGTGAAGGGCCTATTGACGATTGAACAAGCCAGCACACAGTCTTTATACCTCAAACTTCACACACAGAAACTCTGTTTTCCTAAGAGACATGGGTGGGACCAGCGAGGTATCCAAAGGTCTGGCCTTGGAAGTTCTAGAACATACTTTTCTTTGCACTCTACTGTGGTCAGCATAGTTTCAAGCTGAAGAGAACTTGACTCTAGCTCACTCTCAACAGGAAGAGGATGAAGGGCTCACCGTCCAGTTCAGTCCAGTTCAGCCAAGACTCCCAGCCATTACATCACTGGGAAGACATCCTTCTGCAGGTCCAGGATGCAGCAGGATAACGATATTCAGCAAACGTGTGCAGGTAATATTATCTGCCACTGCTCAGGCTGGTGTCATTATCTCTGGGTCTGAACAGCTGATTATAATAGCTCTTCTTGCCATAGACTCATCATTAGCTAATAATTGTAGGGAGAACCAATCTTCTATAACTTATTACAGTATAATGAGATTGCCCTTATTACTCACCAATCAATCAACCCTATCAAGCTTGCCCTTGTTTTGATAGAACAAATGCACTTAATAAGTGCTGCTATTTTTAAGATGTACTTGTACTTTCTAGACACACACACACACACACACACACACACACATGTTGCTTTATTAATACTCTCTAAATGTCCCTTCATTTGCTCCTTCTCATTATAGAGTCTGAGAATTTCATGTTAATCAATGAGATGGATGAGAGAGGGTGTTTCAGGGTCCCACCCTAAGCACACTGTTGGATTTTGTTCAGGGAACTGCAGAACCAGTCTGCAAATGGCAACTGGCTTGCTCTTAAGAGGTCATTCTAATCCCCGTTGCCTTGTCCAAACAGCATATGCTTCGAGACCCTCTGGGTTTTTCATTTCCCCCATACATTGCTGTCTTTTGGTTCTGTGGCAGAGTTATTCTCAATAGAACAATAACCACAAAACCTCTTTGTTCTTTCATAGATCTCCTGGGAGATTTCAGTGGCATTGAACTCACACATAGATTTGCTATTGCTTGAGACCATAAAGCCCATATCTCAACGGGGCCATTACAGCCTTGCAACATGGGATAAACCACACTGTATAGTATTTATTTGAGAGATTTCTGAAGAATGAGAGGCATATGTGTGGTACAAGAAAGGATGGGGGTTGCTTGAATCAATGCTTGCCTCAAGGATCGTGGGAAATTCCCTCTAAATTAAAGCAACAGTTCTTTGTGGCAGATACCACTCCTTTCCTAACCCAAATCCATTTCCTCTCCTTCCTTCCTAGCAGCATCCATGTTTTTGTTCAGAGTGTCAGTCAGTATATACAACATACATATATGGACACATACACACACACACACACACACACACACACATACACACACACACACACACGCATTCTGGAATTCTGTGGTAGAGGAACAATTTCAGCTCAATGGGTTCAAATAGCAGAAGCCCTAGGCATGCAGATGTAAACATCTGGAAGTAAGTCTATATGAGAGAATTGCTGATATCAGAGACAGCTTAGTGGTTAAGAGCACTTGTTGCTCTCGGGGAGGATCTGACTGTGGTTGCCTAAAGCACCTACCTAAAGGCTCTCAACCGTCATTAATTCTAGTTCCAGGGGATCAGATACCTACTTACGCCTCTGAAGGCCTTAAGCATACACATGGTGTACACACATTCATTCAGGAGAAACACTCATACATATAAAATAAAAATCAATGTTTGAACTTGTGAAATCGTAATGGTTCAGTTCAGCTAGCTGCAATCTAGAAACAGTTCTCAATCTCACTAATTCCAGGAGTTAACTAAGGTGCTGTCCTTGAAGGACATCACCTAAATACCAGGTGGGACTTTTGATATGATCGTTACAGCTTCACAACTCTTTATAGCTCCTCGTTATTAAAACAAACAATAATTCAAATATTTAAAAAAGAGCTTAACCTCAGCTTTCTTTGCAGTAGAATCTCGGTGAGCCCACGCTGAGCACTGAGATGGGGGCAGCATCTCCCGGGGGGAGGAGGAGGCTGAGCTCCTTCATCCCTGAAAGGAGGAGGCTGAGCTCCTGCATTTCTTCTTTCTCTGCTCCTTCACCTTTCTTTCTGTCTAGCAAATACGCATGGGTTTGAGATGGAGCCGGTAACTTCCACATCTGTGGGAGTAGGTGTTGCCTGAGTGGATGTTGGAGAGAGTTAGGAGTAAGCTACACTTTTTTTTTTATTATTATTATTACAATGTCCCAGCTCAGCACGCTGCCTTTGTGCCACAGTGAGGAAGGCAATACCTTTACATGATTAAGGCCTTACTGTGAGGCTTAGAAGTACTTTGCCATTCATGACATTCTAGATAATCGGCCTTTGTTCTGACATAACTTGGTTGCGGGTGCTCTAGCTGTTGATGGACTTTGATTTCCTCGTTCTAGGGGCCATGCTCTGAAGGAGACTTAGGATAGCTGTTATTGTAAAAAGAATGGATGGGCAGTGTCATTTTCTCTCTCAGTAAAGGGTTGGACTGTAGAACCCTGAAATCCTGCACAAGAATGGGCCAGTCAACATTCAGGAGTGGATATACTGAGGGGGACTCAGGAGTGCCATCTGCTCCCTGCTGAACTATCTACTACTAATAGGTTCAGGGATCCAACAGATAGTTCTAATTCCAACCCAGTGGTGGAAAAGATGGCCCTGGTTTAAATGAATGGATCATAAAATAAAAACAAGGGTCGGGAATCCAGAAAGGATTCAGTCAGGAGGCGGAGCACTGAAGAGGCTGGGAATGAGGGAGGAAGGGGTGGGGTGTGGAGAGAAATCAGAATGAATGACATGCCTGTATGCAATGCTCAGATGGCCAAATTAATCAATGAGAAAGAACTGAAGGCTCTCAATTTGTTCACTTTAAGGAAAATCTTTAGCTAAGGAAGAGATAGAGTCCAGAGTCATGCCAAGTCAATAACTAGGAGTATTGATAGAGTAAGTAATTTGAGACTTCCACAGATAGTCTGTGTGTGTGTGTGTCCGTCCAGAGATATACTTAAAAGAAGGTGGTAGATTATCTTTTGGTGGTCATTTAACCCATTTTCCCATGGAGAAATGCTTACCCACACAGCCCCAAGTTCCTTTCTGTGCCTCCCAGAAGCAGGGTGAACATCTCCCCGATGCTGCTACTGACTTTGAACTTGACGTTATGGCTAACGGACGGTGAGTTTCTCAGAGCATGGCCCACTTCCTCCAGTTCCTCTCTTGCTAGCATCTCTCTGTGAGGAACAGACCCCCAGCCTAGCTGTGGTGAAGTGTCCACATAGCAGGAGCAAAGACTAACCTTTGTTGTTAAAAGCCACTGAGTTTAGAAATGCTTTCACTACAACAAAACTGACTTCACAGAGAGAGAGAGAGAGAGAGAGAGAGAGAGAGAGAGAGACCTACTACCTATGGCGTTGAAGTACTCCATGTAGGAAGTCACAAAAGAACAAAGCTCATCACCCAAGGAGGGGATTATAGGCACAAGAGTATAAATAGTGACAGGTAGCAAAGGGTAGGGAGTTGAGCCTGTCTGTCCTGACCATTTCTTCCACCAGTGGTTTTCTCTTATGCGACGTAGCAGAGTACATACAAGTCGGGGCTCTGAGCCCTGACCCTTGTCTCCCAATTATAATTATCAGCTATCTGTCATCTCTAATTATCTGTCATTCATCTCAATTATGCATCTATCTACCTATCTCTATCATTAACCATTAACCACTTATTATCTATCTGTCTATCTATCTATCTTTCTATTATCTATCCATCCATTCATTCATATCTATCTATCTTTCTTTCTCAGCTATATTTTTTATTATTTTATTTTATTTTATTTTATTTTATTTTATTTGGCTTTTCAAGACAGGGTTTCTCTGTGTAGCCCTGGCTGTCCTGGAACTCACTCTGTAGATCAGGCTGGCCTTGAACTCAGAAATTTGCCTGCCTCTGCCTCCCAAGTGCTGGGACTAAAGGTGTGTGCCACCACTGCCCAGAAGTTCTCTTTTTGTCCCTTTATATATTTTTACCCTCTAAAGAAAATAATATATATTTACTGAGAGTAAAGGCAGAGTTCAAGCCAGTTATACTTTTTGCCCAAATTGGCCTTACTAGGTATTTTTCTGGACATAAGCTCCCAGATACCCTGGTTCCACCTGTGCTCTCTTCCCCCAACCACACACAAACCCCCCTGCCCCCCACAGGCTCATTAGGGAAAAAAATGTACACGGCATAGCATTTGGTTAAACAATTTAGAAAAATAGTTTGCAATTAATCTTTTTTTTTCATAAAAGACAAGGTGCTTGGAGTCTCAGAATTTCTTGCTATGAGTTAGTTACACAGCATCAAAAATTAGAGTATAATTATTAAGCAGTGGGTGGTATATCTGCTTGTTAAAATACAAAGTGTGGGCTAGGATCGTGGTCCTGAGCCAAGAGTCTGCCACACACGCCTCTCTCATGGCTGTAGGGCACTGCTTTCTTGGCATGTAGTGGTATGAATGAATTTTTTTTTAAGTGGCACCCCATAAAACCCTGAAAAAAAAATCAGTTCCCAAAAGAAATCAATTTATTTTATTTTAATGCGTGTTTAAAGACCATCAGGAACGTAACCTATTTTATTGTTTGAGTAAAACAGGCTTTTCGAGAAGGAAGAAGACTCATGTATAGTAAGTTACACCAGAGACAGCCTGTTAGGATGGAATTCGAAACTGCAGGGGACGAGTCCTTTCCTGCTTGGGGGAAGGGGGGAGACAAGAGCCGACCACTTTACACACGGGGCAATTTTTTAGTTTAGTTTTTAGGCCGGACCTCATGGTGCCCAGCTGCAATCCTAGCACACAGGCCGCTGAGGCAGGAAGATTGAGAGTTCAAAGCCAGTCTGAGCTGCATACAAATAAAAGCCATTCTTCCCTTAGACCCGCCCCTCTCCTTCTCCAGGCCTCCTAGTCTCCAGGCCTCCAAAAGACCTTTTAATGAATAACATTTAGGACAAGCAGTCTGGAAATTGGGTTGGGAGATTAGCAGAACAGTTAGCGGGTTTCAACAGATAAGCATGGCTTACTGAAGATTAAGTGGTGTTTAAGACCCTGATGCTGAGCCGCCTTTGCAGAGTTCTAGACATCTATATATCTAATTGATATTCTTCACATTATTTGTTGTGTGTCTCGAGGTAAGGGTACCTATGTAGAGGGGCCAGGAAACTGGGAAGAGGCTCAAGAAGAAAAAGGACGATTTAAGGGTGAGGCAGGTAAAGAATGCTCCTGGCTTGATTTATGTCAGCTTGGCGCAGGCTAGAACATCCAGAAAGAGATTCTCAGTTGAAAAAAAAAATGCCTCCATAGGATTTGCCTGTGGGCACCTCTGTGAGGCATTTTCTTAATTAGTGATTGATGCAGAAGGGCCCAGCCCACTGTGGGCGGTGCTGCCCTTGGAAAGGTGGTTCTGGGTGCGAAACAAAAACAGGCTGAGGGTTTTTGTATCAACTAAGAGCAAGACAGTAAGCGGCACTCCTTCGTGGCCTCTACATCAGATCCTACCTCCAGCTCCTTCCCAGCTTCCCTCAGTGATGTGACCTTAGAGTTGAAGAATGAAGTAACTCCTTTCCTGCCCCAAGCTACTATTGGGTATGTTGTTTTACCACAGCAATAGAAACCCAGCGAAGGTAGAGAGGAAGAGCACATGCGTGACGTAAAGGGAGTGGTATTTTACTCCGGGAGGAAGGATGTATCTGGAAAGGTGAGGCACAGTGATGCAGTTCCGAAGGGGGTGGGGGTGGGGTTACCTGACCTGCAGCTGGTCAGACACTATCCTAGTCATAATATTCCCTTAACCCTGTGTTTGAATGGCAACTACGTGGTAGTAGATAGACAATAGTAAAGAGCTAGTGTAAAAGGAAAATACAAGTAAAAGAGAAGGATAAGTATAAAACCTAAGTCTGTATACAGACTGGTGACTATCTATCTTAGTCAGGGTTTCTATTCCTGCACAAACATCATGACCAAGAAGCAAGTTGGGGAGGAAAGGGTTTATTAGGCTTACACTTCCACGTTGCAGTTCATCACTAAAGGAAGTCAGGACTGGACCTCAAGCAGGTCAGGAAGCAGGAGCTGATGCAGAGGCCATGGAGGGATGTTTCTTACTGGCTTGCTCAGCCTGCTCTCTTATAGAATCCAAGAGCACCAGCCCAAAGGTGGTACCACCCACAAGGGGCCCTCCCCACTTGATCACTAATTGAGAAAATACCCCACAACTGGATCTCATGGAGGCACTTCCCCAACTGAAACTCCTTTCTCTGTGATAACTCCAGCCTGTGTCAAGTTGACACACGAAACTAGCCAGTACACTATCCGATACTAAAACATTCACATTCATTTTACATGTCCCCCAAATCTGAGACCCTGGCTGCTTCTCTCAATAAAGTTTTATTGGAACAGAGGCACATGGCCATCTCCCATTGTCTATGGGTGTTCGGGTCTATCGGGGCTGAGCTGGCAGACTATAATAGACTAGGGAGCCTGTGGAGCATGAAATATTTGTTCAGTGTCATGATAGTGAAGGTAAATAATTAAGGTGCAAATTTTAATTCTTCCTCTCCTCTACAGATTTCACAGCTCTGTTCTTTCTGTCTACTCTGTGCTATATGAGCAATTTGCAACATTTACAACACGATACTGTCAAGGAACACTACTTCAATTTTTTTAGTCGGTGACTGATAGTGCAAAACATAACTGTGGGTCAGCAGGATGGCTCAGTGGATAAAAGCGCTTGCTGTAAAGCCTGGTGACATGAGTTCAATACCCAGGACCTACTGGCCGAAGGAAAACATTGAGTCCCACAAGTTGTCCCTGGACTTCCACATTCTGGCCCTGACGGACCCCTGCCCACCCTACCTACACAAATGTATACAAAATACATAAAAATGTAAAAACAAAACTATATCACTCACCTCAAGGGGACATGAACTTTTTGTGGCTATAGAATGAAAGAACATCATGAATCCAGGCACTTAATAGACAGGACAGTGGGGAAGCAGCCAGATAAGTAGGAGGGAGAACTGTGCATGGTCTCCATGTTATCTGATTCAACTCACAGCTCCAGGGCCACTAGAAACTAGCGGGTCTGCTCAGTTACACCTGATAGTTGACAGGATGTTAGATCACACACAGAAGTGGGCAAGGGGTATCGAAAAGACTTAAGATAGACCAAGATAATTTTACTTCTCCGTTTGCAATGTTCCTGCTCTCCATAAACATGATGCTTTAATCACACAATCAGCCCCTTTGAATCTTTAAGAACTTAAGTGTGTCTGGTATTCCCTGCTGGGTACTTGCTTTATAGTGTTTTCTTGTTTGTTTGTTTGTTTGTTTGTTTGTTTGTTTTTATTTTCCCCCTCTAGGGTTGGATGATAAATTGATACCAAGTCACCAGGGGAAAAAATGCCTTTATCCTTCAGCTAAAATTAGACAGCACCCATTGTTCCTGTGTGTTATTGGTATCATTGAGGTCGCCTTGGAGGGGTGGAGACTGAGTGTGTGAGGATTACTCAGGGTTGAATGATAAAACTCAGACCAGGTGGAACCGACAAGCTGGGGAAAGGTGACTGCACACTCTGTGGAGAGCGTTATTTACTAAAAGCACATAACCATGGAGGTGGGGTTGGTGAGAGTCCAGTGGGTAAAAACCCTTCTTAGGCAGGCTTTCTGACACAGCGGTGAGCTTCACTGATCCTGTGGTAGATGGAAGGCTGTCTATCCAGAAGTGCACAGCACAGCAGCCTCAGCAAGAAATACCCTTCCTGCTGGGTGGTGACACACACCTTTAATCCAGCACTTGGGAGGCAGAGGCAGGCAGATTTCTGAGCTCGAGGCCAGCCTGGTCTACAGAGTGAGTTCCAGGACAGCCAGGGCTACACAGAGAAACCCTGTCTCAAAACAAACAAACAACAACAACAAAAAAGAAACACCCTTGCTCCAAGAGATGCTTCAGACATCATTCTTTGAGCTCCACACATGTGCTGTGGTATGGACATATATCCACACAAATGATGTGTGTGTGCATGCATGCATGCATGCATGCATGCATACATACATACATATACATACACAAGTAAAAAAAAGATAATGGTACTAGCTCATGCGTGCATATCTGAGTGCCTGTGGACATGGGAGTGTGTGTGTGTGTGTGTGTGTGTGTGTGTGTGCGCGCGCGCGCGCCTATGTGTTGTCTTTATCCACAGCCTATTTTCTACTGCTTACAAGTTCTGCTCACAAGTCTCTCCAAAAGTCCAAACTGAGGGGACAAGTGCCTGGCTATTGTTTACACATCCCATATGTTTCAGGAAGAAAGCCACCCTGCCCGCATTCCCCAAGGCCCCCAACTCTAGAGTCCAGCAAGTGGCACACAATAGGGAACTCTTGTGGTGTTTAGCCCTTTCTCAAAAGCCTGTGCAGTAGACAGGATATCAGAATAAATGGGTCATTGTTCTGTTGCGTTAGGGGCCATTCTGCTGTTCCTGTCCCTGGACAAAGACACAAATGCCGGGAGGTGTTGGCAACTGCTTCAGAGAGCACATTCCAAAGCCTTCCTCCCTGAGCTCTCTGCGGAATGGCTCTTCGGGTAGCCACCAGCTGGGAAGAAGGAACCAGAATAAGCCGTGAGGAGACAGTTCTAGGATCATTTCCTGCCTGCCCCTCCCTAGATATTACCCATTCAGCATTTTTTTAAATCTTTTTTTTTTAATTATGTTTGTCCTTTATCTTTTATTTTTATTTTTCTAAATGCATTCAAGGCACCTCAATCATATTCACCACACACTCTTATCGCCAAATCTCTCCTGCATTCCCGGCAGTCATGCCTCTCAACTTTATCTTCTCCATTTACAATTATTAAATTAATTGCTTAACCCACTGAGTCCAGTTAGTGGTCCACGCCACGTGTGAATGGGTAGGAGGGCATGCACTTGAGCGTAAGCAACCCACCAGTGGCCACACCTCAAAGCATGGTGACTCCCCCCCCCCCCCAGCAGCTGCTCAGCAGGGAGTGGGGCCTCAGAAGCCCTTGGTCCTTGCTGGGATTTTAACTCTTTGACCTTGGCTGCTGTAGGGTCCAGTGTGCAATGGCCAGGTCATCCCCACGAGTGAGCCTTTCCCAGTCCTCCCCTCCCTCCAGCTCTTACATCCCTCTGGTCCCTGTTTTGAAATGTCCCCTGATCTGGTCTGTGTGGAAAGCCTGGTGGCCTTTCCTCAGAAGCTTGCGCTTCTGTAAGGCCTTTTTCTAGCTTCCTCAGAAAGGATGGAGGACTGGAGAGACAGCTTTGACTGCTCTTGTAAAGGTCCTGGGTTAAGCTCCCAGAACTCACAACTGTCTCTAATTCCCACTCCAGGGAATCTGTCACTCTCTTCTGGTCTCCTTGGGCACTGCATATGTGTGGTGCACAGACATGTGTAAAGCTATGAAGGGAGGAGGTTAATATAACAGAACAATATAATTTGGTAAAAGTTGATGCTTTCACAGCAATTCATATGCTCACAAACTCTCTGAGGTGACCCAAGAAAAAAAGAAGTGAAAGGACCTAACTCATTCCATTTTAGAACAGGCAGCCATGTTAGATAAAAGAAACCACTTACACACATAGGAGCGCAGAATAGGGGTCTCCTTTGGGTGTCACTGACTAGAGACATCCTGATGCCAGCTGTAGATGCCGCCATGTACCTTGCTGTGTTTTGGATCATTGAAGAGTTGGTCTTTTCTCCTTCCTAGGTAACTCTCTCTTTCATGGTCTCTGTTGCTATCTGGAAAGAATTGTGCATCTGTAAGGGTTCTGAGAATCACTGGAAGAAGACCCCAGACTCCAATAGTACTCAAAGACAAAGAGACTTTATTCTGCAGAAACAGCTAGTGTGAGAGAAGCCAATCATCCAAACAAAATGGCGGCCTCAGAGCTTACAGGCCCCTTTTAAAGCCAACTAGAGGTTCTCCAGTTGTCGTTGGGTCACCTTCATCAGGATGGGTTGAGCTTATGGTATGGGATATTGCACACATCTGATTGGTTCATACCTCCTTGAGGGAGAGAGGGTTACTTTACAGGGACTTTTTAGTATCAGTTGTAAGCCCCTGGCCAGATGTTGGAGCGGCTGCTGATCTGCTGCCCTTTATCTGTGTTTTTTTTTTTTTTTTTTTTTTTTTTTTTTCTGAGAAGCCTGGCCTGGCCTGTTGGAAATTGAAGCCTAACGCCTAACATGGCTGCCTGTTCTAAAATGGAGTGAGTTAGGTCCTTTCACTTCTTTCTTTTCTTGGGTCACCTCAGAGAGTTTGTGAGCATGTGAATTGCTGTGAAAGCATCAACTTTTACCAAATTATATTGTTCTGTTATATTAACCTCCTCCCTTCATAGCTTTCTATCTTAAGAAGTCCAGACTGATACCTTGGGGTGTGGACTGACCCTTTCTTAAACCATCTGTCTATCTCTCTATGTCTCTACGTCTCCATTGTCTATTATCTATCTATCTATCTATCTATCTATCATCTATCCATCTATCATCTGTCTATCAGCTATTTATCAGCTATCTATCCATCTATCATCTATCTTTCTATCATCTATCCATCTATCATCTATCCATCTATCACCTTCTATCATCTATCTGTCATCTATCAATCATCTATCTATTATCTATCCATCTATCATCTATCCATGTGTCACCTATCTATGATCTATCTTGATCTATCTATGATCTATCTATCTATCTATCTATCTATCTATCATCTATCCATCTATTATCAATCATCTATCTATCATCTATCCATCTATCATCTATCCATCACCTATCTATGATCTATCTATGATCTATCTATCAGCTATGTATCATCTGTCAATCTATCATCTATTCATCTATCTATCATCTATCACCTATCTATCTATGATCTATCATCTATCAGGTATGTATCATCTATTTATTTATCTATCAGCTATGTATCATCTATCTATCTATCATCTTATGATCTATCATCTGTCTATCTATAATCTGTCTATCAGCTATGTATTATCTATTTATTTATCTATCTATCTATCAGCTATGTATCGTCTATCTATCTATCTATCATCTATCTATCATCTGTCTATCATCTCTCTCTTCGCATGCTGGACTTATGTCTATATTATTTTCTTAAGAAACTCCAAGAAAAGAAAACATGAACTGAAACAGCTTACCTTTGCCTCTTATGCCTGAGCACTCCCCTGCCCAGGCTCCTGTGGAAGCCAGCGCCTGGCCTCAGGTGTTTTCTTAAGTCACTCTCTCAACCTTTTCGAAGCAGGTCTCCCATCCAGCCTGGGGCTTGCTGTTTCAGGAAGCATTCCCTAGATCCGCCAGCTGTGTGGTTACAAGCTCGGCTCCACACCTGGATTTCATACAGCTTCTGGGGACTGAACCCAGGCGTTCCAGGGTCCTCAATAAGCAGGTTACTCATTGAGCCGCGTCCTTGACCACTTCATCTTGATTGTCACCGTCGTCCCTGGAGTCCTAGGAACCGACCTAGAGCACCCGTCACCTTCGCATGTGCCCACGGAATGATCCCTTCAGCTTTCACTTTGCTCATGAATTTCATTTTAAAAATTTGGGGCTAATGAGATACCTTGCCAGGGAAGGGTGGTGAAGGCAATTGTCGGCAAGTCTGACAACCTGAATTCAATTCCCTGGTTCCCACAGTGGAAGAAGAGAGCCAGTTCCTGAGACTTGTTCCCTGATTCACAAACTGTGACGTGTGCATTCCAGTACACATGCAAATGCACTTTTTACACTTTTATGACTATTTATCAGGCTTCCTGTGTATGTGTGTGTGTGTGTGTGTATGTGTGTGTGAGAGAGACAGAGAGAGAGGGGGGGGGAGGGAGGGAGAGGGAAAGGAAGACACACACACACACACACAGAGAGAGAGAGAGAGAGAGAGAGAGAGAGAGAGAGAGAGAGAGAGAGAGAATGTCCTTGGAGGTCAAAAGAAAATTACAAGTTCCCTAAAAGTAGAATTACAGGCAGTTGTGAGTTTCCCAATATGGGTACTGAAGTCCAAACTGGGGTCCTGTACCAGAGTAGCAAATGCTATTAACCCCCAGCCTACCTCCCAGACTCCATGAAATTCTTGATTATCAGTTGGTGAGAGGTCTCAATTGGATTCTGGACTGAGAAGTTCCTTTCCCTTCCTGTGTCTCCTTCTGCAAGCAGCCTTCAGATGAAGATGTAGAACTCTCAGCTCCTTCTGCACCATGCCTGTCTGGAGGCTGCCATGTTCCTGTCTTGATGACAATGGACTGACCCTCTGAACCTGTTTCCTCTCTCTTTATCCTGACTCAAGACACTCATGTAGGATCAGTTCTGAAGTAAACAGAGTATGTAACAAGAGAAGGGTGGGACACAGGCATCAATCAGTGGTTTCATTCCCTAGGGGGATGTCTCTAAAATGTAGCCGTGCTAGCTGGGTAGGAATTAATGTCCTATGAAACATGCCGTAATCTTTTTTTTTTTTTTTTTTTTTTTTTTTTTTTTTTGGTGATGTATGCCTTTTTTTTTTTAATTTTTTTTATTCGATATAATTTATTTACATTTCAAATGATTTCCCCTTTTCTAGCCCCCCCACTCCCCGAAAGTCCCGTAAGCCCCCTTCTCTTCCCCTGTCCTCCCACCCACCCCTTCCCACTTCCCCGTTCTGGTTTTGCTGAATACTGTTTCACTGAGTCTTTCCAGAACCAGGGGCCACTCCTCCTTTCTTCTTGTACCTCATTTGATGTGTGGATTATGTTTTGGGTATTCCAGTTTTCTAGGTTAATATCCACTTATTAGTGAGTGCATACCATGATTCACCTTTTGAGTCTGGGTTACCTCACTGAGTATGATATTCTCTAGCTCCATCCATTTGCCTAAGAATTTCGCCGTAATCTTTTAAAACTCTTTTTGTTGTTGTTGTTGTTCTTGTTTTCTCGAGACAGGGTTTCTCTGTGTAGTCCTGGCTGTCCTGAAACTCACTCTGTAGACCAGGCTGGCCTCGAACTCAGAAGTCCACCTGCCTCTGCCGCCCAAGTGCTGGGATTACAGGCATGAGCCACCATGCCCAGCTTCTTTGAAAACTCTTAAAATCACATTTCCCTCAGCAGGCAACATGCCTAAGTCGGGGTGCTAGGTCTCTCAGGTGTTCTAGCTCCTGATTTGAAGTGGGGAATCAAAACTCAGAACAAGGAGACAACTTCCTGGTCTAATTGTCTGCAAGTTCAGTGAAATGACACTAGCAAAAGCTGGTTTGTGGCATCTGGTAACACCAGCCATGCGTGGCATCGACAGGATGTGTCAGTGCTTCCCCACACAGACAAGCTCAGCACTCAATGGATCTAGGTTATAAATCTTCCTACCATCCTATGTATTTTTTTCTAGAAAGCCTCTCTATTATAAAGTCCGATTTATCTGCTTTTATAAACACATTGGACATCTTTAAATTGTGGGCCTCTAAACATTGTGCAGGCACATAAACCTAAACATTGTATAAACTCACACATCCCATTTAAACCTCGATGCATGAACCTGTCCTTCCAAACTTCTGCACCCTGAGGACTTCTCTCAATTTCCCAACACACTTTTTTGGCTTTAACCCGACTGATATATTAGTTTGTTTTTACTAGACAATGAGTTTAGTAAAATTGTAGTTTGTAGTAATTGTAAGAGGTGTGTACAGAGGCTGTCCATGCACCCACTGCTCCCTGCTTTATATGTAGATGTTTCAAAGTAACTGTAATGGTTTGCATATGTTCAGCCCAGTGAGTGGCATTATTAGAAGGTGTGACCCTGTTGAAGTAGGTGTGCCCTTATTGGAGGAGGTGTGTCACTGTGAGTGTGTGCTTTAAGACCCCATCCTAGCTGCCTGGAAGCCAGTATTCTGCTAGCAGCATTCAAATGATGATGAAGAACTCTCAACTCCTCCTGCACCATGCCTGCCTGGATGCTGCCATGCTCCCACCTTGATGATAATGGACTGAACCTCTGAACCTGTAAGCCAGCCCCAATTAAATGCTGTCCTTATAAGAATTGCCTCAGTCATGTCGTGGTGTCTCTTCACAGTGGTAAAATCCTAACTAAGACAGTAAACCAAAAAAATCCAAATAGAGTCCTTGCATTTAATGCTGTCATGGCTTTCACTGAGAGAGAGAGAGAGAGAGAAGTCTGAGGTACATTGGCATGGGTCAAATGTTAACACTTATAAAGTGAGGGAAGCCCTTTACTTGAAAGTCACTGTTAGGGCTAGACAAATGGCTCAGGAATCAAGAGTATTATTGACCGCTCTTTCAGAGGACTCAGGTTCAATTCCTAGCACCCACATGGTGGCTTACAAGTCCAGTTCCTGGGGATTGAACACCCTCTTCTGTCATCCATGGGTACCACGTACACAACTGTTAAACAGACACACATGAAAGTAAAACAGCCATATGCATGTACAGGTAAAAATGAAGGCTTAACTTTAAAAAAAGGAGTTTCACGGTGAGGCATACACTGCTTTCGCAGAGGACCTGTGTTCGGCTTCCAGCACTTATATAGGTAACTCACAATCACCTGTAACTCCAGCTCAAGGGAATCTGAGGCCCTCTTCTAGCCTCCCTGGATAACAGAACACGTGTGCACATACACACAAACACACACATACACATAATAGATAATTTTATAAAAAGAGTCAGTGTCAGTTTGTCAGTTGTAGAAACAAACTCTATATTTTCTTTTGCTCTCAGTAAACTCAAGGATATCGAGGTGATTGCTCCCCTGTGATCCTAGCCCAGCACTTTGGAGCTGAGGCAGGAGCATCCCAAGTTGGCAGCCAGATTCAGCTACTTTGTGAGTTGAAAATAAGCCTCAGCTACACAGCTGGATCCTGTCTCACCAAAACAATTAATGATAACCAAATAATTAAACAGCACAGAGAGTCTGAAACCAGCTCAGTTGGTGCCCGTGTTGATAAATCCTTGCCTCCTGTGGCAACTTAATATTTTGTTGGTTTGTTTCTGGATGAGAGTCTCCTGCTGTATCCCAGGTTTGACTCTGATACAAGGATTCTGGTGATCACCCTGCCTCATATTCACAAGGGCTGAGCCACCACACCCCACGTGCATTTCATTTGAATCTTACTAAACCAAACAAAATGTAGAATCCACTTCCTTAGCTGCATGAGGCAAATTCCACAGGCTCTGCAGACACCTGTGGCTGGGGCAGTCACCGTGGTTAGCACAGGTATGGAACGTGGCATCATCCTAAATCTGGCACGGGCACACTTGGTGGGAAGTTAACCATGCTGGGAAAGGAGCTGGCTAAGAACGGAAGGCAACCCACAAATGCTTCAGATCTGACCTGAGGGAAAAAGTCCAAGACTTTGGGAGGCATGAACATCTGTGTCCCCCAGAGAATGGCAAGGATGGAGCACAATGCAGCTCAGATTCTCTGATGAGGTCATTTCCTTCCCATCCGGGCCAGAGCCAACAAGGCCTCCACTGGATGGGGCTGGCCTGGCCTCACTTTTACTTACAGGTCAATGTTTTGGTATTGCTATTTTGTTGTGTATATGTGGGTATGCATGCATGGCTGTGTGTGTGTGTGTGTGTATTGTCTGCTGCCTGTCTCTGTGTGTCTGTGTGTCTGTGTGTGTTTCTGTCTCTCACTCTGTGTTTGTGTCTGCTGCCTGTTTCTGTGTGTCTGTCTCTCACTCTGTGTGTGTGTCTGCTGCCTGTCTCTGTGTGTCTGTCTCGCTCTCTCTTGCTCTGTGTCTGTGTGTGTGTGTGTGTGTGTGCCTTCCTTAATCACTTTCCCTCTTATACTTCAGACAGTTCTTTCACTGGGCCCGCAGCTCTTTGCTTCAGTAACAGCGGCTGGCTAGCCCGCCTCCAGGATCTACTTGTCTCTGTTCCCGGAATCGGGCTCACAGACAGACACTGTCCCTCACGGTCCTTAGGCCGGTGCATTCAGGCCCTCAAGCTTGCACAGCAAGCTCTTTCCCCCAGGAATTGTCTCTGCAACCCTCTCTTTTCACATGTTAACTCAGTGCATTTTATTCGCATATCAAGCCCTCAAATATTTGATTAAGTATATGAAATTACTGTAGTTCTTATACATTCCAGGAGGGCTTTCTTTTCTCCCAGCTCTGAGCACGAGTTAGGTTAATACTTGTCTACTCACATGCCACAGGACTTTGGTTTTAAAACTGAAACAGTCTGATCATGTGACTTAAGGGAATAGAAAAATGGGTCACAGAATCCATGAGCTTTGCTTGAGTTTTGCTATTCTGGTACATTCTTAATTTTCATATGTGACAACCATTAATACTGCATTTAATTAAATCTCACTTCTGCTTCCCTTTCTATGCCCAATGTTAGTGCTTTTAAAACCTGTTTAATTCATGTGCTCTGGCACCCAAAGGCAGGATCTTGCACGTAGAAGAAATGAAATCATCTGTTAGTTTTTAATACATTTAAGTTAAAATAATTTCCACATGTTCAAACTAGGCATGATCTCCCCCCACAGAACTCCATATGGCTGAAATCACGCACATAAACTTTTAAGTAACGGGAGAAATGTGGGATTTCAGCATGGCTCATGTGCAAATTAGCAGGCTTTGCATGTTAGTTCTTTGCATGTTACTGTTATCAAAAGCCCGGAGGACGCCACTTAAAGAAGGCAGGGCTTTCTTTGTGGCAGTCTTCAGGAAATTCAGTCCACTGTGGATGGAGAAGGCATGGCAGCAGGCAGCTGCCTGTAGACCTGGGTCAGGAAACATGGCAGGATTGGCCACTGTCTTAGTCAGGGTTTCTATTCCTGCACAAAATAGCATGGCCAAGAAGCAAGTTGGGGAGGAAAGGGTTTTTTTAGCTCACACTTCCCACATTGCTGTTCATCACCAAAGGAAGTCAGGACTGGAACTCAAGCAGGTCAGGAAGCAGGAGCTGATGCAGAGGCCATGGAGGGATGTTTCTTACTGGCTTGCTTCCCCTGGCTTGCTCAGCCTGCTCTTATAGAACCCAAGACTACCAGCCCAGGGATGGAACCACCCACAAGGTGCCCTCCCCCCTTGATTACTAATTGAGAAAATGCCCCATAGCTGGATCTCATGGGGGCATTTCCTCAATGGAGGCTCCTTTCTCTGTGATAACTCCAAGTTGGCACAAAAACCAGCCAGTATAACCACGATCCTGCTCAGTTAGTTCTCTCTGGAAAAAGCCTCCCAACCACCCAATAATATGCCTGCTGTTTCATCTCTCTTAATCCAAGCAAGCTGAACATAGAAACTGCCCGTCACAGGTGGACTGCCCACTAAAGGGCTCCAAACAAAAACTGCTGTGAAGAAAGACATCAGTGATCAAGACAAAGGCAAAAATCAAAAACCATTTGTTAGATACTGAGGTGTGTTTTTGTTTGTTTGTTTGTTTTTGTTTTTGAGGTATTATCATAATGAGAGGTTGGCAAATCATTTCTTGGTGGGGGGCAGATTCTGAGTATCCTAGATTTACCGGTCACCCAGGTTTTTGTGATGTGGAAACTGCCAGACACAAGGCTGGACACACAAGGCTGGACACACATGCTAGACTCTGTGCTTCTGTGACAGAGATAGGACTGCCTGTGGCCCTTTGACTAGCAGGTCCAGTTTGATCTGCATTGATCCTTTTGACAGTTGACATTCACTGCTGTCCTAAATGGCCATGGCCATGGAGTCACGTGTGTGAGCAAGGGATCTCCCCGCCACACACACACACACATCATAGCATTCTGCATCCCTGAAGGCAATAATAGATATTAGAGTAGTAATGACTTCTTCCAGGTCGTTCTTCGGGTCAAACAACTTAACTAGCAACGTAGGTAAGTCTGTGAGTGAGGGTACAACCTGGAGGGTAAAGTTACATCATTTTCTAGGTCCAAGAGTTTTCTAAAGATAACTCCTTCAATCCTTCAATTCTTCAGCACAGCAACCCCACAGGAGAAGAGACCAAGGGACAGAAACACTATGAGGAGGATCCCCTGTTGCCTCTTAGTGAGCATTAGGGCCAGAGTTTGACCCAACGCAACCTTAGATCAGACGGCTCTCAATGGTGAGGTTCCCAGTCATTGTGGAACCTATTGCCTAGGTTTAAATAGTTTTTTATTACATTTCTTTATTTGTGTGTGTGTGTGTGTGTGTGTGTGTGTGCCACAGCACATGTCTAGAGGTCAGAGGACAGCTTTTGGGAACTGGCTGTCCCCTTCAACCATGTGGGTTTTGGGTATCCAAGTCCGATTATCACTCTTAGCAACAAAAGCCTTTATCCACTGTACCCCAGCTAGCTTTTCTGAGTCAGGTCTTTAATAGCTCCACAGGTTCCTCAGGGCTCTGTTTTTCCTGTTATTAAAGGCAGTGGTTAGTGCTGTTAGAATGCTGCTGGGACTGTTTCAGGAGCAGGGTGGGGGCTGCTGTATGACTTGCTCATTCACTCCTGGGTCATGAGAAGTGTGAGCTCACCAGGACTGACTCAGACGCCATGTATAGCCCTGGGAAGTATCCAACACTGCTTCCCTTCCTTTCTCCAAGTTCATTTCTGCTCAGGAATGCACAGCCCTGCACAGCACAGTAACTCCAAACCTCTGAAGCGTCTCAGTTTGAACTTTACCTTCCCCAGGTGAACAGAACCATGACCACATTTGTTAGGAATCCTTCGACCCATAGCATCACATGTGTTGTGATCGATCGCCACACGACTCCAGAAAGACCACACCAGGCAAATAGTTCCACATGAGGTTTATTGAGAGAGGAAAGGGCAAAGATGGTAGTGGAAAGAAAAGAGGGGTGGGGGAGGGAGAGAGGGAGAGGGAGGGAGGAAGGGAGAGAGAGAGAGAGAGAGAGAGAGAGAGAGAGAGAGAGAGAGGAGAGGGGCCTTTCTTTATATATGGATGACAGTCACAGGTAAAGGTGGGAGGTGAGCCAAGTGGATTCTAGCAATATGGTGGATGTTGCCTTGACAACAGGTGTGTGGGTGTGTGGGTTGCACCTATGTAATGTCACAGGTTTCAGATACCAACGGGGTCCTGATACCAACTGAGTGAAGAAAATTCATGTTCTGTGTAAACGCCTAAGAGTACTAGACACACTGACATCCAGCCTTAGAGTTTTGAAGCATATATATATATATATATATATATATATATATATATATATATATGCTCTTAAGGTATATATATATTTGCCTGAGCATGTGTAAGTATTCAAGAAGGGCAAAAAAGAAGGGATTTACTGCTGTGGAGCATTTTCTGAGCCCGCTCCCCTCCCCACCTCCAAGATTCTTTGGACATATGCAAGTCTTTTGACTTTCTTTTTTCCTATGTCCTCTGACATGCAAGGTCACAGAATGATATTGGCTCAATCTACAGCTGAGGGCTACCAAGCATTAACCTTGATTTCAGAACTTGTGATTCTAGGAGGCAGGTGTGGGGGCACATGACTACACAGTCTTAGCCCAGAGCTAAAGCATGAGGATCTGGAAATCTGGAGTTTAAGGCCAGACAAGCCTGAGTTAACACAGTGAGGCTTGTCTTAAAAAACAACAAAAACAAACAAAAATAAAAAACAAAAACAAAACAAAAAAAAAAACAACTTGAAAACAAACCAAAGGAACTGACATATCATTCCACTAATTGTTTATAACTTTATTATATATGGAGTCTGATGGCCCCGAGGCACCCTGGAAACAGATATTCTTTTTTTAAGAGATTTATTTATTTATTTATTTATTTAATGTAAATGAGTACACTGTACCTGTCTTCAGATGAGGGCATCGGATCCTATTACAGATGGTCATGATCTACCATGTGGTTGCTGGGAATTGAACTCAGGACCTCTGGAAGAGCAGTCAGTGCACTAAACCACTGAGCTATCTCTCTAGCCCCATATAGTCTTTGTTCTTAAGGTATAAGTCTTTGCTCATTGATAGGTTGGATTTAGCAAACACCTGCTACTTGTTAACTAAAATCCTTCATCCTCTCCTCAGTCTCATTCCAGAAAGCACTTAAAGCAACTTATCAAGAGGTAGGTGAAATGGCTCCCTCTCAATGAGGAGAGGTGAGTCAGGAAAGCTCAAGGGAACCGGAGGTGTGGGCAACACAGACGCCTGGCAATGACGACATACATATTTGTTAGAGGTGTGCCCAGGCAGGCGGACTCTCTGTTTCACCCTGGCAGAAGGAGGGGTTAGGTGAGTAGGTAACTCACACCGCTTTCAATGCTAAAACTGCCTAATCACTCTACTGAGGAGCAGTTCCACCTGGCTAGGAGATGAGACCTTTCTCTGAGTTCTCAGAGAGAGGACACCCTCTGTTGTCTTAAACGTCTCATCTCACAGGGACAAAGTGGATAGATGCATTCACACAGCTGAAGTGCAGTTTTGGTAAAAAAAAAAAAATTGATGGCATAAAAGGAACTGCTGCTGGTGTACATGTGCGTGTATGTGTATGTGTGTGTGTGTGTGTGTGTGTGTGTGTGTGTGTGTGTGTGAGTGAGTGAGTGAGAGGGGGGGGAGAGAGACAGAGAGGGCAGAGAGAGAGAGAGAGGGAGAGAGGGAGGAAGGGAGAGAGGGAAGAAGAGAGAGAGGGAGAAAGGGAGAGAGGGAGAGGGAGAGAGGGCAACCTTGAATGCTATTTCTCAGGCACCATCCAACTTGTTTTTCTGAGACCCAGTCTCTCTGCTGGTCTGGGGTTTGGTAGCCAGGCTAGGCTGGCTGTTCAGGATCCACCTGTCTCTACTTCCCCAGCCCTGAGGTTATAAGCACAAACCACTACTTAGGTTTTAGGGACCAAACTCAAGTTTCTCGTGCTCATGTGGCAAGCACTTTACAAAGTGCGCTCCAGAGGATTGCTGAGAGAGCTGGTAACTACCCTTCTCCACCTATAATATGCACAGGCGTCCCCGCACACACGAGATGCACTTGTGCTTCCTTGGAACTTGTGGTTTACAGATCTCTTTTCTTTTGTACTCACCCCCTTTTCTGAAATACAGCAGCTTTATTTGCTGTGAAGTAACAAACCATGAGGCTATCAACAAGACACAGTCATTTTATTCTGAGACTGGTTGATCTAGTACAGCTTCCTTTGGAGTAACACGAATGCAGAATCACTGAGCCTATGAAAGGAAACCAATCAGAAAGAGGGCTTGTTTTCTGCCCTTTCTCCATCAAGCAGAAACTGATGCTGCTTCGGGTAACAGATGGGGCTAGGAAATCAATCAGAGTCCTGATGTTGAGAGTTCTTGAGAAGTGTGAGGTATGAACAAGGCTCATTGGCCTAACCTCTTTGGGATGCTGGTTGCTTTTCTGAAACTAAAGTAGTTTATGCTGCAATATGGTCTGCCGATTCTCACTTCAGGGCCTGAATGTGCCATCATCCGGCTACCTTGTACATTCTTTTTGTGATTTATGGGTGAGACTTGTCTTCCAAAACCAGATTACACTGTCGAGGCAGGCAGCATCCTCACATGCAGAAGGACTAAAGGCAAGCGCCACCATACCTGGTCTATTTTTAAAAGTTATTTATATGCACATGTGAGGGTCTACCATGTGACTATGGAGGGTGTCAGAGTCATTGGAACAGAACTTCCACACTGTAGTGAGCTGCCTGATGGCCGTACTAAGAACTGAACTCAGTCCTCTGAAATAGTAAATGCTCATGCCTGCTGAACCATTACCAGCCTCACCCCCAGCCCTGCCCAGTCCCAGAAACTGAAGCAGTTCCTTGCTTTCCAAATGCTTTAAAGAATTATGAACTCCTGCATTAAACATTATAAAGCTCTTCCCCTCCATGAGTGTGTGTATGTGTGCATGTGTATGCATGAGTATTGGATGATCAATCATTCTCTGCCTCAGTTACACTTATTCTTTCTGCCAACCTGGTGGCTAGCACGGATCCTCCAGCCTCCACCTTCCACGATGCTGGGTTACAGGCTCACACAGCGTGGCTGCATCCAGTTTTTTACATGGATGCTGGGAACAGAACTCAGGTTCTCAGGCCAGAATTTCAAGCCTTCTATTCTGGTGACACAGTCTGAGTCCCATGAGGACTAGCTGTGTATGAAACAATTCTCATGATGGGGCGAATTTAGCTAGAGGTAGAGTTACATGTAAAGTCAAAACTGATATTTCCCAATATCCATAGCAATAAATAGATGCACAGAACATGCATGGCTTTGGCTGCCTTTTCACCCCCCCTCTTCTCCACAGAGGAAAGTGCTTAGTGTTGTGGGCTCCGGGGCTTCCTTCTCTGCCTGGGAACTATGTGGTACCCCCTTCTTCCCATGGCCTTAATGGCTAGAGAGTCAAGATTCCCAGATAGCTGCTGATACCTACAAACCAGAATCCCTGGCCCAAGCTTTTAGGACTCTACAGACCCCTAGGTGGAGGAGTCTGGGCCCTGAAATAGAAACATTTTCTTCAAACCCAGCCATGCTCCCACATAGATTCTTATTGGAGAGTGTTAGCACTGTGGACCCAAGAAGATAGTGTCATGGTAAAATTTCTCTGTTAAGGTTATTCCATGGTTATGGAGAAATGTGCTTTCCCATGGGGTCAGGTTCAGCATGTAGGTAAAGGGAGAACCCATGCATGCTGCAGATACATCACAAACTTGCTTGTAAGAAAGGATGGCATGGGCCGAGGAAGTACCTCAGCACTGAAAGCGCTTGCTGCATGCGGGAGCATGAGGACTGGAGCGTGGCTCCCCAGAACACGTCAGCTGCATGCGGGCTCCTGCCTCTAGTTCCAGGTAAAGAAAGTGGAGACAGGGTATCCCAGAGCAAGCTACCTAGTTAGGCCAGCCATACAGTTGAGCTCTGGGTTCAAATGAGAGACTCTGCCTCGATGACTAAGGCGGGGAATTAACCAAGGAAGACTCCCAGCCTCGACCTGGGGGACATTAGGGAATGAGGAGTCCAGGATGATTGTTTGGATTTTGAGCTGAACCATTATAGAATGGTGAACCTGTTGCTGAGATGGAGCTGTGTAAGGGGGAGAGTCTGAGGCAGGAGCAGGTAGGAAGCAAACTCTTATCCTCAGCATGCTGGGCATAAGATGCCACAGGATGCCAAGCTTACCATGATAAATAAAGAGCGTGATGTGGTTTTGAGAGTCACATTCTAGACTCAAAACACGAACTGGATAAAGTTGTGGGGGCATGAGAAAGAGGACAAGTAAGTTTTCAATATCCAAGAATAGAACCAACCCAGGTGTCCATGGAAGTGGACAAAGAAAACGCGGTGTGTGTACACAAGTGGAATTGTTCCCACCATGAAGAACAAGGTAATATTGTTTGTGGAATGGATGCAACTAGAGATTGTCATAGGAAGCAAATTCAGCCAGTCTGGGCCAGATAGTCATGTGTATTCTCCTATATGGTTCCTGGATCTCACATGGATACATAAAAGTCATACATGTCAATATGGTCCGAAAGTAGAAGCGAAACTGTCTGGGGAGACGAGGGGCTGATGGGAGACAAGGAAGAGGATGGAAGAGTAGGGTACCTGTCTGGTATAGGGGAATATACTTAATATTTAATATATACTTGCATGAAAATGCCCTTGCATCAATAAAATGAGAGAAATCAAATTTTAAATAAAAGTAAAAGCTACTTTGGAAATATCAGAAGAGGGAACTGATGAAGATTTTGAGAAGTGCATCCTGGGTGATGGGGAGCCAGGAGAGGCATCATCATCGCTAAGGGAAAGAAAGCACATGAAGGAGTGGGCGGAGTTGCATTTGATGATGTGCTAATGGCCTTCAAGACTTCCAACTTTAGTTTAGAGCTGAAGGGATTATTAAATAGCAACGGATATTTCCAGGACCAGGGTTCACCATGTGCAGAGAAACCTGCACACATTTCCATCTTCCAGTATGAGAAGCCTGATCTATTTTTGTCTACCGCTTACTATATTTTGTGAGAGGAAATTTCCATCCATTATTACAAATGAGGAAGCCTGTGGTAGGGCCTTGGATATAGCTCAGTGGACTGAGTGCTTACTTGTGGCAAAGCAAGGATGGCATTGGTTTTATCCCCAGAACCTACACACAAATGTCACACTTAAAGACACATTTATAATGTCACTGCTGGTTAGGCAGGGACAGACAACCTCTGGGACTCAGAAGACAGCTAAACTAGCCAGGCTACTTGTTGAGTTCCAGGCCAAAGAGAGAGCCTGTCTTGTGTATCATTTGGTGGCATTTACAAAACCCAAGCTACCAGTTAAACACAGTTTTCTACCTCTGGTGATTGTCTGGGAAGACGTATAATAGGTTATACTGTTCACTATTCTTTGAAGCCCTCTGTTTCGTTCCAGTGTTCTCAGGCTGGTAGAAAAATCTGTCCCTTGCCAGGAGAGAGGGGAGGGGAAGTCCCTGTCCTTGTTTCAGCTTCATTTCTCCAGCCTTACGTGACTGCCTATCTTGGAGCTTCTGAATAGAATGTCAAGGGTCAGTGTCTGCTACTTGACCTGAGGGAAACAGCAGATATGTGCATGTCCATGCTTGTCTATGTGTGTGAGTGTATCTGTGTGTGTGTGTATGTATTTTCCATAGATGGAAATCATGTCAGCTAATAATTTGCTGTGCCCTCTTCATCTTTTGTCCCTAGAAAAACACCAGGGCTGTCACTCCTGAGTGTCATAGAAGAGGATTCATCAAGCTCTGGGTATGCCAAGGCTTCGATGGCATGAGCATCATCTAAGGTATCTCAAACAACACTGTTGAGAGAGACAGAAAGAGAAAGAGAGAGAGAGAGAGAGAGAGAGAGAGAGAGAGAGAGAGAGAGAGAGAGAGAGAGGAGGGGGGAAGAGGAAGAGGAGAGAAGAGAGGAGAGAGACAAGAGAAGAGGGAAGAGAGAGGAGAGCAAACATTCAGCAAGCCATGGGAAGTTTCTGCCCAGGGTTCTCACCAGGCTGTGAGAACCAACTGCCTTCTAAAGCTGATCCAGTAAGTTGGGTATCTTAAGAGTGATTCCATCATAGAGGTTACCACAAAACTAAGATTTTCTTTTTTCTTTTCTTTTCTTTTCTTTTCTTTTCTTGACATTTAACTCTGCAGTCTATGGCTCTGGCTCTCTAGTCCCCACTCTCTGAGCCCCTCTCCTCCTGACTCCTACTCCATATCCAAGTGTGAACCATCCTGTTCCAGATGCCATCCATTCAAAGGACTTGTGCCTTCGCATGAAGATTTATTTGTTAGTTTAATCCAGGAAGTGCCTCTGCCGTGTTTTTCAGTGGAGGTCCTGAGAGTACACACATCCTCTCTGGCTAGTCATCCCAGGGTTGTGTGGCCATTGTTTGCTAGAGGGGTGTTGAAATTTCTGGAGGAAACAGTCTGTAAAGGAGTCCATGGCAAAGTCTTCCTTTGGACAGCAGCGATAAGGAAACACATGTGCATACACGAGCCAGAAAACCAAATCTTTCCCTGTCTTCCCTCTCTCCTTCCAGTCTCCAAGTGCTCATACAATAATTGTATCAGGAGACCTTTTAAAATAAAAGCGTAGTTAATTCAGGTACCCCAGGCCCTGGCTGGGGGGCTTCACCTTGTGAACGATGCCAGCTTTGAAATGGTATCTTCTTGGAACTTGACAATGACACAAATGATGCTTCAGTTTCAAACATTTTTCTCCTCTTAAGAGACCCTGTAGGGGCTGGAGAGATGGCCCAGTGGGTAAAGCATCTGCTGCTCAGGCTGGGAACCTGAGTTCCAGACTCCAAACTCATATGATAGCTGGGCATCGCTGTGTGCATCTGACTCCACTGTTTGCAAGTACAGACAGGCAGAACCCCAAGTCCTGTCATTGTATTTATTATACATAAATACCATGAAAGAAATGTTAATGCTGCCTTAAAACGTTGTTATCAAATGGATTTCATGGAAAATCTTTTCCACAATCATCATTCAGATCTTTTGGTGATAATGTAAACTTCAGACACAGGCAAAGTTTACTAGGCTGTCTGTGGAGGAAGGGGAAAGGGGGTGGAACTCATAAGCAGTTATTGCTTCATCCATCTTCTCTGATTCAGTCACTGGGGACTTAACCATAGAAACAATATTGATTCATCCTATTTTTGAAGCCCACCCAGAAGAAATCCTCTCCCACCCATGATATTTCTGAGAGAAATGCTGGCCCGGGGTATTGCTTCTTCCAAAGGCGATCTGGCTGGCAGAAAGCAATATACTGCCTGGAATTCACAGCATCTCTCTGTTTGTGAAAACAAACAAAAATTCATTTCTGCTCCCCACCCCCACCCCTCTTCTCTGTCTCCTTTTTCAAGATTTATCTCACAGAAATCAATTTCTCATCTCTTTCCCCACTCGATTTCATGAGTGCAGAGGGGACGCTCAGGAAGGTGGGGCGGAGTTTGCAAAGCTTGCTCAGAGTGTCCTGTGGTCCCTGTGAGCCTGGGAGGATTTAATTAAACTCCCCACAGTGCTGACTTCAGGTAGATGACACCCCCCCCCCCCCCGTCTCTATATTCTTTATCTACTTCTGTTTTCCTGCTTTTCCATAACACACATTTAATATTCATGAAGTGACGCGCATAGAAATTAAACCAAAGAAACAAAAATATGGGTTTTGTGGGCAGGCCGAATGGCTCGGCAGGTAGAGCTGCTTGTGTGCAAGCCCAGAGATCTGAGTTTGATCCTCAGATCTCATCTCCTAAGGCAGCAGGAGAGAACTGACTCTTGAGTTGTCCTCTGACCCCCACAGTGCGTCATGGCAAACATGCTTTTACATACACATAATTTTTTATAAGGTTATATAGATTTCAATATTTTAGTCAAATTCCCTTCTTACAAAATACAGGGCTATTCTGCTTTCAAGCGATATGACCATGTATCCCAACAAGATTTGCCTTTTTTTAAGTCAGAAGTGCTGCGGCCCAAGCATCATGCTCCTTCCTCAGCCTCCTGGGTGCTGTGGTTAGAGATGTACCTGCCACGTGGTCTCCCCTTAACCATCGAGGAAACAAAACCCGAGATTCTAACCTGTTGGTTTCAGGGCTACAAGAAAAGGAGACACAATCTGAGCATGACTGAACTAAAAGGCCCTGTTGTTGTATACCTTCTGAGGAGGTGGCAGTACCGCTGTTTGAACTTAGATCTCTCCGATCGAAATCTACTTTAACCACATTTCCTCCCTTTTTTATTTGTCTAAAAATCACTCCTGGCTTGATTGCCATGATGTCTTTTGGAAGAAAAAAAAATACATGGTTTTCCTCTGATAATTAAATGGCCTGTTTCTGTCTCTGTTTCTTCGCCCCTGCCCTTCCCCCCTCTCTCCCACCCCTTCCCTCTTTCTCTTCCTCATCTTTTCTCCCTTTCCTTTCTTTCTTTTTAAAATGAGATATCATCCTACCTTCATCCTTAGAAAGTACCCGTTCTAAATTCAGAAAACCCACGAGGGTTGCCATTCAAACCTACACAGAAGCTTAAGAGGCCAAGTACCAGAAACTGAAGGGGCCATGGGACAAACCAGAAAACAGAGATGTGAAGTGAGCCCAGGGTGAGTGAGGCCAGTCAATGCGGAGTGAATAGTGTTGTACCTTATCCATCTCATTCCTCTGCAAGCTACAGTGCTGGAAGTGACGTAAGAGCTTGTAGGTGGCTCCTCAGGTAAAACCCGCTGGCTCATGCCAGCTGCCGGGCAGCCCCTTTCAGCAGGCAGCCCCACAGAGCCTTGCCACGTGGCCTGCCCACTTTTCTGAGTTGCGGCTTCACATTTTTTATAAGGTTATATAGATTTCAATATTTTTCTTTATCCCTCTTCCCAGTTCTGGCCAAAGGCTAAGGATGGTTTCCTGGTACTCGGGCCTGTTCTCACTCTTTCTGAAGACCCCTCTCTTCTTTTGCTTTGTGGCTGCTGTCAGTCTATGCTGCAAGGGGCGTGGCTTTATCTCTTACCTGGCTTTTCCTCCTGGCAACTGTTAATATTTAGAGCTCACCTGCCTAGTCCCCCCCCCCCCCACACACACACATCCCTGTCTTAAACTCTAATAAACCTGTCCCCAAGCTTCAGATAAACAACTCTTGATGCATAATCCTAAGCGGTAATAAGGTGACAGGAGGAATTTGACTTCCAAGGGGAGACACACACACACACACACACACACACACACACAGAGAGAGAGAGAGAGAGAGAGAGAGAGAGAGAGAGAGACAGAGACAGAGACAGAGACACAGAGACAGAGACACAAATACCAAGAAACACACATAGAGAAATAGCTCACACTTCAGAAGAGATGATTTAAAATGCTGTTCAGTCCTGATTGACATTCGAAGATTTTGTAGGCAGAACTGAAAACCCTTCTTTCTACCGGGCAGCATTAATGACCACAAGCCCTGCCTAAGAGAGAGAAATATTTTCACTTCCTTCGAGATTCGAAGCCTTTCCCTACCAATGCTTAGTGGCTTAGTGTTTTCCTTCCCACAACCCTGCTTTCTCTTTCTTAAGCTTCTATTTATTTTCATTTAGTTCAGGAGGAGACACAGGATTACTCCTCTTTCGTGGGGTTCCAGAACTGATGTCAAGTTTAATTGAAGGCTGAGGGAATGGACCTGATGGCAGAAAATATGAATCAGCCTGGCTGCCAAGGCGCAGATTATGAAGCTGGCCGTGTGCTTCGAAAGCCATCCCAGGTTTCAATTTCGGAAAGCAGGATTTAGGAATAACTGAAATCAATGCCCGGGGCTCAAGAGGGGAGAATGAAGCCGCACCTGCCCTGCCTCCATCCTATTAACTTCCTTACCAACTTCAGCCCCAATTTCAAGCAGAATTAGTTAGAGAATGGGACATTCAGGAGACCAGGGAATTGTTAAAGTGGGAAGAACCAAACTTGTCGAGTCACCCCACGGAGAAGTCTGGGGAGGCCATGTTGGGGTACAGATGGATAAGCAAACCTGTCCCACGCTGCCTCACATCGGGGCTCTGGGTCCTAAGAATCAAAGGGTTTTGTTATTGTTGATTTTGTGACCCTGAGCCAAAACAAGTAAGTGCACCAAATATCCAGCCTTGCATTTAAGGCATTTTGGTGTCTGTGCTGCGTTAAAGGAAAATATTCACCTTCCCCGGCCCCCACCCCTGTTGCTATGTATGTTGGCAAATATCCTATCCAAAGAACTGTGCTCCAAGAACTCTGGAAACACCTGCCAGTAGAAAGAAAGCTCGGGAGCCTTGTTTAAACAAGCACGCCTGCCAACTTTCCAGGGCTGTTGGTTTTGTAGGAGTGAATAGCTTGGATTATTTTAATATCTATTTGGTGGAAAAGAGGATCACAGCCACGGAGATGAGGCCGGGCACCAAACGACCTGGGATTGTGTCGATCTTTCCTTCTCTATTTTTCAAAACATTGTCTTCTCAATCTAGCATGAAGAGAAAGGAAAAACCAAAACAACAACAACAAGATGAAAAAATACAAGGCAGTGCTAATCCCACCGGCTCCTCCATAGGCTGGGCTTCGGAGAAGCTTGGCTTTGAACTCACGACACTGGTAGGTTCTTTTCCAGTGGCTGTGGTAAAGCGCTCTGAGAGAAGCAGCTCAAAGGAGAAAGGGTTGGCTTTAGTTCCGGGCTAGAGTCCATCACTGTGGGAAAGTGAAGGGGGTGGGGCTTGGAAGTGGCCAATCAGATCAATCCACACACAGGAAGCCATGAGCAATGCATGCTGGTGCTGCTCCACTCACTAAGTCCGTTCATAGAGTCTAGGACCTAGGGAATGGTCCTGCCCACAATAAAGATGGATAGTCCTACGCCAATTAGTGTAATCAAGCTGATTCTCCACAGGCATGACTAGAGACCTATCTTCCCGTTGGTTCCAGAGTCTATCAAGTTGACAATTAAGACCATCACATATGGTTTCTAAGAAACATGATACAAGGCTCCAGTCTCTGCTGCATGCACGGGTGGTAAAATGGATCCTTTAGACCAGCGGTTCTTAACCTGTGGGTCACAACCCCTTTGAGGAGTCAAGTGACCATTTCATAGGGGTCACCTTCACCATCTGAAAACACAGATACTTACATTATGATTCAGAACAGTAGCAAAACTACAGTTATGAAGTAGCAAAAAAATAATAATAATTCTATGGTTGGGAGGTCACCGCAGCATAAGGGACTGTATTAAAGGGTGGCAACGTTAGAAGGTTGAACCACAGCTCTAGGCTATCAGGGCTTCATAGATTCCATTCGAAATATGTTGCATAACAGAGAATCAGGCGTCCCACTTGGCCATGATCACACTTTCCAGTTTGATTCTGAGTGCTGATCAGACACTAATACACAAAGTAGTTCTCTCGTCTCCTGAACGAAGGACGCATTGATCATGGTCCCATAGGCAAGAAGCTCTCTTGGAGCAGTGACTAAAGATATATAAAGATATATAAGCCATCATGACCAGCATGAAAGATGCGCGCTCCAGACAATGGGACTCGGTGGCTCATCAGTAGATTGTGTGAAGGTTTTTGAAGTAAGGAAGTTGAGGTGGGAGGGGTCTGCCACACCCTGCTTGCAGAGCCTAAGGTGTTCGCTCTGAGCTTGCTGGGCTCTGTGGTTGAGTATGGTATGGTGTATGTCTCTGGGCAGAAACTGTGTGATGTTATTCCAAAAGTGTCTCCACCTGGAGGTACTGGTGGGTTTAGAAGGAATCACATGGAAAATCTGCTTCCCCGTTCATTCTTTCTCCGTGCTGGGGGAATGCTGAGATTCTGACTTACTCCTTCGGGTCACAGCTCCTTCAAAAGGCCACTTTGCTTCTTACCTTTTGTTCCTCAGTTTCCCCACCTTATAGCATTAGAGTTGGGACTCTGGTAATGGCCCAGATGGTAAAGTGTTTGCTGGAGAAATATGAGGATGTGAGTTTAATCACCACAACCTACATAGAGGTGTCATGTGCTTGTAGTGGCAATCCTGAAGGGATGGGAAAGTGGATGTGGCTCAGAATCAGCCTAGCTACTGACCTACTTATGGAGACTGTATAAAACATATACTGGGTATGGTCCTGATGAGCAAGGCTGTCTTCTGGACTCCAGATATATGAACAACTATGTACATGCACACACACACACACACACACACACACACACACACATATCTGTCCACTATTTCAGTGGACACTAAACTTTGGGGTTCTTAGAGCTATACTAGAGATTTCACAAATACAACATGATAGAGCACACCCTCCCCCTCCCAATTTAAAAAGAAATAAAGCAAGAACCATCTGTCAGGTCCTACAATTAATGAGTGCATTGAAGAATTATCCAAGGAACACATAAAAACTGATGTGCTCTATCCTACAAATTTGCACACACAAGCATATAGCACGCATATGATAAACTTTTCTACACTATGCTGGTATGTGACCTCTGCTCTCCTAGAAATGTGTTTACCCCCCTGGGAGGAATGTCCCCGCCTGCCCAAGGAATGCAGTGGGCAAGATGTTTCCTCTCCTCTCCTTAGCAATGCAGCTCAGCATGTTTGAGGGCATTAGGCAAACAATCCCCATGCAGCCACTTCTGATTCCTGAGCACATCTGGTGATAGTAATATGAAATATTCTGTATGCTCTCAATCAGCATTACCGTAGTATTCTGGGTTTGTTAAATCTCAAGTTTGATTTCAGCTTCTTGGCACCAGGCACTGGCAGTCTCTCTCTCCCTCTCACACACACACACCACACACATATACACAAAAAAATGCACACATACACATACATATATACACACATACATATATACACACATACACATACATATATACACACATACACATACATATATACACACACACATATATACACACAAACATACATACATACATACACATATACACACATCACACATATATACACACAAACATACATGCACACACACATATATGCACACATTACACACAAATATACATGTACACACACACACACACACACACACATATATATATATATATATATATACATACATACACATATAAAACACACACACACTACATAATCTAATGCAGTAGAACTGGGGTGGGTAGTCTAGGAAATACCAGTAAATCCAACCCTAGGTGACTCTGCAGCTCTGTGGAGATGGGCTATTCTAGAAGCCTAGGATGCTAAGCAGCACCTCTATTTTGACACATATAGATATCAGTAGGACAAACACTGTTTTTCCGAATCAGGCTGCCTATGTCAGCTGAAATAAATTGCTGTTGCTATCAAAGCTGACTACTCTTGGCAGGAAACACAGCCACCAGTTAACGCAAATAGAGACACACAAGAAAAGGAAGGGGGAAGATAGTATTCTCAAGGTGAATGCTACCATCTCAATTCTTTTCCTCAAGAAAATCAAATGCTAAAGTCAAGTTGTGATTGTAGTATTGCTTCTTGAAGGTTAGGGTTGGTGTACAGCAACCCCGGCCCGTGTAAACCTCAAATATGCATCTGTCATTTGATAAATCATTCAAGGTTACATCAGTCAATGAGGTTATCTGTCTGTCTGCCTGTCTGTCTGTCTGTCTGTCTGTCTGTCTACTGTTTTTACTGCCAGGACAAAACACCATGACTAAGGCAACTTATAGAAGAAATAATTTATTAGTGCCTTACAGTTTCAGATAGTCAGGTGAGTCTATGACCATCAGGGCAGGGAGCATGGCAACAGGCAGATAGGCATGGCATTAGAGCAGTGGGTGAGAACTCACATATTTATCTGTAAGAAGGAGGCAGAGAATGCTAACTGGGAATTGTGTCACAGCTCACCCCCCAGTGATAGTCCTCTGAGGCCACACCTTCTAGTCCTTCCCAAATGGTTCCATCAGTAGGGGACTAAGCGTACATATAAATGAGCTCCCACCTGTATTCTTATTTAACATTGTTATAGTATGGGGGGCATTCTCATTCAAATTGCCACACCATCTCCCCTGCACCATCTATCTATACATTAATCTTACATTTCATTTCTCATTTATTATTCATATCATCTATCTATCCATCTATCTATCTATCTATCTCATCTATTATAATATCTATCTTCTGTCTTATCTACCATCTGTTATCTATATCATCTCTCTATCTAATTGTTGGGGATTGGTTCTAATGCATTGAATTAATCTGGCCCCCAAATTGGGAATCTGTGTGTCCAAACACTAAAGGTTCTTGTCCCCAATTGATTTTTGATGGATCAATAAAGAGCCAACAGCCAATGACTGGGCAGATAGATTGAGGTGGGACCTTTAGATTTGTGTGGGATAGGAACTGGGAGAGAGGAAGCAGAGATCACCATGATTGGGAAGAAGAAAGACCAAACCTAAAGGCCCACCAACACATGAGAATCAGGGAAAGTGGCCACATAGGCCACTTCCCCAAATGTGTTTGGATTAGCAGAGGTGAAATATAGATTTTAAAAGATGTTAATTCAGGAGTACCAGAGGGGAGTGTTTGCTAGCAGTGGGAAGGATTAGAAACACTCAGTCATTAAGCTAGTCAAGGCACATTAAAATTAACTGACGTGTGTGTGTGTGTGTGTGTGTGTGTGTGTGTGTGTGTGCTTCATTCGAGAATACAGATATCTCTTGGGTGGGTGTTCTCATGTAACCTGTCGGTTTATCTAAACTAGCCACAACATCTAATCTAGTGTTTACTTCATCTACTATCTTTTGTCCACCTTTATCATCTATCATTTGTCTATATATTTTTATCATCTATTTTTTTCCTGCTAGCTAGCTATAAATTGATCAATCATCTGTTTATCTAACTGTCTCTATAGCTCCATCTGTCAATGTCTGCATAGGACCTGGCTTGACAAGCCTGTGTACACACCTCAGACCACCAGGAAGAAAACATTTGGGAACCAAAGGCAGAAACCGTTGCTGGAGTCTGTAGGAAGAATGTACTCCTTGTCAAGGAAATGCCATTTCTATTATTAAAGTCTTTCCATTGACCAAAACATATCTAACCAAATGAGAGAAGAATATCTTCTTTGTGAACAAATGGTGTCAATTGGAGCTTCAAAACACCTTCACGGTAGCTCTTAGAATATCATTTAATGGCTTTGCTGGGCACAAGAGCCGAAGTGATATCTTGATTACTAACTTGGTTGTGTCTGGAATTAAATGAGGACATGCCTTTGCGTGAGACATGTCCGGGAGAGATAAACTGAGAGGAGATCCAACTCTGGAGTGGGTAGTAGTACTGTCTGGTGACCCACAGTGTGAGTGGTGGCACTGCCTGGTGGCCCAGACACAACATGGTATGGAGACACGGCAGAGCAGCCTGTCTGCTCTCACTCCTTGATGGTGATGTCTATCCTGTTGTGGCTGTCACTGCCAACCTTCACTGAGAACAGAACCAAAATTCTTTGCTCTTCCAATGTGAACTAAACCTCAGTAGCTGTCCTGGAATCTTCCAGGCCTTTGGCACCAAATTGAGATTCCTGGGAATCCCAAACTTGCTAACAGAGCAGTTCCCAAGTTCTCAGCATCTTGAGCATGCAGACAGCCCTTGCTGGACCACCCAGCTCCTCTTGTGTAAGCCAGCTGAGTAAGTGCCTTTGGGACACTCTATTCATCTGGAGAAACTTGACATGTCACAATAACCTTGCCAAAATGACACAGATTGACCATGGCATTTGAGGTTTTAACATGCTACATTTGTTACCCATATTCTTTTTGAGAAATCTTATGCATATGTTTGTGTGCCTGTAAGAGCTTATGTGTACCACATGTGTGCAATAGTCCACAGAGGCCAGAAGAGGGTGTCAGACCCCCTGTAGTTAGAGTAACAGGTGACTGCCTTGCCATGTGGGTGCTAGGTACCCAACACAGGTCCTCTGTGAGAGCAGTAAGCACCGTTATGCTCTGAGCCATCTCCCCAGTCCCCACATTCTTATTTAACATTACTGTTGTTTTTTTTTAAACACAAGATTATCTTGCAGTCACAGTAATCCTCCTGCCTTAGCCCCCTAAATGCTGAGGCTACAGGCATGAGTTAAGGTTCTCCAGAGGAACTTTTAAATTAAACCAGCTCACTTCTCTAATTTTTCTGTCTTCCTATGTAATGATAGCCATGAAATTACTGGTTTGATATGCAAATTGTTATGTGCATTGTAAAAATGAAATTAATTATAGCCACTGGGATTACTTGTTACACTGCTGTAAGTCATTTCTGCACACACACACACTCAGGAGCATTAGACTATCTCATCAAATAACTGCCGGAGAGCTGGGTTGAAGAATTTGCTACAAAAGCTATAAAGAAAGAAGCAATTTTAGTGACCAAGGAGAAAGATCTGAGATGGGAGATATACCCAGGCTTGGAAAAGCCCAGAAGATATTTTCCATTAGAGGTACCTGGAGTTTGGCTAGGACAGGCTCATGGATTTTTGACAGATGGTTCCTACTGCTTGGGTTATAACTTCTAAAAAGAATCTGCTGTTAAGAACTTGAAATAATTGAGTTCATCAAGCCAAAGAGATGGAAGATGAAACAGACATGAACTTTGCCCTCAGTCCTTATGGTCTATCGGTGCAGAGAAGCAGCAGAAGATGGGACCAGTGTGGAGTACTCCACGAGAGGCTGTGAGCTAAACGTTAGGACCTTTCCAGAGAGGCAGCCTGGGAAGACACTGAATGGGGATCATGGCAGAGCTGAAGGGCCTGGTGAAGAGGGTGTGGTTGTGGATCCACACATCCCTTCCACATCCCTTGAAAATCAGAGCTAAATTATGACTTGCACTAGTGCATGTGCGTTGCATGTGCATGTGACCATGTGTGCTTTAGAGTTTAGGACTAAGGGAATACATAGTGTAGGTAAAATACCCAAGTGCTTCATTTCCACATGGAGTTACTATTACTTTGCCTCCTTCATATAACTTTTAACTCAATGACCACTGGAAATCTACAGGCCCATAGAGGCACAACCATAGAGACCAGTAAGCAAAACCAGACTCACTGACCCGCCCTTCTCACTTTCTATTTTTAAGAGAAGGACCCACTACTTAATCCAGGCCAGTCTTGATTGGACTTTCCATCTTCCTGACTTTGCCTCCCAAGTGCTGGTGGGGTTAAAGGCGTGCACCACCATGGCTGGCTCATGTCTGTGGCTCTTTCTTTTATTCTTGATAGCTTACAGATAATTAGGCCTCATTCAACAAAGACGTAAAAGATTTGTTTTGTGTTGTTTTTTTCCCTCCATCTTCTTTCCCATCTTCCCTCTTCCCCTGTAGCTCTCTTCATGTCACGTGACCGTTTGTCCCGCCCCACCCCACCCCTTTATCTACACCTTGGTCCCCTGGTCTCCTCTAAGCCTTGTTTTGTTGCTTCCATTCCATACCATAGAACTTGATCCTCACAATTCAGAGCAGGCCAAGCACATGCTTAAGATTACCAATGAGTTAGAAAGACAATGGTTTTAACCTGAAAAATGAATGATCTTTTAGAGCCCGAACATGGTTATTTGAAAAGCAATAAACAAACATCAACATCAAAACTAGGCAGGTGTGACTGTGACAGTACACACCTTTAATCCTAGCACTCGGGAGGAAGAGATAGGAGGATTTCTGTGAGCTCCAGGTAGTCTAGTCTACATAGAGAATTTCACAGCAGCCAGGGCTACAAGGTGAACCCTGTCTCAAAAACAAACAAACAAATAAGAAGCAAAAGAAAAGTCTAGGTTTTCTTGCACTTGTTTGATATGTTAGCATCGTTCTACTCTCTGGAGTTCCGTAGGAAAAGGACCGGAGGAGATAGCATGAGCTGGGCAGCACCCTGGTCCACTGGGGTAACCTGTGCTGTGCTGTTAAGTGTGAAGTCTTTGAAGATCCGTCATGAGAAAATAAAATGGGGGAGACCTGGTAACTGGGGCTGTACAGCCACCTCTGGGACAAGATTAAAGTGGCACTCTGTCCTGCTTCACCGGCCTCTGTCATGCAGACAGTGGCATCTTCAGATTCCAAAGTGCTAATGGCATTCGAAGAAGAAGGAGAGTCTCAGCTCTGCAATAAAGTAGTTCAGGACAGTTCTCTGACAGGACTGTGGAGGGAATGGAGAGTGAATCCCTTTGGCTTGAGGGAAGCCAGCTGGGCATGTGGCAGGACCAGTGCAGCCAAGAAACCCTGAGAACCAGAGGGCAACAGAAATGAGCAAGGGGTGGGAGAGGAGGTGGGGCCTCTGAGACCCCTTCCTGTGTAGTTTTGTGAGAGAAGGCGACTGTGACCTTGGGATGGGGTGGGGTGGGGTGGGATACCCAAACTGCGTTCATCCCCTGCAAGGGGATGGAGGTTTTCTTATCCTCCACTCTTTGCCTGTGGGTATTTTTCTTGCTTGCTTGCTTTTGTGTTTAATTGAAAACAGATTCTTACCATATATTCTGATTGTGGTTCTATGGTTCCCCTCCCTGACGTCCCAGGTTCTCCCCTCTGTCCTCTGCTTCCCATCCTGCTTGCTTTTTGTTTGTTTGTTTGTGTGTTTGGTTTTTTTTTCTGTTGTTTTTGACTCAGGCTCTGGTATAGCTTGGCTGGCTTTGGACTTTAATTTATTTTTTATTTTTGTTTTTTTTTTTTTTTTTTTTTTTTTTTTGGATTTTTTTCCCCTGAAACAGGGTTTCTCTGTATAGCCCTAGCTGTTCTGGAACTCATTCTGTAGACCAGGCTGGCCTTAAACTCAGAAATCTGCCTGCCTCTGCCTCCCAAGTGCTGGGATTACAGGTGTGCGTCACCACCCTCACCCCCACCCCGGCTTTTTTGTTTCTTTTTTGTTTTTTGTTTTTTCCGCCAAGGATGACCTTGTCCTTCTGATCCTCCTGCCTCCGTTCCATATGCCTCGTGCTAGGATTCCCAGCATGTACCCCCATGCTTCAGGTATGCAGTGTCAGTACTGAACTACAGGATCTTACATACTAGACAGGCATTCTAGCAACTGAGTTGCATCCCTCGGCCTGGCCCAGGTCTCTGTGCTCCATCTCTGACTGTTTTGTCATGGATTAGAGCTGGGTAGGTTCAGGACAGACTTCATGGACTGTGAATCCTGTTCTTTACTGAAAACTGTTGTCATCTCTTGCTCTACCCAGAAAAATTTTTTTTTACCACCTCGTAAAGAGAAGTGTAATCTAGATAGGCTCACATTTGTCTTTCTTCTGTCATCAGTAACTATGAATAACTTCCAGCCTTAGGTTAACCATAGACAGAAAGACAGACAGACACACAGACACACACACACACAAACACACACACACACATACACACACACACACACACACACACACACACAGAGAGAGAGAGAGAGAGAGAGAGAGAGAGAGAGAGAGAGAGAGAGAGAGAGAGGAGGGATGGAGTGCTGACTCAGGTTTAAGAGCTCTGGCTGCTCTTGCAGAGGAGCCATGTTTGGTTCCCAGCACCTACACATTGACTCACAACCATTCCTAACTCTAGTTCCAGAGGAACCAATGTCCTCTCTGGCCTTCTGAAGCATCAGCTAGCTGATGTGTATGTGTAGCATACTTACATATTGCAGGCAAAACATTCATGCCGGTAAAATAAAATATATAAAAGAAAATCCACGATAGATGACACCTTGAGAATAAGACCTAAATCTATCCTTCATCTTACATGCACATGTGTATACACACTTGCTCACATAAACACATACATGCACACACATGTATGTTCATACCTGCACAAACATGTAGACACACAGAATAATATACACACATACAACACATACATTCACATGCATATATACATACACACAGGCACATATACACACCACACAGACACATACACGTGCACACACATATATGTGTACACACAAATGCAAATGCATACATACACAAACATGCACCCCCACACAGACTAACACACATACATACACACAGACAAACATACACACACACACACACATACACACACACACACACACACACACACACACAAATACCATTAGTCTTCATTTCATTACCAGCTCTTTCCAAAATAGGAAATAATCCGTTCTTCAGGCCCTGACAATGTAAAGTAGAAGTCATTGTAGTATGTTATTGGATAACAATAGGTGTTCAGACACTGAGACCAACACTGTTAGTTACTGCTCATGGTTCTCTGTATGTTTCTTTCCCTCAAAGTGTCAACCACACCCCCCCACTCCACTCCCCTCTGACTGTTGTTTATGAGGAAGAACATGACTTCAGAATGATGTCTTTCATTTTTTGAGTCCCTGATACAAGCTAAGTTCCTTACCATGGAGATCTTGCAATGCATGGACCCTCTCTGTTTCTACAAGCTCAGGAAGTGAATGGCCTGCCGGGCATAGTCCATGTATGAACTGTGAAAGTGGGATTTAAACCCATAGCATCCCGTTACCCACACTGCCATATCAGCAGTGGGCAGGAAAGGGCCATTCCAGTTCCTCGTTGCATCTTCTGAGTCATGAGGAGCTACACGCACGGTCTGGGGTGGTAGCCCCAAGGTTCCCACCCTCAGTTTTAAAAGAAGCATTGGTGAGTCTTCCTATCAGAAGGGCTATTGTGAAGGGCACAGGCAAGTGTCTGGCTCCCAAGGGGAGTGTAGCCTTGTATAGCCAAGGATGATCTTGAACTTCTGATCTTCCTGCTTCTACCCACCCGAGTGCTGGGATTACAGGTGTGTTCCCAGTCTTATGAAGTGTAGGGTGATGGAATACAGGGATTCATACATGCTAGTCATGCATTATGACATACACCCCTGACACACTCAGTGTGGCTATGTATGGTAAAGCTCTCAGACATTTTTTGCGGTACAGCTACCTGGCAATGCTTTGGCATGTGGCTCTTGGTGGGAATGGTAAGGATAGCGTCTTGGTGCCATTCTCCTGTATGGCCTGTGATTAGGAATGTGTTTGGTCATAAATCCAGATTTGAATACTTCACAAAACTCCTTGGAAATGATGGAGGTAGAAGGTAAAGACTGCTAGACATTCCCAGAACCTTCCTGGAAAGAGCGCATGCCTTCAGGACTTGAAGCTGATGAAGGTCAGAGGCAACAGTCCACAGACACAGACAGAAGTATGTAGCCTCACCCGGTCTCTGTAGATTTCTTTCCACAGCTGTCCCGTGTACCACTGCTCACAGCTCAGACTTGATCTTCTCCTGATGCGTCCATCTGGAGTAGGTGGGTAAGTGGGTCAGCTTGACCCAGAAGTGGCTAGTTTATGTCCTTATTCCCTGACTGGCTAGTTTCTAGCTTTTGTCAATGTGACGCAAATCTAGACAGATCTGTGAAGAGGAAGCATCACTTGAGGAGTGGCCTCCATTAGAATGGCCTGCAAGCAAGCCTTGATTGATTTTCTTGATTAACGATGGATGTGGGAGGACCCAGCTCATTATTAGGGTGGGGCCACTCTGGGTGGGTGATCCTGGGAAGTATAAGGAAGCAGGTTGAACAAGCCACGAGGAACAAACCAGTAATCAGCATCCCTCCTCTCCATGGCTTTTACTTCAGTTTCTGCCTTGAGTTTGTGCTCTGCCGTCCCTTCTTGATGGACAATGGGCATAAGGAAAAAAAATGCTCTCCTTCCCTTCAGTCTTTGTGCTTTTCACAGCAAAAAGAACCTAACTAGGACACCCCCTCTGTCCCCACTTGGCACATCCTTGAAGTAATAAATGACCAGTGTAGGCTTTGGAATTGAAAAGCCTTGCTTCATTCTACCTACCGCAGGCTAGACTTGGATGTAATATTGGCTTTCCGAATCTCTGTGAGCTGTCTTGGACATCCCAGGCCCATCTGCCTAGGGACAGTGCCACCCACAGTGCCCTGGGTTCTTCTACATCAATTAGCCATCAGGCCAATCCTCCCCAAACATGCCCACAGGCCAGTCTGATCTAGGTATCTCTCCTCAGTGGCAGCTTCCTTCTCAGATGACCCTTGTTCATATCAAGTTGAAAATTAACCCTGACTAGGAAGGACATTTATGTGTTTAAAGATACCCATCTCAGACTCTGCTTTGAGGGAGCCCAACCTGAAGCAGGCATCATTTCCCCCTTCTGCCATGTGAATCCCAGGGATTGAAATCAGGCCCTGAGGCTTCGGCTTGGCAGCATGTGCCTCTGCCTACTGAGCCTTCTCACTAATCCCCCACCCCAGCCCAAACCTTTAGCATCTTTATTCAGCCTCTCAGTATTTACTCAGTATCTTACATTGTCCTAAGCTTAGAGGGAACAGTTAGAAAAGGCATCCTCTAAAACTTAGCTCTCCTGGAGCAGGTGATTCAGTTCAGGACACTATGAAGTCAAAGTCCAAAGCCTTTGAGGAGAGATCAAAGGGTCAGAGAGCTTGGGAAGAAACCAAGGTTCCTCAGGAATGGAGTCATTTAGCCTGCATGGTTGTGGAAACAGGGAAACTTCCCTAGAACTCCACCATGAAGCTAGGATTTGATGATCGTTGGGAGAGGATTGAGGAAGATGGGGTGAGGGACAGAGGGTAAAGAGAGGAAAGGAGACAGAGAAGTGTGTGTTGGGGGTGACTTTTGCACCAGGAATAATACCTATGCAAGATTGGGACTCTCCAGAGAGCAACTGGGGATTTCTCCCAAAGCCACAGGAAGTCATGAACTAGCTGAGTGCAGAGGCAGGGGATGGCTAGCCAGATGTACAGATCATTCTGAAAGTCAAGTTTGGGAACTTGGGTTTTACCCTCCAAGCAGCTGACAGCTGTCCATCCGTAAGTGCCCAGCCTGAGCAGCGCGCACATTTTAGAAAGGTCCATCTTGCTTTCTCATGGAGAGAAGTTCAGAGGTAGAAAAGTAAGTTAGAAGGTTCTTAGGATAACCACGGGTGCATTAGTGGGGAGAGTGAGCTAGTGCCTAGCTGGAATCAGCAGCACAGTGATCTTAGGGATTCTGGTGTTGGGAGATTCTGCAAGGGCTCGCTCCAAGAGTCATGGCTGTTTTAGATCCGTTTGCTTCTGTTTCTTGAGGGCTGGGGTTATAGGTATCCTGCCTGGCTGAGACATAGTGATCTTTAGAAGGTCTGGATGGTTTGCTGATGGGGCAGAGGAAGAGAAGGGATGGGCACCAAAGAGCCCAGGGACCCCAAGGCTCTTGGCTAGATGGTAAGACCCTGAGGCTCTCAGCCGGATGGTGGGACCACTCACTAGTGTGGAAACTCTATAGAAGGTTTCACTTCAGAAGAAACACCATGAAGCTTCTGGGTTACTGGAATATTCCAAAGGTAAATTTTATGTATGCTGCCTGGACACTAAGATAGAATTGATGGAAACCTGAGCTCTCAGCAGATCCTCTAGAACAGTCTGAACTAAGATTTCCCAGGGATGGTGCTGGAGGTGAATATCTTATTAACAGTTAGGACTCACGGAATGTTTCTAATTTTTCAACTCTCTGCTAAGAATTTTCTATCTCTTTAGCCTACAGTAGTCCAGTGCTGACTTCATTGATTCTGTAATGAGCTCAGAGCTTACTGTTGTGTGGGTCCGCGGCAGCACTTCCAGGAAGGACTCATCAAAGGGGCAAGGCCCGAGCTGGCAATGGAAGATGTAGAGGCCTGGGAGACAAGCAGGGCTGCCTACCTGTCTCTTCACTCCTCCAGTCTCATGCCACTGTTCCTTGATGTTGGAGTCCAGCTTCTCCAGCCTTCCAATGTGGACTGAAGACCAGTGGCTCAAGGAGCTTTCAGCCATGTTGGGACCCCTGAGGTATCAAGCTTCCTTGACTGGGAAACCTTCCCAGTTCTCAGCCTTCCTGGCACACAAACAGCCAGTGTGACGTTCCTCTCCTACACGCCACTGTGTTACATATTCAGTCTACTGGTTCAGTTCTCCTGGAGGACCAGGCATGATCCAACTTCCCCTCCAGAGGCCTGCAAGATGGCTCAGCAGGGAAAGGTACTGGTGACATCTAATGGCTTGAATTCAGTTCCTTGGAGATACCTGGTGGAAGGAGAGAGCTGAGTCCTGAAAGTTGCCCCTCTAACCTCCATGTTTGTGTCTTGAGCGCACACACACACACACACACACACACACACACACACACGAATGCAGATGTGGAGGCTGAGCAGCTTGCTGAGTTGATACAAATGGGAAGGGGCGGGGCTTGGGTCCTCACTCATGGCTCCCAGCCACTTGTATTTCCAGTGGACATCAGAACTCCCTCTGCTTTCAAGACCTCCTAAATCCCATGCTATGAGTCACCACCACAGGTTCACTGTTCTTAGGGCAATCTCAGTGCAATCTAATTCTTTAAAAGTTAAGGAGGGGCAGGGAGGAGACATAGCTCATCAGTGTCTGCTGCTCTTGCAGAAGGCCTAGAGTTCAGATCCCAGCTCCCTTGAAACTGCCTATAAGTACAGCTCCAGTTCTGACCCACTCCTCTAACCTCCATGGACACACACACACACACACACACACACACACACACAGAATTAAAAGTAAAAAAAAATGTGATTGAATCAGCTATTGAAGCCACTGATAATTCCTGGAACCCAGCATTTTCCTGCTCATGAGTTATTCATGATATCCTATATCATCATGAGTGGGATGAACACAGAGACTGAACAGCCCAGAACTCTAGGACAGAAACGCCAGAGGAGACCTTAGAGGGGCTGATCACAGCCTCTTGGTCTGGAAGGGAAAAGCTCGAGTCTCCAAATTAAAAGCATAAAATAACAGATTTTGTATTTGCTTCCACCTTCTTGCTTTGTTTTGTTTTGCTTTGCTTTGCTTTTTTTTCTTCTTCAGCTTCTCAGGCAGAAAACTTTCCAGACCTTTGAAGCAGAGGATAAGCCTCCTCTTGAGGCTGTGGCTATCCACTATTCCACTATTCCACTAATCCTGGGTGTGGTCTTCCTCCACCCCACTGTGCCACCCCTAAGTACACAACACACACAAAACACATACACACACACACACACACAGGCAGGATAGAGGTTGTGTGGTTAATATTGTTAGATCCTGGTAGGTTCTCTGTGTGCTGGCTAGTTTTATGTCGACGTGACACAAGCTAGAAGTCTAAGACACTGTGGAAACAGATCTCTGGGCAAGCCTGTGAAGGAATTTGCAGACTGAGCTAACTGAGGTCAGAAGAGGCTCCCTGGACATGGTCAGTACCACACCATTGGCTGGATTTCAGGGCCGTGTAAAGGGAGAACGTGAACTGAGCTCTCTTTCTGCCTTCTCACTGTGGATGCCGAGTGACCAGCTGCTGCACCTTCCCGACTCCGTGCCTTCTCTGTCACAATGGACTACAACATGAACCCTGAGCTACTAGAACTAACTGTTCCCTTCTAAAGTTGCTTTTGTTGGAAATTCTTCTCAGCAACATGAAAACTACCTACTCCAAAGGGTGTGTCTTATAGTCCAGATGGGTGGGGCAAGTACCAGCCTGGGCTTCCTTCCCTGCTTTCGTAGAAAGTCATTGGGCTTTTCTCTTAGGAGCTGTTCCTGTCATTTCTGTTCCTCTTAGGAGTCGTCTGTACATCCATGGAAGACAATTATATTTGGAATCCATTGCAGCCGCCGCTGCCGCTGCCGCAGTCTGGAACCCTCCAGAACATTTCTCTATGAGAAGACGAGGAGGCTGACCTAGGGAGGCCATTTCAGTCTCCTATCAGCTTCCCACAAACACTGCCAGGAGCAAAGTATCTTAAGAAGACATAGGGAATCGAGTAATTTGCATCTCTGCCTCTTAGTCTTTCTTTCTCATCTCAGTGGCCTCCCACACTTGGGGTGGTCACTCTGGTGTGGTGGGGATTTGCAATTTCCAAGTCACCGCCATTTTTCACTAATGTGAGGTGTCTTCATCACCAATGGACAAGCCAGAAAACAGGCTCACGGAGATTTCACTAAAGGACAGCTCTCTGATGCATGAATCAACTACACATAGAAACTATAACTTTTAACCACTTTGGAGTGATCAGCACACCCCAAAGACTGTTCATGCCATAGGACTTAGCGTTTTATTGCTGTGAAGAGACACTGTGACCATGGCCTCTTATAAAGGACATTTGACTGGGGTTGGCTTATAGTTCAGAGGGCATGGTAGCATGCCAGCAGATGTGGTGCTGAAAAGGGAGCTAAGAGTCTACTGGGTGTGGCTTGAGCATCTGAGACCTCAAAGTCTGCCACAAGTGACCATTTTCTCCAATAAACCCACACAAATTTCCTAATAGTGCTACTCCCCTTGGACCTATGGGGCCATTTTCTTTCAGACCACCATACTGTGTGTGGAGTGTTCTTTCAGTTGTTCAGTGTCTTGGTCTTCCCCATCTTACTTCTCCACATTCCAAATCCTCATGGCAACCAACAATTATCAAGCATTCCTTCATTCATTCATTCGTTCATTCATTCATTCACTTATTTTAGACAAGGGCCTCATATACTCAAGGCTGCTCTTGAACTAGCTACATACCTAAGGAGCCTGGGGATGGAGAGATGGCTTCATAGTTAAGAGTAAATATTTGCTCTTGCAGAAGACCAGCATTTATTTCCCAGCACCCACATAGCCCCTCACAACCTCCTGCATCCCTACTTCCAGAGGATCTGATACCTTCATCTGGCTTCTTTGGCCTCCAGTGTGCACATGTTAAGCATATACTCATATAGGCCCATAGTATACATGTAAAAACTAACTAACTAACTTGCAACTAGCTAGCTAGCTAAACAACTAACTAAATTTCTGACCCTCTTGCTTCCACCCCTCAAATGCTGGGATTATATAAGCAAGTAGCACCATGCCTGTTTTTACATAGTGCTGGGGATCGAACCTGGGGCTTTGTGCAGCATAGGTAAGTATTCTAGTCCTGAGCTACATTCCCGTTCTCTACACCTGAGCAAATGTAAGTTGTTGGTCAGATGCTTTTACGTGTCTACCCCAGAATCATCAGCTAAAACTGTTATCACTCCTTCCCCTTGACAAGGGGTGGGGAGGAGGCTTAGTCCTGGGCAGTTTTCCAGAACAACAAGGTTATATAGCTTCAGAAATAAATAAGGAAAGGAACCACAATAACTCTCTGAACAGAGAAAACAATTATGACCTCAGCCAAAAATAAATAAATAAATAAATAAATAAAATAAAAAATGACTTGTCTCCAGAGCAGTGCCTGTGAGGACCCAGCTTCCTTTCTAGACACATTTTCTCACTTCTAGGACAACGCAAATCTACCTGGACACCCTCTCCCATTGTCTTAAGGGTTTAGTTTTGTTTTCCCATATCGTCATGTCCAGGATAGTGAACACAGGCTAATATTCCTGTGATTAGGGATTTGTTGCAACACATCTGTGTTACTAGCAAGTACAGAGACTTAAGGAAGCGAGGACCCCAAAATGTGCAGGACAGATATACTAGCATACATCCATAGGACGGAAACATTTTAAGAGCCTGCGCTAAATACTGATGACAGACCTATAGGTTTGAACCTGAAGCCTGCTCTAGTCTTCCAGAGGAATGCAGAAGTCTAACCTACCGGCTTTCATCCCTCCTATGGGGAAAACACTGCCCAGTATAAAGGGAAGCTTTGGAAACTATGCCTTTGGTGATGTTGGACTTGGACACCACGTTGGAATGAGGAAGACATTCCTCATTTTCAGGTTCTGAAAACATCCATGTGGGTATAGGAGATGATTCAGCCCCTAAAGCAGTTGTTGCTCAGCCTGATGGCTGAAGGCTCACGCAGAACTCAGGTACGCGCGCGGTGCGTACACACACACACACACACACACACACACACACACTTAAAATGAAAAGAAAATATTAAAAAAGAAAAGAAACTCTAGCACTCCGAAAGTGCTTCAAGTACTAAAAAGCTGTTTTGAGTGTTAAAGGCAACAGAAGATGGAGCAGAAATCAGAGTGCAGGTGTGCCCACGGGGTGGTCCCCAACCCAAGGGCACTAGCCAGGCATCCTTGGTTCTGTAAACATGGTGAGTTCCCCCCAACACATTGGGGATATTTGCATATTTTAGATCCAGGGATGGGAAGGTACTTTGTTTTCAGACTTAAAATGCAATTTTTGTTGTTTGTTTTCTCCTTTGTGGTGCTGCAGCCGGAAGGTTGGGTCTCCCACATTCTAGAAACCTTCTGCCTGTCATTGAGCTAGCCCCTCTGATCCCACCCTTTACAGAGCATCATAGGGAAAGGTCCCCAAGACCTGCATCTCACGATTGAAGCCAAGAGTGTCATGGAGGCAGGTCCCCAGGCTCTGATTCTCACTGGAGCTACAAAGAAAATTCCTCAGCCTTTCCCAGTCCCCTCCTTAGCTATCCTTCTTGCTGCCTACATAGGAAGCTGCAGAGATCAGGGAGGGGCAGGGCAGGGCAGGGCAGGTAGGAAACACCTTAGTGCCCAGACCACAGGACTGCACAGGAAGAAGAAAGGAAGAGAAAAGGAATTCTAAGATGAGAAGAGAGAGAGAGAGAGAGAGAGAGAGAGAGAGAGAGAGAGAGAGAGAGACTCTCACAACTGTGCAGTGTGCATGGAGTGTGGAGACCAAAGGCTGTCTGGTGTCTTCAATTGATCTCCATCATTCAGATTTGTTCATTTATTTTGCACGGGGTGTATATGTGTATAGGTAAAAGAACAACAGGTGGGAACCTATTCTCTCTTTCCATCGCGTGGATCCCAGAGATCAAACTCTGGTCTTCCGTCTTGGTGGCAAGTTTCTTTACCTACTAAGCCATCTGTTTTAGTCAGTGTTCTATTGCTGTGAAGAGGCACCATGACCAAGGCAGTGCTTATAAAGGAAATCATTTAACTAGAGGCTTGCTCACAGTTTCCATTATCATCACAGCAGGAAACATTGTAGCAAAGAACATGGAGGCCAGCAGGCTGAGTGCTGGAGAAGTTGCTAAGAACACATCTGGAACCAGAGGCCAAGAGAGAGATAGAGGTATAGATAGATGATAGATAGATAGATAGATAGATAGATAGATAGATGATCGATAGAGTGACTGAGCTTGACATGGGCTTCTGAAACCTCGAAACCTATCCCCAGTGACACATTCCCCCTACAAGACCACACCTACTCCAACAAGACCACACCTTCTAATCCTTCTCAAATAGTGCCACTTTCTGATCACTAAGCATGCAGATATCTGAGGTCTATGGGGACCATTCTTTTGTTTGTTTTTGTTTTTTATGTCAGGGTTTCTCTGTGAGGCCTGGATGTCCTAGAACTAACTCTGTAGACCAGGCTGGCCTTGGACTCATAGAGACCTGTCTACATCTGCCTCCCAAGTGCTAGGATTAAAGACCTGCCTGGCCAGAGGACCCATTCTTATTCAAACCACCATACCATCTTTCTCTCCCTTATTCTTTCAGAGAAGGTCTCTCTGCACCTGGAGCTCTCCATGTTGGCTAGACTGACTGGCCAGCGAGCCTCTGGGGTCTCCTGACTCTCCCTGCTTAGCACTGAGGTTGCAGGCAGGCCTTATCTTTTGTGTGGGTGCCGGGATTGGGATCTTAACTTCCCATGTGTGCACAGCAAGCACGTCTGAGACACTTCTCCAGCCTGTTTTGTTTTCTTGGGCCTAGCCTGGCCTGGAGCTCGCTGCGAAGCTCAGTCTGACCTTGAACTCTCAGCAGAGTGTATGTTTGATGCCCAGTTCCAAACCCTGCCTGCTGCAACCCCTCTCTCTCCTCATGCCCCAGAGATTTCAATCCTTTGTTTTATTTTCTCAAGCACCAACAGTAGTTCAAATACCCTGAGCAGCCCGTCAAATTTAAAATCCAGATATAGCATGCTTTCCTTAGAGAGCTGAGAGGGAGAAACGTAATTAAAGGCTTTTATCAATTTTTATATCCTCTTGTCCTGGTTTCACTGAATGCTCCTGAGGGACACAAAAGACAGGAACAAGTAATTGGTTTTTTTTTTCCTGATAGAGAACCACTTGGAGAAGGCCTTATGTCGATCCGTTGACGCTTGCTTCTCGGAGTAGAGGGGTCAGTTACACTGCCTAACTAACAGCTTGCTTCCCGGAGTAGAGGCCCAGTTACACTGCCTAACTAACAGCCTGCTTCCTGCTGCTTTTTCTCTGCTCCCAGTCCCTAAACTCTGCCTCTGTGTCTGGGCTTCCTCATTCTGATGAGGTGCCTGAGGCCCCATGAACTGAAGGCATCGTTTACAAAGCTGCCCTTGAGACAGGGCGGTGGCGGGTCCACAGGAAATGAAGAAAACGGATAGGTCAGGCCTCTGCATTCCAGGCCCAGGCTTGAAGCAGGACACTTGCTTTGGAGGACAAGAGCCACTTTGTAAAGAACAACCCACGTTCCTGCAGCCTAGAAAGCTCTGTGCTGAAGCCTGACCAAGCCTCGAGAACTCTGTTTTCCCTACACAGGCTGCAGCTCTGGAGACAGCCCGGCTCAGACCCATGATGACTTCATGTGGGAGGCATGCCTGTGCACTCAGACGTGCCATCCGCTCAGCCGGAGCGTCCCCTCTCACTAGATATCAGCTGACAGTCTTCCAGAGGCTGGCCTACCTGAAGCTGTCCTCCGCAGACCCGGGTTCATTGCCCCTCCCACTTCCACCCTGCCAAAGTCTCGTGCTCATTTGCCCAGTCATAATTTCATATACTTACACAATGCACGTTGATCTTAACCCTCTCCCTTATCCTCTCCTATCTCTTTCCCCCTCCCATGGAACTCTTTCTTCTTCCCCTCTCTGCACGCCATTGCATTGAATTAGGGCTGTCTGCATGAGCGTGGGTGGGGGTCATTTCTTAGACCACTGATCAATATGACACCCCCTCCCCTGGCAACCATTGACTGCCTATGGCTGCTCAGACCAAACTCTCTTTTCCCAGGGAATTCAGATTTCTAGTTCCTTCTTATACACTGAATGCTTTTTTTCCCCTGTGTGCTTTGTATGTAAAGACTGGTAGGCCAAGAAGTCTCTCGGTTTTCTTTGTTTGTTTGCTTTGGATGTAGGGTCTCAAGTAGCACAGGCTAGCTTCAAATTTGCTATGTAGCTGGGGATGACCTCGAACTTCTGACTCTCCTGCCTCCCCTCCCCGTCCTGGTTATAATCACGTACCGCCATGCCCAGTTTTGTAGTAACAGAGGAAATCAAAACCGGGGTTTGTACATGATAGGCAAGATGTCTGCCAACGGATCTATACCCCTGCAGTCTGAGATATTGTTTAGTTTTGAGATATGGTTTGACTTTTTTTAATGACTAGTTACCTAGTTACTTTTTTTTTAAAGGGGAAAAAATAACTTGCTGGCCTAAATATGATTTATTTTTTAACCAGGTCTCATGATGAAATTGGCTTTGAACTTAGTATAAATGGACTTGAACTCCTAATCATCCTGCCGCTACAGTCAGAATACTGAGATCAGAGAGCGTACCACACCTAGTTTTATACAGTGTTGGGGACCCCAGGCTTCCTGATCTCCGAGAGCAAGCACGGTATTAACTGAGTGACATCCTCAGGCCACAATTACTGTCATGCCTTCAGTGTAAGAAGTCTAGCAGGGCATGGTGGCACTTGTCTGCAATCCCAGCACTCCACTCTGAAGGCTGAGGCAGGGAGACAGTTGGGAATTTGAGGGCAGCCTGGGCTCTGTGGTGATGAGACCCTCGAGCAAAAGGAATCAGCAGAGCACTCTAATGACAATGAAACAGTCCCCGACAACCCCAATCTCAGTCTGACCGGCACACAACCACTCCAGCGCTGATGGGAGGAAGGCGGGTGGGAAGGGGAATAGCTGGTTGGAGAAGGTCGGGCCTCATCACATTCTGAGACCGTGTCTGAAGCAAAACAGAAAAAACAAAGTGTTCTCTCCAGGGTCACAGGCTCAGCCGTTTTTGAGGTGTTTTGAGACAGATGGCAGAGGTCACTTCCATGGGCCTGTCAGTTGTCAGTCAGGGAGACAAGGCTGAGTCCCACCTCGACAGTTGTCTGCTAGGGGTGAAGGGCCCTCTGTACCAGCAGATTTTGTATTTCCTCAGTGGGCTAAGCAAGATTAAATTCGGTTCTCTTTCATTGTTTGCCATAAACAACTTGACTTTTTAGGTTTCAAATTTTTGTGCAATTTTGAGTCTTTACTAAAGGATTACAAACACACACACACACACACACACACACACACACACATACTTTTTTATGTTTGTGTTTTGGATGGATGTTCAGGACCTCTTTGTGGTCCACACTGACCTTGTACTTGCTATGTAGCTGAGGCTGCTCCTGAATTCCCTCCTCTGGCTTCAAAGCGGTGGAGCTATAGGCTATAGGCACGCGGTGCCACCTTAAGTTTTGTTTCTGTGTTTTTTGAAACAGGGTCTCACCATGTAGCCCAGAACTTGCCACTTGCTTGCCTCAGTCTATGTACGAGGATTATAGCCACACACCATCATGGCCGCCTCATATAAGAGACTTAAAGCTCCGCCTTGAGATTTTCATGTAGACAGACAGGGTGCTTCTTGAACCCTCCAGTTTCCCCCAGGTCTTGTTATAGCCCGATCACTAAGCTTCTGCATTCATCATTGGTCTGTTTAACCTGCCAGCTCACTTTGGGAGGAGTCTGAGCTCTAACTTTTTAAATTCAACACAACGCCTATGACATCCATTCAGGCTGCAGTGCTGGGGTGTCAAGCCACCAAGAGCAGCTCCATGTACTAAGCTCAGTCCCAACCCTCTGACACGGCAGAGACACGATTAAAGGTTGTAGGGTCATTATTTTTTATTGTTGGGAGCAGGTGAACTATTAAAGTGGTACAGGCAGACAAACAACACCTCTACGATCACTATATGTACTGGCTGGTTTTGTGTGTCAATTTGACACAAGCTGGAGTTATCACAGAGAAAGGAGCTTCAGGTGAGGAAATGCCTCCATGAGATCCAGCTGAGGGGCATTTTCTCAATTAGTGATCAAGGGAGGGGGGCTCATTGTGGGTGGTGCCATCCCTGGGCTGGTGGTCTTGGGTTCTATAAGAGAGCAGGCTGAGCAAGCCAGGGGAAGCAAGCCAGTAAGAAACATCCCTCCATGGCCTCTGCATCAGCTCCTGCTTCCTTGAGTTCCAGTCCTGACTTCCTTTGGTGATGAACAGCATTGTGGAAGTGTAAGGTGAATAAACCCTTTCCTCCCCAACTTGCTTCTTGGTCATGATGTTTGTGCAGGAATAGAAACCCTGACTCAGACAGTGTCTCATTCTATCATCACAAAAATCACACGACTTTCCCAAGAATGGGGTAGAGAGATGGTTCATGGGAAGGGTTAAGAGAACATACTGCTCTTGCAAAGGACCCAGGCTCAGTTCCCAGCACCTATATGAGGCTGCTCACAACTGCCTGGAGCTCCAGCTCCAGGGGATCTGACACCCTCTTCAGGCTGCCGTGGACACTGCCTTCATGTGCACACACCACACATGCATGTAATTGAAAAATAAAAATAAGTCTGGAAAAAGAGAGAATGTCACAACGAAGCCTTGGAAGCTGAATCTTGGTGCTGTCAAGATCGTTCTGGGGGACAAGTGTTTGCTGCCATGTCCAAAGACCTGAGTTCTATCCCAGGACCCACCGGGTGGAAGGAGGGAACCAACCGACTCCTATACATTGTCCTTCATGTGCACTCCCTGGCACACCTGCTTCCCTACCCCACATAGTAAATAAATGAATGAACAAATGGATTTTTATTTTAAAAAAGATAAACCTTGCAGCGTGCATCAATTTTTGTCATCATGAAGAACAACAGAATTGTCATCTAGTGACTTGTGACTGTTATATACATTCTAACTATTAACTCCCCATAAAAAGATTTGAAGCACCTACAAAGGTTCATGCTTGATTATAAACTCAGTGAATCAGATGACCTGTTTTCACGATTGCTATGGAGGAGACATTTGAGGAGGAGAGGAAAGGAAGCAGGGAGGCGGATATGAGATTATCATATTTGACTGACAGCAAGGACACTCAGATTCCTCAGGAGTAGGGATTGGGGAGCTAGGGACACTGGCAGGGTTAGACTATCAGGTAAGGGTTCAAGCCCATACACCAGTGTCAGGGAGTCTCCATGGACCCTGTGGGCTGCGGGGGCAAAAAGACTTCTCGGAGGTCACCCAGAGACAGAACTGAGCATGCACCAAGTTTCCACGTGTTTTCTTTGAACCTGACTCTGAATGATGTATTCCAACTCCACCACCAAGGTTGAAGTATCATTTAATAGTAATGATTTTAACTCAGCAAAACAGGCCATCATGTCAAACACACACACACACACACACATACACACACACACACACACAAACACACACATACAAACACACATACACATACACACATACGCACACACACACACAAACTTATATACACACACACACACACAAACACATATACACATTTTAAACTTTTAAAAAAGAAGTCAAATGAATTTTTGAGGGGAAGAAAAACAGAAATGAGGAAGGCTTGGGTTTTTATAAAATTCCTTCTCTTCATCTTGTTATTTTAGATCTAGCTGCATTTTGACTTCTAGTTTGGGGAAAATACCTTCATATATAGATTTAAAGGACTATGCAACTTCCTGGCTGCTACCTGCCCCATACATTTTTTTTCTTTTTCCGTTTCTTCTGTCTCTCTTTCCTCTCCTTTTCCTTCCTTTCTTTTCTTCTTTTGAGACAGCATCTTCTGTAGCCCAGGCTGACTTCAAGCTCAGTGCCCAACGGAGATGGAGGCTCAAACTCCCTGCCCACCAGGCAGGCTTCTCCTCACTGGGCTTTCACCCTCAGCTCTCCACTGCTTTGACTTCAATTCACTTTTCTTTCTTTTTTTGTAACCTGATATTTTTATTTTCTCATAATTCAATTTGACAAAAATAAAGGAAGTTTTAAAAATTAAAAAAGACTTAATTATATTCCCTTTCATAAGGCATACAAATGTCTTGACTTTGATTATAAAGCATAGTAAAATTTCATGAGAAATTCTAAGGCAAGAAAATTGTAAATGATGTCAAAAATGTGTTCATATTAGGATACTTCTTCATGTATAAGTAAAACGGTCATAGCACACCCCATTATTTGTGTTATTAATAGGTGTTAATGGAAATTATTTATAGAAGAACTTTGGGTCAATATCACTGTCATAGTTCTCTCTCTTTCTCTCTCTCTCTCTCTCTCTCTCTTTGATTGACTATTTTCTTATTTTACACTTCAAATGTTTTCACCTTTCCAGGTTTCCCCTTCAGAAACCCCCTATCCCATCTCCCCTCCCCCTGCTTCTATGAGGGTGTTCCCACACACACACTCCTGTCCTCCCGCCCTGGCATTCCCCTACACTGAGGCATTGAACCCCCTCAGGCCCGAGGGCCTCTCCTCTCACTGATGTCCAACAAGGCCATCCTCTGCCACATATGTGGCCAGCGCCATGGGTCCCTCTGTGTATATTCTTTGGTTGGTGGTCCAGTGCCCGGGAGCTCCTGGGGGTCTGGCCTGTTGACACTGTTGCTCCCTCCATGGGGCTGCAAACCCCCTCAGCTACAGAGCTTAATCTACAACAGGAGGCCTTCTGCCTTCCCAGTACATAAGCCATCTCCAGTCCCACTACCTCAACTCTAGACCCTCTCCTTTCTTTTGCTAAGGGAATTAGTTGGCTCTAGCTATCTGCATGCCAGGCATCTTAACCTGTGTAAAGGTTTGTGAAAGGCATTCATTTATCTTTCTTCCTGAGGTCCTTGACAAACCTGTCTCCCTTGGAAGCCATGGTCCCTGATTAACTTCAGCCTGCACTGTGTTTACACCATGTATAAACTAAACTACTCTGACGTCCTTTGGTTCCTTATGGTCTGTTATGTAAGCATAACACAGATATGATTTATAACAACTTATGTTATTTTATTTTACATTTATTTACTTTTGTGTTTGTGTGCGTGGGCTTGCATGCACACGTGTATAAGCTCTTGTCATGGTGTGTGTGAAGATAAGAGGACAATTTGCAGAAATCAGTTCTCTCCCTCTACCAAGTAGGTCCCAGGGATCAATCTCAGGCTTGCCGGCAAACTCCTTGGTTCTTAGAGCCATCTCACTTGCCCACAGAGTGTATTATTAACCCAACGTTCTGTGTTAGGTTCAGAAAGAATCATTATGACTGTTAATGGCACGCACCCATCTTCAGGCAATTTTGAAAGCCTGACTCACTGTAGTCTTTTGTATAAAAGAATTAAAGAAATCCTTGTTATCCATGCAATAAATTCAACCGTCTGTCTGGTTAGGCTTAAAGCTGAGTTAATCTGTGTGAGAAAGGAAACTTCTCTATAAATAATGACAAACTAAACAAGCCTAACACATTGTGCTAATGCAAGGATGCCTCCAGCTAAGTGTGCTTCTTTTCAGTTAATCATTTTTTAATTGATTTTGTTTGTTTGTTTGTTTGTTTTTGTCTTTCTAGACAGGGTTTCTTTGGAAGCCTTGGCTGTCCCAGAACTAGCTATGTAGACCAGGCCATTTGACTGAGTGCAGAGGCATGTACTCACGTGCGTGCCTCAGCAAGTGAGGAGGTGAGAACACAGCCCTTGGGAGCTGGTTTCTCCTTTCTATGTTGATCTCTCTTGATGTGTCTGCCGTTCTGCATTACTGTGGGAGAGCCGCCCTCAAGCTTGCCGGTCCTTTCCTATCTCACTATGCATCCTAGCTGGCCTGGAACTTGCTGTGTAGACCAGGCTAGCCTTGACATAGAACTCCTCCTGCTCTGCCTCCAAGTTCTGGAATGAAAGACATGTACCATCATATCCTGTTTGTTGCTCCTTTATAAACAAACAAACAAACAAACAAAAATATGACTTCAAGTAGCCAAGGCTGGTCTCAAACTCTTTATGGAGTTGAAGCTGGCCCCCAAATCCTTAATTCTCCTGCCCCAACCTTCCAAATGCTGGGATGAGAGACACCAGTTGCTATGCCTAGCTTCGAGTCTCGTTTTAAATGAACACTTGGACAGGTATTTACCACTGCCCTTTTTAACTGAAAGACTTTAGTTTGTTTCTTTCAAATATTGGGTGAGCACTGGCTCCAACATTTTATCTATAACCCTTAGTGTCCAGATGAATATAAACTCATAGTGAGATACGAAAGGGCCAGGAAGACCAAGGCGCTCTGTATGCTTACTGAACAATGCACACTAATTAATAACCCACATTAATTAACATGCATATGTTCATATGTGTGCTGGTACGTGTATATATGAAGCTATATGTATGCATGTGCATATATGTCAAAGTCAGAAGACTACCCTGCACGCTGTCTCTAGGGAACTCTCTTCCCTGCTTTCTTGAGGTAAGTCTCTCACAGGCCTGTGGCTCAACCTCATCTGGGAAGAGGAAACCTTGGTTGAAAAAAATGTCTCCACCAGATTGGTTTGAGTGCAAATCTTTGGGGTATTTTCTTGATTGGTGATTGATGAGGGAGAGCCCAGACCTGTTGCTGGTGCCACCCCTGGGCTGGTGGCCCTGGGGTATAAGCAGGGTCAACAGGCTATGGAAAGAAAACCAACACACACAGCCCTTCTTCATGGTCTCTGCTTCAGTTCCTGCCTCCAGGTTCCTGCCTGGAGTTCCTGCTCTGGTTTCCTTTCCACCTGCAAGCTGTCAAATGAAGTCATTCCTTCCTCCCCAAGTTGCTTTGGGTCAGTGTTTTTTATCACAACAATCAAAGACAAACTAGAACAGCCAGGGAGCCTCAGGGAGCCTTCTCTCTGTCTCTCTAGTGCTTCGATGACAAGTGATCACTTACTGTGTCCAGACTTTCTGTATGTGGGGTGGGAGGATCAAATTCAGGCTCTAATGTTTGTAAAGCAAGTACTTTATCAATTGAGCTATTTCTCTAGTCAAGTTATTCAATTGTTGATTTATAATTTACCCCTTTCCCATTTTTACTTAACATGGAATATCTGTACATATTACACAACATGGTTTTAAATGTCAACTTGACCCAGCATAGAATTGCCTAGGACAAAAGTCTTAAGGAGGAATTGGCTTGATCATCTTGCCCTTGCGAGCATGTCTATGGGGGATTATCTTGATTTTATTGATTGATGTGGGAAAAGCCACTCCACTATGGGCAGCACGTTCCCTGGGTCTGAGTCCTTGACTGTGTAAGAGCAGAGAGGTGGGTTTGCAAGTCAGCTCAGTGGTTAAGGGTGCTTGTCACCAGGCCTGGACCCGAGTTTGAGGCCTCGGATCCACGTGGTAGAAGGAGAGAACTGACCTCTATAAGTGGGCCTCTGGTTTACACATAAATATATTGCTTGTGAGTGCCCACAGACACACACAGAAAATAAACAAATGCAAGAAGAAATGGCGTGGAGTAAGTGAACTGGGTAGCTAGAAAGCACTCTCTCATTTCTCTCAGAAGACTTGGTCATGAAGAGCCGCCTCAGGTTCCTGCCTTGACTTCCGCACAGTGGCAGACTGCACCTTGGAACAGTGGCTGAGCAAACCGTTTCTTTCTCCATGAAGTTGCTTCTGTCAGGGCATTTTTATCCCAGCAACAGAAACACTGCTGAGGGGTGCAGTGCAGTGCGGCGCCTCCCTTCTCAGACTGGGCCACGTTGAGGAGCCATGACAGACCCATGCGTGTGTCTCTCTCTGCATTGGCTTTTTGGGGATCCTCTGGAGTGTCTCTCAGTCTCCACAACCTACACAGTGTCATCCCTAACTAGTTCATCAGGGTGTGAGGACATCCCTCCTCTCTCTGCCCTCCTCTCCCACCCTCTCTGCTATCCCAGCTGCCTGCTACCTCACCTCATCCACTGCACCGTGTCTTACACTATCTCACATCCTCCACTCGCTGACCCCTCTACTGTTGCAGCTCCCTTTTATCTGATCCCTCCTAGCCTCCTAGGTCCATCTCCAGCTATTCTCTCCACACCCTCACTTCACAGAGGAGAAACTATGGTTCAAGAGTGGTAAATAAGTTTATCCAAGTTTTTAAGCATTGAGGCTAGAAATCTAACCTGTTCTAAGTCCAAATCAGAGCCAGTTCAGTTGTGCCAAAGTAACAGCAAAATGTGGGCAGATGATAAGACAGGAGAGCAGCAGCAGCAGCAGCAGCAGCAGCAGCACGCAGCATGAAACAAACAAACAAACAAACAAACAAACAAAAGTGAGTTTAAAGCAGGATGTGGTAGCGCTGCCCTGCAAGCTCAGCCGTGGGGGGAAAGGCAAGAGAATCAGGATGCGAGAGTAGATAAGTCCAGGCCACTCTGGGCTCTGTGAGATGCTGGAGAGGGAGAGAGAGGAAAAGGAAGGAGGGGTGAAGGGAGGGAGGGAAGGGGGGAAGAGGGGAGGGGGACAGAGCAGGGAAAGCAGAGAGGCAGAAAGGAAAAAGGGAAGAGAGTGGAAAGGGAAGCCACCACCCAACTCCGGGTTAGCCTGGGCTACAGAGTGGTCTCCACCTCAGACAGAAGGAAAAAAGTACAAGACAAACAGTTAAGCAAAGTAAACCATCCGCATGAGAGTCAGTTTCACCTGTACCCGACATCTACTTTTAAAGTTCGTTTTGTGCCCTGGACAAGTCCCTCTGCTTTCTAATTTTTCCTTATCTTAAGTTCCTTTTAAAATCATCATCATTAGTTTTAATAATAATAATAATTGTTAGAATTCTGTCTAAGCTCCACCCCACAGCTACCTGGCAACACCCCTCCCCTCCCCACCGTTACCTAGCAACAGCCAGGTAGGTCTGGCCCACTATAAAAGGGGCTGCTTGTCCCTCCTCCCTCTCTTGCTTCTCTTGCCTCTTACTCTCTTAGCCGCTCTCTTGACCCCTCTTGGGCTCTCCTCCCCTCCACCTTCCCTCCCCTTCTCTCCACATGGTCCTGGCTGGCCTCTGCCTCTCTACTCTCTCCCTCTCTCTGCCTTTCTCTGCCTCCACTACCTCCTTAACTCCCCTCCCCATGCCCTGAATAAACTCTATTCTATACTATGCCCTCATGTGTCTGGTACCTCAGGGGGAAGGGACACCTCAGCATAGGTCTGCTGAGGCACCCCCTTCTCCCACCCACTGCAGAACATATTCTTATGCCTCTTTCTCTTCTTACGATCACAACAACAACAACAACTACTACTACTACTACTACTATTTGATACAGTTTTACTACATAGCCTTGGCCACCCTGCCACTCTGAAACTTACCATGTAGATCTGTAGATCAGGATGGCCTTAAACTCACAGAGATCTGCCCACCTAAGCAAAGTTTTCCTAACACATTTCAGGCTAACCTGGAACTTACTGTATAGCCCAGGCTAGCCTCAAACTCACAGCAGTTCTCATATCTTATCCTGTCTGGCTCCGGGGTGGCAGGCAGGCACCACCATGACCTGATCTCTTCCTTCTCCTTTCTGGGTAATAAATCTGCTAATGTAGGGGTTTCTCAGCCTTCAACATCACACCAGATAACGGAATGCCCAGGTGCCCTTGTATAAAGGTAAAACGATGCTTTTATTCTCCAGTGACAGTACCACACGGCCACCTTGCTCAGTGGGTACTGCTCTCTGAGCTCTCCACCTCCATCTGACCTTTACATCTTCTTGTGTCCTTTATGGGTCTTTTCGGCCAATACCTTCTCTGGAGAATAACATCCATATACAATGGGGGGTGTGTGGTGGGTGGGGAGTGTCATACCCACTCATGCGGCCTGCAGGGTATAGGCCGGTGAAGTGTATCTTATTCTCAGCTCCACCCGGGTTTGATAACAGCATAGCTACCTGATTGCTCATAAAGCTCTGATACAACAGCAGGGGAAACCCACAGCCATCAGCTTCTGAGGCTTTTGTGGTTTGAGCCGAGCTGAGCTCAGTGTCTCCTTTGAGTCTCTCAAGAACCATCTTATAAACGTTTAAATTATGCTCCAGGGAACCCAACGGAGGCTGTTTAGAGAGCTACTCAGATTTGTGAAGCCTGAGGGGCCCAGAGGATGGAGCCCTTCCTGATAACCAGTAGTGGCTAAAGCCAAGAAGAGAAGTCAAGTCATTACTGGACAGAAGACAGGCTGAGTTCTATCTCTCGCCTTGGGTGGAGATTCGGATTTTCTAAAGTGCAGAAGAGATTATAAGACTACTAGTGGGATAAAGATGTTCAGGTAAAGAACCAGCTACATCACTGATTCTGCTTAGAGATTGATACATAAGGGCCTGTCAATCACCTGTTCGGAAAGATAGCTCTCAGGAAGGTTTCTGCCTGAGAGACTTTAAGAGATAATACATTGCCTACCTAACACAATGTAGGTTGCTCAATGGTCTCTTGGGCTACTGGCCACTTTTTCCCTTGAATGGACTTCTTCCTGCCTCCTGGCTGCTCTCATCCCCCCCACCCCCCAACCCCATCCACCTTACTCTATGATAGGCCCTATCATCTGCATTAATCTCTATGTCTTCCTTTGAAATCTTCCTGTGGGGATCATGGGGTAGAGGGAAGTAGACTGGGAGGTCTAAAGTATGATCCTAGTATTGACAGCAGTGTTGTCAGATTTGAGGGTTTAGTGGGAACCACCTATAAAAGAAAGGTCCTAGAAAGCATGGCAGCATATCCAGAACCTTCTAGAGAACTAATTAACTGATGGGGACACTGGTGACCCTGGAGAGGTTGGAAAGTCAAAGGTCCAGAGCTTCATTTCAGTGCATCTTGGTCTATCATTAGCTGTCTCAACAGCCATTCCTTGTACATCTCAGTTTCTGACCCAGCATTCTCATGAGTAACACATAAAATCTTTTGGAATGCATGGACAAACTCCCGGTTTCTACCGACCACAGGCCGAGGGTGGTGCCAGATAGAATCTGAGGCCTATGGTAGGAATCTCCTCACTTTGCTGTCACCGCCAACCTGATGTCTCCACTGATATACTTGAGTTGTAAAGTATTTAAGACAGCACAGAGAAAGAGAGAGCCTTCCCTTCTGGACCATCCAGAGAGTCGGAAGGTCAGTAGCAGAGAGGGTGTTTTCTCTGCCTCTCTGAACTACGAGATATTCATCACAGCATCTGGCTTCTGAGTCTTCATTTGGTAAATTGAGCTTTTGAGCTTTTGGTTTTTAAAATAACACCCCCCCCCCCCATTTCTCTGCGCTAATGGCTCTGCTCCCATCTGTCTGTCTGTCCACATGTCCACATGTCTGCCTCTACCTCCCCATTCCTCCAGTAACTCTCCTTTACACCAGGTCTGTTGCATGGTGTAATTACTCAGGGGCACACCTTGGCATGGGCCTGCCTTGGTACCCCCTTACCACATTATAGTTTAGAACAGTGATGCCTCAGGAAGACTGGTTCACCCTAAGCCATGCTGCAGCTATTGGAGGAATAATTATCACTTAATGAGACAGTTATTTTTACTTCCTGGAAAACAGCCTTCCTTCCCTCTGTGCAGTGATTTGCAAAATTGCTGCTATGCAGTTAAATTAAGACTGCCTCTTCCTCTTCCTCCTTCTTCTCTTCTTCTTCCTCTTCCTTCTCCTCCTCTTTCTCTTCTTTTTCTTTCTCCTCCTCCTTCTCTTCTTCTTCCTCACCCTGCTCCTTTTTTTTCTTTCTCTTCTTCAGTAGGACCCAGAACAATATGCTTTGCATCCTTCTCCCCTCTTTCTTTCTTTCTTTCTTTCTTTCTTTCTTTCTTTCTTTCTTTCTTTCTTTCTTTCTTTCTTTCTTTCTCTTTCTTTCTTTCTTTCTTTCTTTCTTTCTTTCTTTCTTTCTTTCTTTCTTTCTTTCTTTCTTTCTTTCTTTCTTTCTTTCTTCTTCTTCTTCTTCTTCTTCTTCTTCTTCTTCTTCTTCTTCTTCTTCTTCTTCTTCTTCTTCTTCTTCTTCTTTTTCTTCCTCCTCCTCCTCCTCCTCCTTTTCAGATACAGGGAATTTCTTGGACACTCTTGGCTTTCCCACTCTTCTCTAAAGTTACCCCCTGCCCCCACAGTGTTGAGGCTGCTCACAAGTGGCATGGTTTTCTCTCTTCCTCTTCTCCATCTTCTTCCTTAGGGTAGCTGTCAAGGTTTACAACTTCCCTGCCCTGGGATTTTTTTTCTTTTAAATTCTAATAAACTTGTCCTTGTTCTTAGTCCATTCATAAATTTTGTTACTAACAAGACTAAGAACCCCAAGAGAGGATCCCAATTTCCCCTGGTTACACCATCTGCGTTTTGGAGTAGAGATAAGTTTGGTCTCGTTGCTATGGCTACAAAATAAGCAAAATAATATTGCAGTGGTAGCTAGGTCTGTGGTCAATGGTAATGGGGTAATGAAGCTGTTAACGCTCCTTAGGAGAAGACGGGGAAGAGGGTCTAGGACCTTCAACTGGAATTGTAGCCACTGCTCCTTCCTGGCTCCAGCCTCTAGGAAGGTTCCTCTAGGAACCTCAATCAATGCTTGAGTATATGGAAACTCAAAAGCCAACTGAAAGTGGCCGTGTGTGAGGTTGTCATCTACGATAGGGTGGGACATCCTGGGGTCACCTACACTGTAAGTAGCACTCCTTATCAGTACAACTCTAAGAACCCAGTGAGCTCATTAGCTTCTCAGGCTGAAATTGAGTGACATCTTTACTTTGGTCTTTTCCTTGGTGTCTCATCTGAGGTGGATAGACATGTGTTCACATGGTCCTAGGAAAAGTCACATCAGAGACTGTCACGCCACACACTGCCCTGACCTATTCATCCCTAGACATAGCAAAGAATAACAAGTAATATATACAGAGGGCAAATGGAGTTCTGTGCTCTCTGGAGTTTCCTAAAAGACTCCCTCCCACAAGCTGTCCGTTACCTTCCACCTTTAGATGGCCTTAAAATGGAAGCCAATCCACGCTGGTAGAATTGGAGGTTCACTTGCCTTAAAAGTAGACCATGAATGCTGAAGCTGAGGGAAAGAAACCACTTCCCTGCTCCGCCTTCTTCTCCCTTTGTCCTGTCCTTCAGGCAGAGTGGGGAGAGCCTTGTTTGTGTTGGCAACAGGGTTTCTCCATTTGTTATTAAAAAGACAAGTCACCCTTTCTAGATTCTCTCATTACAAAGCTAGCAAACAATTGGGACTATATTATTACAAGCCTAAGAGTGTTTGTGGTGACTTCCCCGGTGACACACAAGGCAGGGCAGTCTGTCTGGGACAGGTTTTCCTACTCAGTGCCCCCACCCCCATTGTTTTCTTAGCACCACCATTTAAATAAGTGAATTCAGTTAATTAACTTCTCAGATAGTGCATGAATTATTCAGTAGATGGTTCATTAAAAGTGTCTGCCCACACAGCCTGTGGTGCTCTCTTCCCTGGCTGGGCATGACTGCAAAGGTCCTCACAGTAAGACTCACATCCAGTCTGTCTGTACTCAGAAAGGACAGGATGAAGGGACTTGATGACCTATATTGAGAGCATGTGTGAGCTGAGGAAGGGTGTGCATGGGTGTTTGGCATGAAGAAGTATAAAAGAATCAGAGTGAAATCATGATCTGAGAGAAAAAAAATGCAGTGGTTGATTTGTGGTCTCCCGTGTTTTGTGTTCTGAGGAATTTCCCTTGCTGCATCCCATCTGTTGTTTCTTTGTGACCCACTGGTCGTGACTCATGGCTTTGTGACAGTGGACTGAACATCTGTCAAGCTCCTACACATAGAAGAGATCTAACTGGGGATGCAAGATGTAGCTGAGGCAGCAAGTCTGAGAGCCGAGTTAGATATTTGTCAGTATCACACAACCCACAGTCATCTGGGACCCTCAACTGAGAAAATGGCCCCACCAGATTGGCCTACTGGGGGCATTTTTTTAAAATTAATGATTGATATAGGAGGGCTCAGTCCACGGGGGTGGGGCTGCGGGGGTGGGGGGATGATCCTGGGTGGATATAAGAAAGCGGCTGAGCAAGCCATGGAGAGGAAGGCAGTAAGTGGCGATCCTCCACAGTCGGTCTCTGCTTCAGTTTCCACTCCCTAGTTTCTGCCTTGGTATTCCTTGATAATGAATTATATAAGCCGTAGGCCAAATAAACCCTGTCCTCCTCCAAGTTGCTTCTGTCATAGTGTTTTATCAGTAATCAAAAGGTGGTAACTTGCTTTCTAATTCACCAGGTTTCTACAAAGGGCAGTCATCTAACCCTGGGTCTGAAAGTCCATGCTGGCTGGGAGGATGTGGCAGTATGAACATGGGACAGTAGGTTACACTGTGTCTACAGTCGGGAAGTAGAGAGCAGACAGGATGTGCAGCTCAACTATAAAACATCGAGGTGTGTCTCCAGTTATGAGCTTCCTCCAACAACCACCGACTCTTAAAGGTTCCACTACCACCTGGAGAACAAGTGTTCATACATGTGAGAGCTTGGTGGGGGGTGTGCCATACCTAAACCACAGCACATGTGTTTCAAAAGCAGTTGGCTTCAGCCTGCCCAAGATCAAAGTGTGCACCATCTCTCCTGTGTGATTGGCTTGAGGAATAGATACTCTATAAGAAGCCCCTGGTTTTTATGGCTGCTGCATGTTCTATCTTTGCTGAGTTTGAGTACAGAGCCATTTAGCTACATTAATACCATTTTCTTACAGCTCAGTCAATCATTACAGATGGAGACACTCCATCTGAGACTTTTCCACCCACTTCATCACAAGGTAGCCATCAGTACAGTGTGAAGCAAAATATGGTACACTCAAAGATGCTGTTTGAAACTATGGGAAGTGCCGGACTCATCACATAGAACCTTCTATATCCTGAATCTAGTTTAAGAAAGACTCGGGGACTTGTGGATCCCCAGCTGGTTTGAGCTTAGTGTGTAGGCTCAGGTGGCTTTGAACTCCTGATCCTCCCAAGTATTGGGCTTACAGGTATGCGCTGACGTGCAGTACCATACCCAGCTCTTCTTGCGTATCAGTGGCTAATATGTCACACAGATGATCAGTCCAAATGCATGCCATCTATGAGTATTTCTTCCACAATCCTTGATCTAGAAACCAGAAGTCACCTAAATGCCAACGTAAAAGAATGTTGTTTGGGGCTGGAGATTCAGCTGGTAGTGTGTTTGCTAAAACACATGAAGTCCAGGGGTGGATTTCTAGCACCACGTTATAATCTCTGGTCTTAGGAGGCAAGGAGGAGGTACAAAGAGGTTTGATGTCATGTTTGGTGCCATAGCAAATTAGAGACCATCTTGGGCTACAAGGTCTACTGTCTCAAGATGAATAAAGACAGGAAGGAAAAAAAGGAAGGAAGTGGGAAGGAAGGGGGAAGGAAGGAAGGGAGGAAGAAAGGAAGGAAGAGAGGGAGGGAAGGGTAAGGAAGGAGGGAAAGGGGAAAAGTGAGAAAAGAGAAGACAAGAAAGGTTGTTTGAGAATAAAATGTTGAGTTGACCGACTGGATTTGCTTGCACCCTTGATATAAGCCATTGTCTGTGTTCTGAAAGGAGGATGCATAAATCTTGGTTATGAATTTCAGATCTTTGTCCTTAGCTTTGAGGGTGAGATTGGGACTCTGCCAAATGCTGAAAGCAAAGAAATCTCATTTCTTGGTCAATGAGGAGAGAAAATCAGGCAGACAGTCATTTCAGCATTCACAATCAGGTCTTTAATAGGAACAGAGAGTCTATAATGTTGCAAAAATAAGACTTGGCACATACTACTCTTGCAGAAGACTCAAGTTCAGATCCTAGGTCTGGCAGCTCACAACTGCTTGGAACCTAAGCTCTGAGAGATCAGACTCCTTCTGGCATCCTTGTGTCGTAATGTACCCATCAGAGAAGACTGGACATGGGTTTAAGCCAATACAAAGCCTTTATCAGTCAGTGACTACACTGTGTTTTTTGGGATCCCAGTGTGGCTCTGAGCTATTCTCAGAGTGAGCTTTTAAGCACTGAGGCCATGCTCTGGGTTGACATCAGTTAATAAGAACAGTTAGCCAGAAGCAGAAAAGCAAGATTAGTCCATGTAGAGACGCTCCCAGAGATTTTGATGGATTAGGTCTTTGCTTCCATTTTAGGTGGGTACTTCCATCATAGAGTCAATTGTGCTAAGGTCTGGGACCCTGATATGCTTAGACACAGCACACACATGGTGCACATTCTCACACATATTTCCACACCCACACACAATGAAAAAAATTCTGAAATAAAAAACAAGACAAAACGAAGAGTAGAAATTTCTAGTAACCCGAATGTCTCCTTGGGAACAATAGAAAGAAGAGGAACCTACAGCCCCTGAGGATGAATGATGCTCCCCAGTGCCAGCCATGCACCAGCTGCATCTGGGCAGGGCCTTCCTCACGGGATCTTCCACAAGTGGAAGAGCTGAGACTCCGAAGTGACTTCCTTGAGACCAGGGCTGTCTGGCAGCCAACCGCCACTTCCCCATTGTCCTGGACACACAGGTCTGGTAACTTCTGAGGGGAACTGTCAGCTGGTGCAGCCTGTTGTGGCTAGTGATGGTCTGGGCCACATTGTCCACGGCAGCAGGTTTTCTAAGCCATTCCCCAGGACCCTCACCTCAGAATCCTGCCTTCAAGGAGGAGGGTACTCCATCACTCAGCACCTCTGCAAACATGTGAAGCAGTTTTCCAGATGTTTTCCAATTCAGGATGTGTGAAATCCTTCAGCGGTGTATGAGCCTCTCTAGGAAAGCCAGGTGCCAGGTTATTCGGGGAATGTAGAATGCTTGCCAGAGAGACCCAGCCATCAGTGCCCTCCCACCTGATGCCTCTGAGAGTATCTGGAAGGGGCTGAGTGTCTCTAAATGTCCTCAGAATCTCTTTTCTTCCAGAGATGGCATAGAAAGAGAACAGCTGTGGTTGCCTGTCCTCACCACTGAGATTATTACCAGTGTCGTGAGATAGCTTGTCACTCAAAGTAACCCAGGAGGGTCCTGTTCGGGGGAGGGGGGCTCTCAAGGAGAGCTCAGAAAAGGGGGAATTCTTGCCAATTTCCTGTTCCACCAAAACGCTGTTTCTATTGCAAGAGCAATTGTAATCCCACATGCTTTTCTTTTTAAAAAGTTATTGATGTATTTTGTGTCTCCGTGTGTGTGTGTGTGTGTGTGTGTGTGTGCACATGTGTGCAGGTGTCTGAGGAAGCCAAAAGACGTCAGATCCCTGAGAGCCTAGTTTCAGGTAGATGTGGTGGATTCTGGGAGTCAGCCCAGGCTCCCTGCAGGAACAGCAATTCCCTGTAACCACTGGCTCTTCTTTGTCTTTCTTAAGGAAACTCTTGGGCTAGGGATACAAAGTTCAGAGGTAGGACACTTGCATAGTACACAAGAAGCTAGGACTAAATTTGTGTCTGAAATTCAGGATTAGCAGTCAAAAGATGCTACCATTCCCATGGCCTTTCTTGGAAGATTAATATTCTTACCAGTACTGGCTTTCCTGACTTGTAAGAATTAGCTACATGGATGTGCATCTCTCTCTCTCTCTCTCTCTCTCTCTCTCTCTATCTCTCTCTGTGTGTGTGTGTGTGTGTGTGTGTGCGTGCGTGCGTGCGTTACCAGGAAACTTGGTAAGGTTGAGCGGGTTGGAACCCCGAGAGGAAGGTAGGAGCTTCACCGGCTTCCAACCACGTCCATATTGTGTGACCACACCCTACATAGGAATGTGACCTGTGGTCCTGTAGATCAGAACAGAGTTCTCCATGAAAATGAGGTGTCTAGAGACCTTGAGAGTTAGTCAATAAGCTTCCCTTCCAGGACATTCCTTCTTGGAAAAGGTATTTAATCTCTGGTCCATCCTGAGGAGGTGGTATGCACCCATTTTCCACAACAAACTATTTGGAGCCAAGGGCTGTCTCTTTCATCAAGAACCACCACAAGAAGCTTGGAGAAGGCCTTCAGCTACAGAGCCTTGCATCTAAGTCTCCTATAGAAGGCCCCCCTCTGTGCTCCCAATTACCAATAAGCTAAGGACAATCACAGATGGGCTAAGCTGGAGCTCCCCTCTCTCAGGCCCTGGCCTCTTCAGCCCTGGACTTCACTCCATTTTCTCAACTCCCTGCAACCCATCGGCATCTGGATGTCCAGGAGTATGGGAATCTCTGGCCCGCTGGACCTCTGACCCTTCGTTCCCAGCTCCTCTGCACGGTTTACTGTGGTGACTGGATGCTCAGGAGTCAGGGGACCCCAGTTTTGAGCTGCCACATCTCAGGCTGCATTTTCTCCTCTAAGTGGGGTATCAGTGCTTCCTGCTAGTCCATCATCCAACAGTGGGTGTAGAGGAAATGTAGTATAATGTATCCACGTTCAGTTTGTCCAGCGGCAGCATTCCCATACCCCAGCAACAGGGCTAAATGCAGAACCATACAGAAGAATTAGTAACATGAAGACTTGGGGGTCAAGGACACCTAGAACTGAGGACACGGGAAGCTGAAAGCTACAGCACACACCAGGGTGCTGTGGTCTTTGCATAGAAGTGAGGTTGGGAGCCATAGAAGCAGTGGGAGTCCTCCCTTATGGGGAAACCCAGGGAAGGGCAGGGGGGTAGGGGCAGAAGGAATGAAGGGTGTGTGTGTGTGTGTGTGTGTGTGTGTGTGTGTGTGTATGTGTGTGTATGCACACACTCACGCACATGTGTTATACAGGTATGTGAACAACTCTGTGTCCATGCATGTGGAGACCCCAAGATGAGGTTAGGTGTCTCCTTGAATCGTTCTCTGTTTTATTTACTTAGGCAGAGTCTCTCACTTGAACCTGGACTTGACCATTTATTTGGTTAGTGTAACTAGTTAGTTTGCTCCAGGAATTTCCACGTCTCTGTACCTTCTAAGTGGTGGGACTCCCGGGTTGCCCATCTTTCAGATGAGTGCTGGACATCCAAACTTCTGCCCTCTCCTTGGTTCAAAGTGCCTTTCCTCCCCGCTCAGCACCGAGAAGGGTTACCATGAATGAAAGCCTGCTGATGCCAACTCATAGTCGCTAACATGACAGTAGTGACACAATTGGCTTATTTACATTGTCAACTATGATTACTTCTACATTAAATGTCAGTCAACTATGGGATAGGTTTTTTTTTCAGTCTACATTAAATAATACAACATAACAATCAAAGGACTGGAAAATAGTGCTTTCTGGAAGACAGCAGCAGTGCCATGCTGCCGAGTCAAAGCATTGGCTCAGAATGGTGAGCTCTGCACTCACAAGGGAAGGACAGGGATTGAGTTGCACTCTGGGCATTATGTGCCTGTGGCACAAGCAACATTGGATATAGAAATTGCTCTACGAAGAACACACTTGAAGGGGTGTTGGGCGACAACATCACCTCCCCTGAAATATTCCTATGAATGTTCTCAAAGGACATGCTTCCCAAGTGCCTTTCCACTTGATTAATCTGTCTCTTCGCTGTGGATGGTGTTCAGGGAATTCACATGGGCATTGGTCAGGTAGTGAATCTCTGAGGGTGCATTGGGAAGCGTCTTGTATCTGCAGCCAGAGTGGGTTTTTCTAAAACATGCATCTTGAAACAGTCCCCCAGGGGAACCAGAAAAAGGGAAATCATTTGAAATGTAAATAAAAAATATATCAAATAAAATTTAAAAAAAGAGTGGGTTTGAGTCTGTGGACCAACCCATGTTCCCAGAATTGGTAATTTTAGCCCTCATGTGTCACCATGTAGAATCTCTGTCGCTTCTCTTGAGGAAAAGAACAGTTCAAGTGTCTCTTGAGGAAAAGAACAGATCCTGGGTATTATTATAAATGATGATGTGCTAGATTGGATCATAGGGCAGGGGCTCTGTAGCTCAACAGTGTCTGTCCATACTCTAGAAAGGCTGAGTGTCTGGTAGCTGTCGGGTCCGTGCTGACTGAACGGAACCTTGAAGGCTGGATCCCTCAGCAGCTCCAATCTGCTGCTGACCGCTTGGGAAATTCCTGGAGAGCAGCTCCACACTGGGAAGCCGAAAGGCTGGCTTCTAAGGGCAGCGAAGCTTGGAGGTACAATAACAACAAGGAGGAGGGGAGGGAGGGAGGGAGGGAGAATGAGAGGGGGATTACTCTGGCAAGCATTTTCTTTTGTGGGAATAAAGCTGCCTAGAGAATCCTCCCAAACACCAACATTTGATCTCTTTATTCCTTGAGCAAACATCCATGGACATTTAATGAAGTGATTCTGTTCTCACCTTCATTAGGCTACACCACCTGGTGGGCAATTTAGTTTTTACCTGAGAGAAGTTTCTAGAATAGTTCAGGAGGAGACATTTATTAAATTAGCGTTGGAATCGTGTTGTCTTCAGAGTTTAATGTATTGCTCCCCGCTCTACCTTTCTGTTCGCATATCCCCAGCCTTGTCGTCTGGGATGGCTCAAGAGTTGTTAGCCTCCAAAGATAGCACAAGATCTTTATGAATGAACAGAAAAGCAACAGAAGCAATAGGATGTTTCCTTTCTTATAACTAAACCTGTGAGGTGAATTTAAGCCCCACCCAAGATTCAAACTTCTTGAAAGTTTAAATTGGTGTCTAGAGAAATAGAAGCTCAGGGCCCCGGGAGATGGCTCATTTGGGAAAGTGCTTACCAGCATGCATGGGGACTAAGGATTCCTGTTCAGACAATCTAGCCTACTTGACAATTTCCAGACAAGTGCCCTACTTCAAAAATGAAAAGATAAAGATATGCGAATGTCTCTTCTGGCCTCCACACATGCATGCACTTGCACATATAAACATGTAACTCTCTTTGTGTCTCTGTTTCTGTGTCTGTCTGTCTGTCTCTCTGTCTGTCTGTTTGTCTGTCTGTCTCTCTCTCTCTCTCTCTGATGGTTTATATATGCTTGGCCCAGGGAGTGGCACTATTAGAAGGTATGGCCCTGTTGGAGTAGGTGTGTCACTGTGGGTATGAATAAGACCCCATCCTAGCTGTCTAGAAGCCAGTATTCTGCTAGCAGCAGCCTTCAGGTGAAGATGTAGAACTCTCAGCTCCTCCTGCACCATGCCTGCCTGGATGCTGCCATGTTCCTGCCTTGATGATAATGGACTGAACCTCTGACCCTGTAAGCCAGCCCCAGTTAAATGTTGTTCTTTATAACAGTTGCCTTGGTCATGGTGTCTGTCCACAGCATCAAAACCCTAACTAAGTAAGTCTCTCTCTCTCTCTTTCTCTCTCTCTCTCTCTCTCTCTCTCTCTCACACACACACACACACACACACACACACACACACAGAGAGAGAGAGAGAGAGAGAGAGAGAGATTTTGTAAGCAAACATCATGGAATACTCGACTTAACCCCTGCTTGAGCAGCAGCGGCAGAACACAACTCATTCCTAGTCCTACTTCCCTCTGTTTCCGGGGTCTCTTCTACAGTCCTTTTCTAGTCACGCCCCTTGCTCCTCCTTGAAGGTTCTTTCCCCTGCCCGACTGTCTTGAACTTAATAAATAGCTGAAAACAACCTGAATTCCAGGTCTTCCCGCCTCCATCTCGTGGATGTTAGAAAGAAAATTGCAAGTGATGATGCTGACTTGTGTCATGCTGGATTTGAACCCAGGGATCCTTGCATGCTAGGCATGTACTGTATTAGCTGACCTCACCCTGGCCCCCGCAATGCTGTTTCTTTTTAATCTGTAAACCTAGAATAGTCTCCTGTCTACTCTTCTCATAGCTGTCTGACTCATTGTGTCACCCCAGTATCTTTTTTTCCTTTTTGAGCAAATGTCTCCTATGTTCCAGGCTCTCCTTAAACTCACGGTGTAACCAGGATAACAGCAAAACTCAGATTCTTTGCCTTAGCCCAGATGCTGGGGTTACAGATGTGAACCTCAGTGTCTGGCCTGGTATATTTCAGTGAAGCTTAGCCTGGCTAAATCATTTTATAATGGAGACTTTTTTCTAACCTTGTGAATTTCTCTCTCTCTCTCTCTCTCTCTCTCTCTCTCTCTCTCTCTCTCTCCTTCTCCTCTCTCTCTCTCTCTGTTCATTAATATATTCTGTAGACTCAGAGGACTATTTGGCATTTCCTAGGTGCTCATTAGAGACATGTACATTTGCATGAGTGAATTTTTTTACGATCCCCAGTAAAGTCAATCTGCAGCCATCAAAATGGTTCAGGGCCATTTGCAGAGTCACATAATAACTTGTCCTTCTTTTAAAAACAAAACAAACAAACACCCAGAGACAATCCGATCTAACAACCACAAAGCAGTAACAAATTACCACAATGGAAACGCAGTGCATCCCGAGTTCATGAAACTGGGAAGATCTGAGTCTAATCTGCCTGCCCTTATGAACCAATAACCTTCTTGTCTCCACGGACCCCCACCAACGATTTCAGGCGAAACGCTGGTGTTTACAACTATGTATCAAGGCTCCCAGCTGATTCACTAATTGGGAGTTTTTATGAAACAATAAATAACATTTCTCTTTGTTTTTTCCTAGTACAGAGATAAAGACTAGATAGATGGATTCATCAGACGGGCATCCACATGTTAACCTTATTTATGGCAGAAAGCAGGTGGCTCAGATCCACGGCCCTAATCAGGTTTCTGGATATATCCCATTGCTTCCTATTGGTTCATTAATAAAATCCACCACAATTCTCTGGATCAATTCGGGACTTGCAAATATTGAATCCTGAGGAAGGAAGCTGCCTGTGCTGGCTGGCAGAGTGGGTAGGAAGAATAGGGCTGGAAAATAATAATAAATTCTATTAATTATAAGCTTTTGGTAAAGAATAAGGCCTCCTGAGTGCGAATCTCAGCGCTCCCTAGAATGACACAGACCAAAAGATTCCGTCAAACTGCAACCAGCTGTAAACTCTCTAGGGTTGGAATCTGCGTTAACTTTTATACAGTTTTGAAGAATGGGAAGGACAGAACACACGTATGCTGCCAGGGCATTTGCTCCATTTCATTCCCAATTCTCTTCCTTTCTCCCACCCCACCTTTCTCCCTAGCTCCTTATTGTTTATTTTCAGTCAGAATCTCCTGCAGCCTAGGCTGGCCTGGAACTAGTTATTCCTTGAACTCTCACCTCTTTCACACTCCGGGTACTTCTTCCCACACATGTACACACACATACATGTACACACACACCATACACCTCACACACACACACACACAAATGTACATATACATACACACTATATACCACACTCAAATGCACACACACACATACATGTACACACACAAATGTATACATACATACACTATATACCACACACAAATGCACACACACATACATATACATTATACACACACATAAATGTACACACACACATCACACACATACCACACACAGAAATATACACACATAAATGTACACATACACTGTACACCACACACAAACACACACCATACACCACACACACACACACACACACACTATACACCATACACACAGAGGCTAAGGGCGTGTGTTCTTCAGCTACTTCACCCCTCCTCCTGTTTTCTCTCCTCTTCTCTTCCTGTTTGCTTTCTCTGTGGATTTCCAGTTGCTTTCATCTGTGTCACACCCAATAATTCCAGATGTTAATTCCAAAACGTTGCTTTTTTAATTTCCAGTCATCTTCCCCCAGGATAATAACTCTTAACATTCCGGGGACACCGAATCACTGATTTATGTAAACAAAGACCAGGAAAATCACACTAGGACTTGGAAGCACATTCACAGACAGCAAGAGTGTTGGATCATCAGGACAGCAATGACTATAGTCACCTGTACAGATCAGAAGTGTCAGATCCCCTGGACCTGGAGCTGTGGGTAGAAACTCAACATCTCTGGCAAGTCAATTTTTTTTTTGCTTCAAGGTTGTCAGTGAACTGAAGGTCCAGGGGTGGAGGCCAGGGGCTGGGAGCCAGCTGGCCTCACTATGGTCCCAGCAGAGTACAGATTGCTTCATTAATGAATAAGGCACTTCCTGTGTCTGCTGGCCACATCTGTAACCCCAGCACATTCGAGCATGAGGCAGGAAGACCTCCTTGAGTGTCAAGCCAGACAAGGCTACATAACAGATTCCAGGTGAGCCTGGGCTTAACTCCTGACCCTGTAGCAAACAAAACAAAGCAGAACAAAAGCAAAACAACCCAAAACCAAAGCCAGGTTAATGAGTGAGTGAATAAATACCTAAACCGCCAAAATCTATGCCAGACTGAGGACTTATTCATGGCAGACAGAAGGTAAAAGTCTTGGGCTAGGTGAATAAAGCCCCCAACCTCACTGAGCTAACTGCACCTTTAAATCTCCTATCAATCCTAATTACAACTCTGATGATCCAAAGAATCATCATCATGCACTTTAGAGGCACCCAAACAGGGTGGAAAACATGTCTGAGCTGTGGTCTGTTGGCTTGTAACCTTTGTCTACCTCACCTGTACTAAATTGCCTGGTAGTTGCAGGCAGGAGCAGAGGGAGGGGCTGGGCAGATGGGGGAGTTGGTATGTGCGATGAAGGCGTGGGGTAGAGGCTTAGAGAGTGATGGGTCACATCTCACTGGGGTAGAGGCTTAGAGAGTGATGGGTCACATCTCACTGTTCCAGTACTGGTCGGCATTTCAGCCCTCATTTGCAGTGTTTATTCTTAGCACTGTGCTGATGGCATTTTGAATATTACTTGCATCTTATTTGGTAACACCTCATCTTTGTGATAAAGATTGAAGAGGATCAAAGGATTCACTCATGGTATCACAGACAGTGGTTGATATGTATCCGATCCGAGCCACCCTCTGACTTCTGTGACTTATTTTCTTTAAGATCAAGACAAAGGGGAAGCCAAAGGCTGGCCAATACTCAGGTCTGTCATTACCCACAGGTGGAAAGCCTATCAGAGATCCTTTCTGATCCTTCATCAGGGATTTAAACTGAGCTAGGTCAAATGAGAAAATCTTAGCAGCAGGGGAAAACAACAAACAAACAAACCCAACAACTCCCTTAAACAAAAATAAGCAAAAACAAAAACAAAAACAAAAACCCACAAACAGAACAAAATTGCACTCCCTTCAGGAGGCCTCGGCAGATCTGGCCCTTGACCCTTACTGTTGGTGTGCTTACCGCTGGCCAGCTGTCTTGGAAAATCTAGTAGGCCACACAGATCTCTAACTGAGAAAGCCACAAAGACAATTATAAATGAGAAAAAGTCATGATGTGGACTGGTTGCATTAAAAACCACCTGTTGATGCTGTGACAGGCATGGAAATAATATTTATTAACAAATGATTTAACCCTCAGATGTGTGGGAGGCTGGGGACAAGTCTGCCGTATTTATAAATAAACCGTTCTCCATTTGCACTATTTTATAAACAGTGCGGGAGTTCTGTAGAGTCAGTTCTTTATTTTCTCCCCCCACCAAAAAATTTGTTCTGGGATATGTTTCCTTTTTTGGCCAGTTGACCTGAGAACTCTTGAGTAGCCCGACTTCTCTCTCCACTTTGAGAGCCATGTGAAATCGTATGCATCCAACACACTTCTCGAAATATCAGAATCTTCCTGTCTTCATCTGAGCTGTCTTTGTTTAGAATGGTCATTTGCCTTATTTTTTTCTTTCATTGTCTTGGAGTGTGGGGATCGACACTCCTGAGGCTTTGTGCAGAAGGATCATCCATCCTTTTATAATAAATTTCTTGTGTAACCATGGCTCCCTCTTTTCATTTTTCTCTGATAACATTTCGGATTCTAGAACATTCCACATTATGATCCTGCTCCATTTCAAAGGGGTCTTGATGGCTACAGAGTTCACCTCACACTTCTTTGAGCAAGCACAATGTTTAAACCATTCTGGCTGATAATTTAACCCTGACTGGTAGAATGATTGCCTAGTATGCACTGAGCCCTGGGCACTGTATAGAAACAGATGCAATAGATACTCTTGTGATCCCAGCACCTGGGAGGCAGGAGCTGGAGGATCAGAAGTTTTGGGTTATCCTCAGCTACATGGTGGGTTCTACAGAAGCCTAAGGTACAAGAGACCCTATCTCAAACAAACCTGAGAAAAAACCCAAACAACAAAAAAAGAAAGTTCACAATTTTAATAAATTTCTTTTTTTAGTAAAAGATTTATTTATTTTCTATATGGGGGTACACTGTCATTTTCTTCAATCATATCCCATTATAGATGGTTGTGAGATACTATATGATTGCTAAGAATTGAACTTACAACCTCTGGAAGAGCAGCAGTCAGTGCTCTTAACTGCTGAGCCTTCTCTCTAGCCCCTTTAATAAACCTCTATTGCTAATATAGGATTAAAGAGTGAAATGGGGTATTTTTAACATTAAAGGAACATTTAGGGTTTATGGAGGTGTTGTATGTGTTAAGCTAATGCAATAAAGTGAATGAGGTAGAGTTTTTTTTAGGGTGAAGTGAGGAGAGGACTCATTATTGTAGGAAGGTCTTATGCAGTTTGTTGCCTGTAAGCACACTTAGCACACATCACACACTCATCTATCAGCTCCATTGTACTCCCTAGGCTTTAGAGACAGGAATGCGACAGAACCTAAGCCACGGCATGTTGTCCATGCCCTTGAACTACATTAATAGTGCGTGTTCTTGGTGAAGAGAAGAAAAGAACACTGGGGATTTTGCAGAGAAACTTAGGTCAGAGGCACTCCCAGATTCTTCTTGGAAGAAAGGCGGGAGCTTGATGGTCCAGGAACTCCAGGCAGGCATTTGGGAAATAAGAGGGAAGCTGGACTCAGGGCGAACCCCAGGTTGTGAAACAATGCTAACGAATGACGGTGATTGATTCTCTGTGGAGATTCAGAGCTGGGAGATGAAGTTATTGCTTCATGGGAAGCATCATGTTTAGAGAAGGGATACCTCTTTTTATTCAAGCAAGATTGTATATTCTTCACTGAAACACTGCCAAGAACCTGAAGCCTGGGGTTCCCTGCTCAGATGGAGGCTCTACCTTCGAGGACTAGTTGTTCTTGTCAACCGTGTTCTTCCATTTTGATGTTCTCCCTCATAGGTTATGCATGCGCTCCTCTGGATGTGCTGCTTGTGGTTTTTCCCAACTCAAACGCCCACAATTTGCTTCCAGGAATATCCTTCTCTCTCTCCAGTTCTCAGACATGCAGTCTGGATGTCTCCAACACGTCTCTAGGCTCAGCTAATAAGTTTGGTGTGTTTCTCTGATTACTGATCTTGGATCTTGGTTATGTTGCAAATGCCTGTGGCCAAATCAGGTCAATTCAAATGAGCAGCATGATCAACCAGGGTTCAGTCAGAAAAGAAGCTTGCATAGTAATTTAACAGAAGATCTACTGTAAGGAGTTAGAAAGGAGGGGCTCCCAAGATCTGCAGAACCTTGGAGACTTGAGTATGAACCCTATAACTCACTAAAGGTGAAAGAAAAGGAGAATGAACTCCACCAAGTTAACTCTATATACATATAGATATATAATATATAACTATATACATATACATATATAACCCTTTATACATGTAACTAGAATGTTTGTCCACAGACACACCCATCTCTGACACTGCTACTAATATTTTTAAGGAAATAGAAATGATGTATAGAGAATTATCTATGAGGGGATGACAAGAACATCTTTGGATCCTAGGATAGAAGAAGCGACTGGGAAACAGATGTGGAAGGCGGGAGGTTTCTCCTAAGCCACAATTCAGGCTCTGCTGAAGCTTGGTGGTAGAAGGTATGATGGCAGCTGTAAGATGCCCAGAGCAGAGCTGGTTCAAAGATGGAAGGATATGGGCAATAGATGCAGATCCATTTGTTGGATGGCCAGGGAAGCTCACCAGAGAGTGGCCTGAAGAGCTGTTCTGAATCTTGCTGGGAGGAAGGCATAAAAGTCATCATTTGTGCCATGGGAATTTAGGAAATCCTGGGAATCCTGGGAATCCTGGGAATCCTATCAGCAGGCGCTGAGAGAAAAGCAGCTGTGGGGTCAGTGAGGTCACCTGGTGGGGACGAACAGCTGGGCTCCTTGGAGCATACTCAGAAGCTTCACTCAAGGGCTTGCTCCAGAACTCACCATTGAGAAGCTTGTTGAAAGGGGACATCCATGTCATGGGCATGGATGGCATGACACACACCCAGAGGTGGAGGTAGAGAGACGAGGCATGCAGGATCAACCTCAGATATATAACAAGTTTGATGCTAACCTGGGCTTCACTAAATTCTGTGTCAAAATATCTGTGATGGGGTAGGCTGGAATTATAGTCTGTGAGCAGTGGTGCCTTAGTAGCATGCGAAAGGCCCTGGGTTCAATTTCTAGCACTAATAACAACAGAACCAAAACCAACACTAACCAAGCAAATCATAGAAAATACCCATGGCCACCCCGTGGCTCCTGCTATGACAGTATTTTTGCATAGGTGTCAGGTTACTGTATGGCTCAAATATTTTGTTTCTGTGTCATATTAATTGTAATGGGACAGAGGGGACTGAAATTGAGAGGTTAAATGACAATGGCCAAGTAGGCTCTCAACCACAGAGTCAATCGGGGTTTGGGACTCTTTACATCTGCTTCCTGGATTTAATACAATTCCTTTCTGAGTAGAGTTTTCAGAGTGAGCCCAGATGGGAAATGGAGACCTAAGTATTGCCTGCCTTCCTTGTGCATAGAAGGGTTTGCTTGCTAGCTTATTTAATGCTTGTTTGTTTGTTTGTTTGAGATAGGGTCTCTTGCAGCCTCAGCTGGGCTTCTTATATAACCTAGGACTATCTAAGCTTCAGATGTTCCTGCCTCCAGATACCTATGCTGGGATGACAGGCACCACCATGCCCTGTGTGGTGGGTTGCTGAGAGTCAAGCCCAGGGCCTTCTGCATGCTAGCCAACTGCTCTACTAACTGAGCTTTGGCTCCAGTCCCTGAACTAAATAATTTTAATCTGAATGACAAATGAATAGAAATAGGGCCCCAAGAATGTAAATGTTAGCATTTGAAGAAATTGACTTTCTCTGGAGGGATCCTCCCTTTCCAGTGGCTAGGAAGTAATTTACAGACAGTCAAAACCAAAAGAAAGTCCGCATCGTAGAGTCTGCTGGCTGGTGAGCTATGTGCTCTGTCTGCTCTGGGGCTTTGGTGCTACAGAACACTGATATAAGGCTACTTGTATTAATCACAGTAACTCATATAATCTGACGGACAGGACATCACCCAATGAGAATATTTCCAAAACATGTGATAGTTCAGAAACACTTTTTAAAGCAGCTGGCCCTGCTCCCAGAAGTGATAGCCTTTGGAAACCAAACTTTCTGCTTTTCCTCAGATACTGCCCAAGTAAGAAGGCTGCTGGGGCAGAATAGAACTTGACACTAGAAAAATAGAGGACTGGAGAAGTGTCTTGAAGGGTAAAGAACTGGCTATGTGACTGCAGTTGTGAAGTCCTGATCTCTAAAACCAGGACACATGCGATACCATAGATTTGTACTCCTAGTGCTCCTGTGGTAAGATGTGACATGGAGACAAAATAAGCCCCAGAATTTTGTGGATTTTGTGGGCAGAGAGCCTGGCGTATGCATCAGCAAGTCTACAAGAGACCCTGTCTAACTCTCTTTCTCTCTCTCTCTCTCTCTCTCTCTCTCTCTCTCTCTCTCTCTCTCTCTCTCTCACACACACACACACACACACACACACACAATACACAAATTAAAAAAGAAAATGAGATAGATGTCCCAACCTTCTTCCTCTTATTCTTTACATTTAATTGTCTATGTTTATTTTGTATGTGTGAGTGTTTGTCTATGTCTATGTATGCATACTGTTTGCATGCAGTGCTAAAGGAGGCCAGAAGAGTGTGTCAGCTCTCCCAGTACTGGAGTTATGGACAAGCCCTCTGCAAGAGTAGCAAGTACTCTCAGCAGCTGAGCCATTTTCCCAGCCCCTCCTTACATTCCAAATGGAAGTCTGGCCTGAGGGGTGCTTGGGCATGAAAGGAGAATGAAAGGCATGAGAAGCTGAAGCAGAGGCAGGACCACTAAAGACTAGTCATTAAAAACCGAGGCTGTGACACAGTAAGGAAGATGGTGTGTCTATTCATCCCCATTAATGTGGGAATCTAATAAAATGTCTATCCTGAGAATTCTGGAAGATCAGAGTATATTGTTGAGTGTTTTCCCTGCAAGGAAACCCAAGCTCCTCAGAGAAAGCATCTGTGTGGAGTAGAGATTACTGAACAGCTGTCATTTCTCATAAGCACTGACTCCTGGAGAGGGTTTGTTCTAAGTTTTTTAAGAGGAGAAATTTCAAATTGGATGGATCATCTAGCAAGATTGGAAAGATATGTACTCAATGATAAGCCTGCTTATTCAAGAAAGACTGAAAAAAACTCAACTTACTTTGTTGATATAGCCAATGGCTGGGGTAGACCAGCTGTCCATTATATGATGGGTACATGCATACTGCAATGTTTCCATATAAAGCACTGCTGTTTGGTAACTCAAATCAAAGGATCTAGCCATAGGATACATGTAACTCTGAGAGTGGGTTTCTAAATAACCGTGACGAGCATCAGAAGTCAGAGTAAATGACTGTGCAGGCTGCAAACTGACATACTTGCAACTGTAGATATAAACGCTATCAGGTCCATAGTGCTGAAAGGGATGCTGATTCCCAGCATAGGGAAAAATGAAGGGTGGGAAAAGTGAATTTCAAAGACACACAGCAGATTTTGGAGGGTGATGCAGGCACTTGTTGTCTGGCTTCCTGTGAGAGTCTCAGAAGGATGTCCACATATTTAGAATCTCATACATCAAATTGAACAGTTAGAATTGTTTGTGCCAATCACGTCTCAGTAATTTGATAGACGAAAAGGAAATTCTACCGGTGTCTTAGTCATAACAATGAAGCAGATGTTAAGAGCTCCTGGAAATGAAAGCTGCCTGTTAGGTTGAGGAACAGATTATTTCTCATGGAGATGAGGAGGTTCATCATAGTGGGAAAGTCTCAGTAGCTTCCAAGATGTTAGAGCTATTGAATGTACCTTTTCTGTCTCTGTCTCTGTGTGTGTGCAGTTGTGTGTGTGTGTGTGTGTGTGTGTGTATGTGTGTGTGTGTGTGTGTGTGTGTGTGTGTGTGTGTGTGTGTGTGTAAGCACTTACAAGCAGAGGCCACAGAACAGATTTGAATGTCATTCCTCAGGAGGAATCTATTTTGTTTTTTTGAGACAGTGAATCTGGATCTTTCCAGGTAGGCTAATCTTGTGAGCCAGTGAGCCCCAGGGAAGAAAAGATGGGAGTTGGCTTGGGTGAGTCTGGAGCCCAGAGAGGGGAGAGCAGATATGGATAGCATCTATTTCCAGGAGGATAGGTAAGCAGAAAGAATATGTGTTGGGGAGGGAGGCAGGCAGGAGGACTATGTGGGCTTCTCTGATATTTAGCAATATAGTAGAGACTTGGGACTGGAGCAGCCCGGAAGGTACAAGGGTGCGTGTGACCATCACTGGAAATGTACCAAGACTATAAAAGTTGCAAATTAGGGCTAAGGAGATGCTCGGCAACTGTATGCAAACCAGGGAACCCGAGTTCAAGTCCCCTAGAATCCATGTAAAAAGCAGTACGAGGCCATGTGTGCCTGCAGCCCCCAAGCTGTGAAAGTTGAGGCAGGAGAACATAGTGGGCTTGCTGTCTGCTAATCTGGCTCTGGGTTTAATGAGACAATATCTCAAGGGAATGAGGTGGACAGAATTAGGACAGATTGTCCATACCAATGTCTTCTAAGCAGATGGCGTGGTCAGTGACAGAGCAGAATGTCTGTCCCAATGGCCTCCTTTGACCTTAGCACATGTGTCTACTGATTAACATAGCCACATACATACATGTGTATGACTATAACACACACACACTTCTTGTGCACACATGCTGCACACACATGCACACAAAGACATACAGACACACACTGAACACATATGCATGCTCATGCCAGATAAACAAAAATATAAATAAAAGAAAAATATTATCCTTCATGGGTCCTGAAGCTTGTTAGATGCTGTGTGTATGTGTGTGTGTGCACGTGTGTGTGTGTGTGTGTGTGTGTGTGTGTGTGGTCTGTCTTTTCACTTTATACATGGCTTTCATTTTAATTTATTATTGATTTTATTAAGGTAGATATCCAGGCTGGCCTTGAACTGCCGATGTTCCTGCTCTGCCTCCAAACTGTTGGAACTCTAGGCACACAGCTCCATCAGAAAGCGCAGCTGGCTTTCTCCTATCCTTTCTGCTTCAGATGTTGAGGGCGAAGGCTCCTGACTCAAGACATTCTGAAGCTTTATTCTCACATCCAATGACCTTGGGTAGAATTAGACCCTGGGGAAAGAGCATTTCAGAGAGTCACACCATCCCGGGAGCATGACTTTGCTCATGAAGGACATCTTTGATACAGTAGAACAACAATGATATTATTGTCACTCAACAATTTCATTCTGAGAACAAGAGCTATATATAAGTCCTAAGAATGCATTCACTGGGCTCAGGAAGGGCTGCTTTGTGAGTGAGAAAAGAAGCCACTTCAGCACCAGAACAAGCATGCTTTCTGAAGAGCATGTTGCTGAGGTCACAAAATGGCAGCTGGCTCCCTTAGATGTTCCCATCAGTTCTTCCTCTCCCCAGCATCTGCGTTCTTCAGAGGCCCCACATTGCATCTTTGTCTCCTGCAGATCCCCTCAGCCCCTCAGATTCCTGCGTGATGCTTGGCTGTCACTCATCCCTTACCCAGGAACTCGGGAGCAGATTGCTTAGGTTTCCAAGGCACAGTTGATTAGAAAATCCAGCATTTAGTAATTAAACCATGAGATGGATGTGAACTATCTGGAGTCATCACAGAATGTGTCTGACAGCTGCTGAGCATGAAGGCTTTTTCTTGTAAGAGAAATGCTCAGTCCTTAAGATGTCTAAGGGACGCTTCTAGCTGTGCCCCGGTGGTAGGTTTTCTAATATGCTTAATCACCAATATGAATCACAAGACTGGATCACAGTATATGGGCATGCTGGGGTTGACTAAATGACCTGGCGATTTTCAGTGCTACCTATGGGCAAAAGTAATACCTTCTAAATTATCTCTATCCATTCATTTAGTCTAGCAATAATAGGTTTTGGAATTGCCTTTTTTCCTTTCTTTTTTTCTTTTCCTCTCTTTTTTCTTTTCCTTTCTTTTTTCTTTTCCTCTCTCTCTCTCTCTCTCTCTCTCTCTCTCTCTCTCTCTCTCTCTCTCTCTCTCTCTCTCTCTTGTAGAATAGATTCAGGATTCTGAGCAGGGTTTTAGAGTGATTTTAATTTCAGAGAAACATTAACCCTTTCTTTGCTGGTCTGTATTAAAATGTGAACAAGGAGTTGTGACGTGTTACTTTATCTTTTCAGAGCTCCTACCATTTCAAAGCATCCTCCTGCTGAGAATCCTGCTGACCCTGCTTCTTTCCTTCCAGGAGCTACTTAACAGATTCCCATGCACTTTGAATTATAATTACAGCACTGCTCATAGAAACTGACTTTTCCTCCTGCTGGATTGATGGTCAGAATTCTTATCTAATTTTCTAGTTTTTCACCCATTTCCTATTCAAAGAAAATATAAATAAATAAACCTGGGACTGAGGAGATTGCTGGCTGTGCAAGGACAAGGACTGGAGTTCAAATCCCCAGAAGCCACAAAATCAGATCTGGTAGTGGTCGTCCGTAATCCTAGTTCTTCCACACTGAGATGGGAGGCGGAGGCTGGAGAGTGTCCACTGTGGGCAGCACCGTCTCCTAGGCACGTGGTCCCGGGCTGTGAAAGAAAGCAAACTCAGCAGGAGTCCTCTTTCCCTCTCCCTCTTTCCCTCTCCCTCCCTGTCCCTGTCCCTGTCCCTCTTTCCCTCTCTGTCTCCTTCTCTGCCTGCCTCTCTTTTCTTCTTTCCTGCAGATCTGGTTGTAGAACTCTCAGCTCTTTCTCCATGTCTGCCTGTGTGCCCCATGCCCTCCACCATGATGACAATGGACTAAACCTCTGAAACTGTAAGCAAGCCCCAGTTAAAGAATTTCTTTTAGAAGAGTTGCTATCATCATGTGTCTCTTCACAGCAATAAAACAGTGACTAAGTCAGGGTTCCTTTTCCATCCTGTCTTCGTTGAGCTGAGGGTCTTTCATTTTCCATTGCCTGCCCAGATTGAAGATTTCCCCCACCCCCCACTGCTTTATGAAGTATTTAAATCATTATCTGGACTCAATAAGTCCCTGTTTTATCTTTGTTTTTTTTTTCTTTGTGAGATCCTGTAGCTCAGGATACCCTGAGACTTACGATTATTCCTCTGCCTCTGCCTCTGCCTCCTGAGTGGTCAGAGTACAGGTAGTAGCCACCTAGTTCTGTTTATACAATATCTCTCTGTACATTCCTTAAAATGTAACCCATTCTTGTTTTGGAAAGTTGTGGTATAATGGTTATTTCAACTAGCATTTGTTCTGACTAGCTATATGTCAATTTGACAAGCTAGAGACATTTGGGAAAAGCAAAATTCAATTTAGAAAATACTCCCACCAGATTGGCCTGTGGACAAACCTGAGCTGCATTTTCTTGATAGATGGTTGTTTGATCCAGTTCACTGTGGATGATGGTGCCCCTGGGCTGGTGGTCCTGGGTACTATAAAAAGCAGGCTGAGCACACCAGTCAGCAGTAGTCTTCCACAGTCTTTGCATCATTAGCTCCCATCTCCAAGCTTCTCCTGCCTTACGTTCCTGCCCAACTTCCCTGGATGACAGACTACATGTTGTAAAATGAAACAAATTCATTTTCTCCCTCAATTGATTTTGGTCATGCTGTTTTAGAAAACCTCCTTAGTTAATTAGAAACCTTAACCAAGACAGCATTTATATTAAACATGCTATTTATCAGGTACTGTGATGTATTAAAGATAAAATGTAAATAAGGGGCTAGAGAGTTGGCTCAACATCCAAGACCACTCACTATCTGCTTTTCTAGAGGACTTGCGTTTGATTCTCAGAGAAACATGGTAACTTGAAACTGTCTGTAGCTTTGCTTGAAACTGGAGTTCTAAGAGATCATACATCCAGCATAGGAAGGCACCAGGCACACGTATGGTACACAGACATACACACAGAGAAAACATCTGTACACATAAAACATTAAATGTGAATAAGACATGGTATTTAACATGTCATCTATATTTACATATGGTTAAATAACCAGCTAAATAAATGACTAAATGCAGAGTGATCTGATTCATATTGTCAGGAGTCTCAATGTGACCTGATTGCAGGGGCCAAAGTGTGCATCATCACCTCTGTCTGCATCAGCACCATGTGCATCACCTTTGCATATATTTCCTCTGTTTGCATCACCACTGGTTGTATCACCTCTGTGAGCATTACATTTATGCTTCTGTCTAAAATATCTTTGTATCTTTAGTAGAATGTGTATCAATAGCATTAAAAGACGAAGACTTTGAATCTATGTATGGCCATTTCAGGACCATATTGCTGTCTTAATCTGAGATAGCCTATGGTGGTTATCTGTTACTGTGATGATTTTCCTGAGCACAACAAGGCTAATCCTTTAGCAGCCAGTGTGAGATGCCTGAAGCTCCAGTGGCTTTGGGAGTGTGCAGAGTTCTTCCATCAAGGGCTGGACATTCCCAGTTTCTGTGGTTCATTTTTCGAAGTGGGGCCATGAACAGTAATGTTCTAGAGGGCCATGTTTCCTAGTGAGTGGAAACTTCTCTCTTCACACATCCACGTTCTCTCAACAGACACTTGTGCTCTGTGGGTGATCACTGGGTTCTCCTTCACTGTTGCTGAGGGAAGTCCTCTAATGAGCTTCCTTCAGATCCTCATTCCTGGCAAATTTGCTGATGGCCACAAAAACCTAAGTGTTCCTGAGAGGGAAGGGAAAGGGAAGAGGGAAAGGGAGGGAGGAGAGAAAGGGAGAGGGAGAGGAAAAAGAGGAGAGAGAGGGACAGGGTGGGGGAGAGAGAGGGATAAGGATAAGGGAGACTAATATAATGTCACAAAATTGTCCCCAGACTAGGGTTGCTGATTTAGGAGAGACTCCATTTCCCTCAACAAATAGTCAAAACAGCCCCAAGTCCTAGAAGTGGTTCTCTCATTCCTGTGTCTCCTACAGAGAGCCAGGAGCCCAGCCAGAGCTACAAGGAAGTGCTGTTGGTCACCACTGATGCCCAATGGTTGCTTAGCTCTCCTAAGGCACAGAGACTTGGATTCCAGCGTGAGCCGCCAGCATGTGTGACCAGAACCATGGCTTTTATTTCCATAGGTGACTGTCTCCTTTCCCACTTCCCCCACAAAGCAGGGAAAGCAAATGTTAAAGAATGTTGACCCACATGCCATTAGGAGCTTTTCGGGACTTCTCATTGACCTGAGATAAAATCCCACCTCTCCTTTGAATCCTGCTGGATCTTCTTGCTTTAGCCCCACACCCCTGAGAAACCCATTTGTACCATTCCTTCTCTGTCATCACCATCACCATCATCTCCTCCTCCCCCCAACATCCTCCCCTAACTCCTCCTCCCCACCTCCTCCTCCACCTCTTCCTCCCTTCCTCCTCCCCTACCTAGTCTTCTACCTCCTTCCCTACTTCCTTCTCCTTCATGCCCTCTACCCCTCATCTTCCATTTTCTCTTCCTCCACCTCCTCTACCCCTCTTCCTCCATTTCTTCCTCCTCCTCCCTCCTCCTCCATTTCCTCCTCTACTTCCACCTCCTTCAGCCATCCTCCTCTATCTCCTCCTCCTCCACTCCTCCTCCTCCTCCTCCACTCCTCCTCCTCCTCCATTTTACTCACCATCATTGCTGCTCTTGCTCCAATCTAAATACTCATCCCCATCTTCTTGTTCAGTCCTCTGATCAAGGCCTTTAGAGTGGCCGGCCATTCTTGAGCCCATGGCCCACACCTTCCCTCTGCACCTTTATCCTCCATCTCGCGTCCCTCTGACCGTCCTTGATAGTACTCATCGTTACTTACAATTTAGAAGGCATCCCATAGTTTTGTTTTGCTTTTTGGCTGTTTTTGTTTGTTTGTCTTGTTTTGTGTTTATGGTTTGTGTTTTTGGTGGTGGCAGTTTTCAAGACTGGGTCTCTGTAGCCCAGTCTAGCCTTAGACTCAAAGCCGCTTCCCCAGGCTCCTCAGTGCTAAGCTTTCAGGCCTGCACCACCAAATCTGCCTCCAGATGTTGGTTTCCAATAGATGCCACACCCTGAGGTCTGAGCACCATTTCAAGAGGAAATCATATAATCCTTATTTATTTGCTTGGTTCTATCTTCAGGACCCAAAGAAAACTAGAAGCAGCTGCTCTCACTGGTGTGTGTGTGTGTGTGTGTGTGTGTGTGTGTGTGTTTTGTTTACTGTTTCAGGGTTATTATTTTGTACGTTTGCTCTGTAAGTTCTCTTTGAATCCTTCTATTTATATAGCTGGTAAATAATTACGTGAAAGCCAACCCAGCTGAGTGGGTAAAGTCATGGCAGATGGAGGGGAGACATTTAATGGCATATTATTGTTTAAGTCAAGGTTTTAATCTGCCATCTGTGTTGGCCTGGAAACATTTTTTTAAAGATTTTTTTTTAATTTTAAATTTATAAGTTAGTACATATGTGAGACAGGGGAGACGGAAGGGGAGGAGGAGGGAATGAGGGAGGGGGAGGGAGGGAGAGAGAGAGAGAGAGAGAGAGAGAGAGAGAGAGAGAGAGAGAGAGTCCTTAAAGACTTCCTATCTATCTAGAGTTACAGGCAGCTGTGATCTGCCTGATGGGAATTCTGGGAGCCAAACTCTGGTCCTCTGCAAAAGCAGTAAATGTTCCTAACTCCTGAATCACTCTCAGCCCCTGTCCAACTTTGTGACTTTGGGTGTGAGTCCTCACTGGCCATTTGTATAATGGGAAAAGATAAAAGCAATATAATAACCAACCAATCCCCCTCCACACAGAAAATAATGTTTGGGAGTTTGTTTGCGTGTGTGTGTGTGTGTGTGTGTGTGTGTGTGTGTGCATGTATGTGTGCATGTCTGTATGTGTGTGTGCATGTGTGTGTGTGTGTGTGTATGTATGTATGTATGTGCATGTGTCATGTACACATGTAAATGAAAGGACAGGCCTGAGTATTATTCCTCACCTGCTGTCTATCTTGGTTGTGTTTGTTTTTGAGACTGGATCACTGACTGGCCTTGAACTTATCAAATAGACCAGGCTTGGGGGCATCAAGACCCAGAATCCTCCTGTTTCTGCTTCCTTCTTAAGCTAGGTCCTGGGACCAAACTCAGGCCCTAGAACTTTTGAGGCAAGCATTTGACCATCATCTCCCCGGGCCAGGCAGGAACAATGTTAACTCATGTGTTGTGCCTCGTGTCTAGAATTTATGCAACAGGGTGGTAACCAGGTTTCTAGTTCTAGAACGGTATGATTTAGTTGCAAAGCGAACCAAAGAAAGATCCCAAGGTAGCTACAGGACTAGTTGCTTTCTTGGATTTTTTTCCCTTTCATTCTGAAAGAGAAAAGCTTGGGCAGTATTTGGAGTGGGGTCAAGGGTATATTAATTATTAACTGTGGTTTATAGTTTGCATGTAGAAACAACAAAGGTGCATTTTGACATGTTTACTAATTACTCCAAAGTAGTTTTTTTTTTTTTTTTTTTTTTTAAACTTGGCTCATACTATTTTCCTAGAGCCATGGCAGGAAATCAGAGCAAACTAATTTCCTTAGAGATGCGGCAGGACAGTGTTTTGAAATACTGCCTAGCGTTCAGTGGAAACACTGGGCTTTTATTCCACGGCTGCCTCTCTGTTGTTCTGACATTTTATTCTTAATTGTTCCCTTAGTGACAGTAGTTGCTGTCACCACTGTGAAGAAAATTTAGCAAGGGGAGAGCCCTGGGAAGAAAGAAATAGTAAGATAATTCTGGAGATGGGCCTTCGTTTCTATTACAAAGGAGGCAAAGATTGGTTGCTTCAAACCTTATTACTAAACTTCTAGCAAACTAACTGTTCTCCAGAGGGTGGCCTCCGAAATGGAAAGACTGGGCATTTCGGCCTAACCAGAGGAGTTTGGCTTGCATAGGCAGAAATGAATTTGTTAATGACTTACAACCTCCCTCTTATCAGGTGGCCCACATAAGTGATGTCAATGCATATGGTGACTTTTATCACTGCTGTGCCAAAATGCCTGACAGGAAGCAATGTAAAGGCATGGAAGGTTTTCCTGCCTTATGGTTCAGGGCAATGCATTTCATCCCGGTGGGGAAGGCATGGGACAGGAAGCAGAGTCTGGCTGGTCACACTCCATCAACAGTCAAGAGGCAGAGTGAGCAGGAGGGAGGGCTGGGCTTGCAAACCTTAAGGGCTGCCCCCAGGGATAGACTTCCAATAGCAAGGCTCCACCTCCTGATGGTTCCCACCAAACAGCCACCAGCTTGGGAGAGACTGTTCAAAGATATGAATGCACAGGACAGCTAACATTTAATCCATAGATAGTTACAGCCTGTGTAGAGGACTGTGTGGCTTGCAGTTCTTCAACGGGTTCTCCCATGTGGTGTCTCTGACTTGCTCTCAGGTCACTAACACTGACTGAACCTGACAGAATATGGATATCTTCTCTCCATGTTCTCTGTGTCTGATACCTCCTAGGAAGAAAGCTATCCTTCATTTTGAAATCTCTCTTCTCTTCTATCAGCACCCTGGGAACTTCTTTAGCAGAGTCCAGCAGGGGTGCCTGTAAAACCAAGGTGTCTTTGTCTTAATGAATTTCACAATAATTCAATGAATTATCCCCAACGGTATTGGGGGGAAGGCATCTTTAGACACAGAACAGAGCTGTCCCTGAGACCAAGCAGGACAGGAAACCTCCACAGCTGCCATTTTGACCTAAAAATGCCTCTTTCTGCATTAGCAAATCTCTCCCAGAGGCATGAACTTAATTTCCAGTAGATCAAGCACCAGTGACCAATGGTTTCGCAGGAGCAGCCAGGCAGAAATCTGTTTCTGCAGCTGGCTCTGGAGAAGTTTTCAAGCTGGATATCTCATGAACAGCTTGGAGCAGACTGGTCACGTGACCGGGATCCCAAAAGTCATTTGATGGAGGTCTGAGGAGAGACTCTCAAATGCACCACACTGGCAGAGTTGGTGGTGATTGTATAGGAAGAGGCTCACAGCATGGGTCTCTATGGGTGTGTGAGATATGTGGACACTACCTAGGAATGCCACTTCATCGTCTGGGCCTGGACTTGTTAGATGGAATGAAGTTGGGGGTGAGAAAGGAGGAGGGAAAAATAAAGAGGAGAGGAGAGAGACTGAGAAGATTGGGGGAGAAAATGAGAATGAAGATCAGACAGGAGAGCAAGAGAGCGAGAGTGCTTTTGTTCTTAAATTGAAGGCACCTCTCCCAGCCAGAGGCCTCATGAGAAACAAGAACTGCTCTTGAAGAGCAGTTAGCACCAGCAGGAAGAGTTCCACCAGGGAGCTGCTTAGAGGGAAGGGTGGGGGTGGGGGTGAGGGGAGCTGCTTGCCTTCTGTTTAGATGAATATCACTTCTGCTTTCATTCCTAAGGTTTTCTGGGACTCCTATGAATGTTTTTCCAGCCTCAGAAGCATCACCCACGCCCGAATCTTCCTAGCTCATGTCTGCTGGCCGAAGTTGCCGTCCATTTATCCTGGAATGACTTTTTTAAGGCTGAAAAATGAAGGATTGCAGGACGATGGCTCCCTGCTGGCCAACTGGTCCAACTAAACATTTGGTCTATTTGTAGAGTATTTGTGTTTGGATTCAAGAATATATTCATGCTCTCTCTGGTCAGCATGATGAAAAATATTCCTACTCCTAGGAAGCTTTGAAGGATAGGACGTAAGCTTTGGGGATCCATCTTAGGGGCCATCCATGAGGTGTCATGGTGGAGCAATGCAGGCCGGATGAGAAGGGGCCCTGGCTTTGAACCTCAACTTGCTACAGTGGCAGGCACTTGCAGAGGGGTCCATGCTGAAGGCTTTTCTAGTGACGTTTGTTCCTCCCCAACACTCCCCTTGTGTGTGTGTGTAAGTCAGAGGCCTATGCCTTCCTTAATCATTCTCTACCTTTTTAAAATGTTTATGTTTAGCCTGCTTATGCGTCCGCACACCACATGAGTTTCTGGTACCCTTGAAGGCCAGATGAAGGTTTCAGATTCTCTAGAACTGAAGTTATAGGTGGCTCTGAGCTGTCTTGTGTGGGTGCTAAAACCTAAACCCAGGTGCTCTGTGAGAGCAGTACGTACTTTAAGCCGAGAGACATCCTTCCATCTGCCCTGGTTAGTGTTTCTGAAACTGGATCTCTCAGTGGGACCTCAGGCTTGCTACTGGTTCAGTTATGCTGGCTGGGCAGCACCCGCCCCCCCCCCCCCCCGGGTGCCTCCCCTCTGCCTCTCCAGTGCTGGGATCACAGGTGAGCACCAGGTCTTGTGTGCTAGGCCTTTTATGTGGCTGCTCCAGATCTGAATGGGTCCTCAGTGCTTGAGTGGCAATAACCTTACCTTCTGAACCATCTCCACAACCCAATTCCTATACAGCTAGATGGAACTGAGCAAGACCTGGTTTTATCAGGAGGGGTAGAGAAATGGTAGGGTTGTCCATAATGATGACCTGAGACTCAGGGAAAACCTGACATCAGCAAGTCTCTCCTGGAATGTAACTTTTTTTTTTTTTGTACTGATGGAGTAGCCCATACAAGCAACCATCTGCTTAAACCCTACAAATGCTGGATAAGACAAATCAATAAGCAAGCAGCCGGTAAGCAGCTCTGGGGAGGAGGCAGATTTTGGAAACGTGCTGTGGCCACCGAATCACTTTCTGTATTGTAGCATTTACTAAGTTGTGATAGGTGGCGTGGGGACAAGGAACCAAGCAAAAAGATGACGGCCCAAGTAAGTCTCACTCTTCCTAGCCTGAGGTGACAAACGTTGGAGACAAAGATTATTAAGTGAGCACAACATGAGATGGCTCTAAAGTTGCAGAGGAAAGAGAGCGATCACAGTAGAACTCTGTGCAGATTCTGTTTTCTCACGCAGAGCTGTAAGCTGTGCACAAGGCAGAGGCGTCTGAGGAGACAGGGAGGGAGGCTGAAGGCTAATGCGTTAGGCAGAGCTTTTTCGCAGGCTGACAATACTGATGAGGTAGAATTTTAATATCAGGGCATTTCAAAGGAGCGTGCTCTGCAAATACACAGTTCAGAGACTGGATGGTTGTGTCTCAGGAGGAGGGCAACAATCAGAAACTGAGCAGGCCTCAGCAGAACAGAAACTTGAATCCTGCCAGTTCCAGAGTACATCAAAGTGTTCTGCCCCTAACCTTTCCCCTCAGGGAAAGGATGCAATCTCTAAAGACATCGGAGTCGTCCTACTTGGCCAAGTTCCTAACACTGGCACTGAAGAAAGATTGATGTATTTTGAGAATGACACTGCAGATCAAACACGTTTGTGCTCATTGACAGAGAAGCCTTCGACGATACGATACCTTTTTCAATAACACCCACCAATAATTTTAAAGCACCACATGCAAGGAGGGTAGACTTCAGAAAAGTCAGGTATTTCATTGTTAAAATCATTAATCAATGTAATTTTCATATTTTTAAAAACCAAGAAGAAATTATAATTATCTCCATAAATGCAGATGCTTGATAAAATCAAAATATCCACAGTTTAAAGAACATTTTAACCTATTTTAGTACAAAAAAACCCAAAAAGCCTTTCTAGATGAAAAAAAAAAATAAAAGGAATTTCTAGAAAATATCAACAAAAGGGTTACTTACCTGAAATATTGAAAGCACCTCTGTTAAGGTTAAATTGAAGCATTGCCCTTATAGATCTTAGACAGTGTGATAAGTCATATTAAATACATAGTTAATAGCTGTGTTGTTATGATCACAGGGCAAAATGCAAATACAACTGATATTCAAGTAGGTGGGAAAATAATAAAACAATGAAGAATGCAAAAATAAAAATGAAGAACAGGTTGGAACAGCCCTACCAAGGAGGGAAGAGGCCAGTGAACCCGTGCTTTGTGAAAATTAAGATCTTGCCCATCAAAGAATGCAATTCACAATGATGAATGGCAGGGACCACACAGCCTCAAGGGTGACATGACACTGAACTCACAAAGGCGCCAACTTAAAATCTACTGAAGACTCGAACGTAAGTCCTAAAGCCACAGAAGAAAGGGGGCGAAGCCTCTCTGGTATGGGTTGTGTTCTGGATGTAATATCAAGACTTCAGAAAATGAGAGTAACAACAAGCAGTCACAGCTCTGTCACACCAAATAGACTGTCCATGACACAGAATGAACCAACAACACAGAAGAAAGATTTGCAGGCCAGATGCCAGAAAAGCCACCATTTCAGGTACAAGAGCAGTGCCTACCTCTCAACAGAAAGAAAAACTCAGCTTAAAAATGGGCAAGGATACAAGTACGTATTTCTACAAAGAAGACCTAAAAATTCCCCAGATTTTAATATTGCTGTTAGACTGAATTCTTTAAACACTAAAGAAGACTAAACACAGACATCTGTTGACTAGACTAGCCAGTGAACTCTGACCTGACCATGAACTCTGATGGTGTTCGCCCAGGAGCCCTCGATTGCAGACTGGGGGCCTCAGTACCAGCACGTCTCATAGTTATCTTTATGAAGTAGCTGTTCCCACTCACCCCTACATGAGTCAAGGTTCTTGGAACTGACAGTGTAGATGGACTCAGGCTGACTGAAACAGCTGCTCCCTAAGAGATGTCTCCTCTCCTTCCCTCTCTCATGGTCACTGTTGTCCATCAGATCCCAGCCTGGATGTTGGTCCTGTCACACTGCCTTGGCTGTCATACTGCCATGGAGAAGAATATCTCTCCATCTGTGCTGCCACGCCCATTTTCTCTTATTAGATATTAGAAGTCATATTCACTGTTTCTTTGCCTCTTCTTGTTTTGTGAACTCCTTAAAATCAGTTCGAATAGAATTAAGGTTGTTGGTATGATGCAGAGTAACCTAGTCCTTTCAGAAGCACATGAAAGATAAGAGGAAGCAGTCTAAGACATATCTTGTGTCAAGATTTTAGGACCAGGAAATGTCTCTCTGGGGATCCCATCACCTCAATGGGAACAATGGAGAGGGCGGCTGCCGACTTCATCTGTTCTCTCCATACACTGTGGAAAACGTTCCTGGGAAGCTCACTACAGGACCTCCAGTGAGCTGTAAATACTGGTGTCCTTCTCTTGGCATGGAAGCGAGGGCCACAATAGATAAGCTTTGTCACCAGAGACAGAAAGCAACCTGCCAGGAAATTAAATATACATCACTGCATCAGAAAGACGTTTGTTACTGTGACCAAATATCCAATGCAAATGCCTTCACAGAACAAGGGTGTCTTTTTGGCCCATCCATGGTTTTTGGCCCCTGGCTTTGGAGGTTTATCAGATATGTCGTGTTACTGACCCTTTGTCTAGGATAATGTAGTTATAATGGCATTTTACCCTGTACCCCCAGTCCTAAGCAAACCAAATTTATTTTCATCAATAGGAAATATCTGTTTCTTTCATGTCAAACACTTTATCCCCAGCTTTCTACTTGGTCATGTCTTCTTCCTTTTCAGTTTAGATTCAATGGCACCTCTTCCCAAAGACCTTCTGATGCCATGTGCAGGCAAACTCTGCTCTGGATTCTCCATTGCCCCAGACTATGTGATGCTTCCAGTCAAATATGATCTGAAGGTATTCTTCACGTTTCATGATTCATTTCCTGATCCATGAAGGGACATCTACTTAGTGAAAGAGGGTGGTTCTTCAAAAAACAAAACAAAACAAAGAAACCAACTCTTGGCTTACCAAGCTTGTGCATCTAGAACCATCTAGGAGACAAACCTTAGTAAACATCTGTAAAGATTTTCTAGATTGAGCTAGTCACATTGGTGGAAATAATCATGAAGCTTGGGTGTCTCCATGGGATGGGGTTCAGGGCTGAATGAAATAGGAGAGAGCAAGCTGAAGGCCTGTGTTTACTCCTCTCAGCTTCCTGTCTGTGGATGCACTGGGACCATTTGCCTCACATTCCTGCCCGCCATGCCTTCCCCACAATGATGGGCTATAGCTTTGAACTATGGGATGAAGCAAACCCTTACTTCCATAAGTTGCTTTTGTCATTTTCCCCCTCCCCACAGGAATAAAGAAAGTGAGGAATACATTAGCACCCGCTGAAGAAGTGGCTTAACTGGAGAAAGAAAAGACCTGGATTTAACAAGGCAATCCTGGTGACAACATTCAAACAGAACAGTCCTCAGTTTTAAGGCTCACTGGGCTGGGCTGAGGGACTGCTAGAGCAGCGTGCTCAAGGTGGGAAGCTCGGTTATTAGCAAGCTTGTTCTATAAAAGTTCAAGGTTTGGAAGCCTTGAAGTCCAAGGCTGGGGTGTGGACAGGGCTGGTTTTCCAAGTCCTTTCCTCTTGGTTTACAAATGGTTGTCGCATGGCCCTCTGAGTGTGCACACCTTCCTCCCGTCTCCTCTGATAGAGTCACACACAAACACTTTGGAGCACAGTCCCTCTCTACGATCCTGTTCATCTCCGCCTTAACTATGACATTGATGCACTCATTTATTTTTCTCAGCGTTGTGAGAACATACAAACCTATGGAAGACAGGGTTTATTTTGGCTCACAGTTTGGTAGTATGGTCCACTGTGGTGTGGAAGCCATGGTGGGGAGGGGACTGAGGCGGCTGCTTGCACTGTATTCAGAGAGAAGATTGATGAGCATTGGTGCCAAGTTTGCTCTCTCCTTTTTGTTCCACTCAGGACTCTGGTCCATAGGAGGGTGCTACCCACATGTAAGCCGAGTCTCCCAACCTCAATTAACCAGATCTACACACTCCCTCTCAGAGGTTTGCCTGGTCTGTGCGTCTAGATCCTGTCAAACTGATAACCACTAGTAACCATTACATCCTTCATCTCCAAATGCAGTTTTGTTGGGAAGCAGACTTTCCTATGTGTGGGGGGGACCCCAGTGCACTTTATTCCCTAACACCCGCGTTGACTGATAGCATTTTGTCCTTTAGCCAAGCATGTGACCCGATGTGATAGTGAGCTACACTCCTGTTTCCAGTTTGCTGAGCTCCAAAGTAGAGGGGCTTTGGAAAGGGATTAGGAAGTGGTTATTTTGTTATGTATATTAATGGGTTTTCAGAGAATCTGGGCTCAATCTAGATGAGGATAACCAAGAGGGTATGCTCATTTCTTTATCCTAAGAAACACTTGGATATTTTCATCATTCCTTCCAAAACACTGGCTTTGTTTCCTCTACCAATGTGAACGCTCAAGCATGAAACTCTCTCATTAAAGACCCTGTTGTTCTTTGCATACAGCACAGGAGACTGACAATGCAGTCTAATGATTTAAATGGATCATGGTATAGGACATGATTGATTAACATGTGGCTTACCTAGGAAAGCAGCTCACACGGGAGAATTCAGTTCTGCTGAGTGGCGAGCCGTGACTTCTTGCTGATGAATGGCTGTGCTGGAGTACTTTCCATTTACAAATATGAAACAATAAAGATCAGGTACAACAAACAATGCTCATTTTTCAACCCACAGAACTCTTTTGAGGTACCTGTGTCTCCATTATTTTATCTGGAAAGCTGTATCAAATAAAAGCATGGAATTGCTTTTTTTTTTTCTGCTGTCATTTTTAAAGATGTAATTTCCCACGGATTCCTGGATGAAAGCATGTATAAAACATTTCCTTTTGGCTATCATGGAAAGATTCGTCATTCAACAGATGTCTGGTATTGCCTCAGGCTGATTGTTACAGTATATGATGCTTTACTTTGATGGTCAACTGGATGAGATTCAGAGTCACCATGGGAACAAACCTCCATGCTTGTGTGTGAAGAAGTTTAGACTGGAGCTCAGTGAGGAGGGAAGACCCACTGGGAATCTGTGGGAGGGATTTAAAGGCTGACTAAACTGGGCACCCACATTCATTGCTCCCTGCTTCCTGACTGTGGATGCAATGTGACCAGTTACTTCCCGATGCCGCGCTGTCCTCAAAACAATGGACTGTATCCATCCACTCAGTGTAAGACAAAATCAGTGCTTCCTCTCTCAAGTTGCTCCTTGCTAAATATGTAGTCACTGCGGTAAGAAAAGTCACTAGCATAAAATAATGTGCTTGTCTTTAGGGGGAGCCAAATATAGGTACTGTGACTGTTTTGATAGGAAGGGCCTCCATAGGCTCACTGCTCCTCATTAGGAGTGGAACTATTTGAGAGGGATTAGGAGGTGTGGCCTTGTTGGAGGAAGTGTGTCACAGGGGGTGGTCTTTGAGATTGCAAATGCTAAAAGCCAGGCCCATTGTCTCTCTCTTTCAGCTGCCTGTTGATTCAAATGTAGAACTCTCAGCTTCCTGTTCAGAGCCATGCCTCCCTGTGTGCACCCATGCTTTTCACCCTGACAGTAGTGCCCTAAACCTCTGAATGCTTTCTCTGTAGGGGTTGCCTTGGTCATGGCGTGTCTTCACTGCAATAGAATGCTAACTAAGACACATGGTTTGGGGGTTTCCATGTTGGTTACTGGACCCCTATCCTGGGGGAATAAGTTACATTACACTGAGCCCCACCCCATGCCCAAGTGCTTTCCAGAAACTCGTCATGTTGAACCAATACTGGAATTCATTGAAAATCTTAATACACACACACACACACACACACACACACACACACATTAAACTTTGTGTAAGCTTCCTTTTTTTTTTACTAGGGGTTGAATTAGAACTTTCTAGAGAGTAACAGTAATACTCCAGTGTTCTTCCAGTTTGGAGAACTAGAATGCCCCTGTGGGTTCAAGTCCCTGCTGATCTTGCTATTTCTGCTTTGGTTTGATATAAGCAACATCTGGAACACATCAGGCTTGGGAAGGTAATTTGTGAAGAAGGTTAAATATACTTCAGCCTTCCAGATTTCAGATTTCTTACACAAAGCTGAAGTCTGGCCAGAGAGCCTCCTACGGGAGTGGTGGGGGATGCTCTTGCATACAGAAGTACCTTACTTCACCAGTCCAACCAGCCTCCTGGATCCCGTGAACCCAGAGTCTGCAACCTCTGCTCAAGGCCTTCAGCTGCTGTGCAGTCTCAGGTCTTCCTATCTCTGTGTCTCTCTCTCTGTCACATACACACTCACAGTCACACACATTCACACACATTCAAACACACTCATACACACTCATACACATTCACGTGCATACTCACATATTCTCACACAATCACACATAGTCCTATACATTTGTACTCTCACACATTCATACACACTGTCACACACACTCACATTCACACTCACATTAAAATTTTCACACATACAAACTCACTCATACATACTCTCACACTCATACACAGTCATATACACACATTCATACTCTCACATACACGTTAACACACACAGTCACATACACACATTCATGAACACTCATACACATTTACACACACACTCACACACTGACACACATTGTCACACACACTCACACATGCACACACTCACACACATTATTACATACACTCACACATATACACACACTCAAACTCTCACATATACACACTCACTCATACACACTCTTGCACACAGTCCTACATACTTACACATATTCACACGTACACATTAAGATACACACACACACACAAACACACTTAGTAAAGAATATTTCTCACTGGGGATAAAGCTCAGCTGGTTGAATGCTTGCCTAGCATGCATGGGTCTTAGGGGCGATCTCCAGCACAGAGTAAACATGGGGACATAGTGATGTGTGTCTACAATTCTAGTACTGGGGGATGGCAGTAGAAGGGGAAGTAGAGGCTCCTTCCATCCTTCCCCTTTCTTCCCCCCTCCCTTTTCTCCTTCCTCTCTGCCTCCTGCCCCCTCCTCTCCCTCCTCTTATTTTCTTTGAGACAGGGTGTTGCTATATGTAGCCTATGCTGCTTCTGAACTCACTATATAGCTCAGGATGACTTCACCCTCAAGAGCCTCTCTTGCCTCCTGTGAGCTGAGACTCTGCTCACACACTGCCATGTCCAGCTCTTCCTCTTATTTATATCATGTCTTATCAGGGTGTGTCTCCTAAGGCCAGGAATCTGGTTGTACATTTAATGCCTTGAAAAAAAAAAGTTGATATGCTTTGTAGAAGTGATATCTTTATTCAAGAAGGATTTAAAAGGCCATTAAGGTGAATTTCTAGTAAAAACTCAAGTTTCGAGCAACCGTTTTAAGTGTTGCTTCATGGACGGAACTGCTTCTGTCTTGTGCACAGCAGTGGTTTGCCTCTGAGTGCATGGTGGTGTCTTCTTCATCACCATGCTTGGCCCACGGGTCTGGAAGTTCCCAGAAGCCATCCTGGAAGAGCCACGGCAACAGAGGAGGAACCAGGTGGAGGCCGGGAGCTTGTGCCAGTAGGAGAGAGATAATAGAGTTGTGGTGAAAGAAAGCTCACTAGGGTTACTGTTCTGGGATCCAAAGCAAATACAACATCTGTTTGACTTCAGTCTTCTGTTGAGTATGTTTTCTCTCCAGAGAGTCACGGTCCCCCAAAGTGCCTTCCCTCTGCAGAGAAATTTCTGCAGTTAGTTGTTTCCTGCCTTGATATTTAAAATGTTTACAGTGCTCCCTGTTATAAAACCCAATAAAATGTCTCGGCTGTTTTGCTAACTAAATCTCTCAGTGAGTTTAATGAATGTTGATTTCATTTACAGGATGATTTTTCAATATGTTCCAAGCCTATAAAACCCCAAGGAAGAAATGTTCTTAAGGTCGACAGTCAAGTGCACATGTGCCCTTCTGCCCCACCTGCTGGCCTTACACCTAGGATTTTGGCCTCTTTTTGTGCTCTTTGTTAAGAAATGGAAAGTTCTGGTGCTGAGCTGTGGAGACAGTTCCCTTGGCCAAGAGCTTGCCTCACAAGAATGAGGATTTGAGTTAACACCCCCCAACACCCCGAATTCATGAAAACACTAAGTGTGGTGGCACACACTAGTCATCCCTGTGCTACGGAGGCATAGACAGACAGATCATTGGGATGCATTGGTCAGTGAACTCCAGGCCAATGAAAGCCCCTGCCTCTAAAGTAGCAGATGGTATTTCTGATGATGACATGGACTGAGGAGACTGTCCTCTTGTCTACCTATATACACGCAGATATGCACATAGATCCTATATACATGTAGATATGCACATAGATCCTATATACATGTAGATATGCACATAGATCCACTTTGCTGTCTGGACCAAACATTTTGCATTTTTTTCCCTAATTTCTAACCTCTTCTTTGGTAAGACAAAGAAAATAAAGACTATTGTTTTTATGATAATTTTTCTTTCCTAAATCATTTCAAACTCTAACCTTTTGCTCCTTCTTCTCCTTGTCCCTAGTTCCAGGAAGAATGAAGTTCAAAAGGACACACACACACACACACACACACACACACACACACACACAGAGAGAGAGAGAGAGAGAGAGAGAGAGAGAGAATTAGAAAGAGAGGGAGAAAGAGAAAGTGTGTGTGTGAGTGAGAGAGAGAGAGAGAGAGAGAGAGAGAGGACTTAGAAGCAATACTTGCATCTCCAGAGTCTCCTGATGTCTCTGTTCCAGTTGATCTAAGAACACTTTGTATTTAGCAGACAAGCTATAAACTTCACTGTCAGCTTGACTGGATCTGAAATCATCCAGGAAACACTTGAATGGTCTGTGAGGATGAACAAGCCAACCTGATGAGGGTGTACCATTTATGGGCTGGGGTCCTAAGAAGAATATAATGGAAAGGAACAGAAGGCCAGTGAGTGACAGCATTATCCTCTCTGTCTCTGTCTCTGTCTCTGTCTCTCTGTCTCTCTCTCTCTGTCTCTCTCTGTTTCTTGGCCCTTGGAGATGGAAGCCACTGGAAATCCCTGAAGTCACACATGCTCCTTCCTAAGGAGCACACATACACAGACAGACTGGCCAACTGTATCCCTTCAAACTGTGAGTCTGAATAAATCCTCCCTCCCTTATGTTGCTCCTTGTGAGACATTTGGTTACAACAATGAGAAAAATGACCAACACTTGAGTCTTTTAAAAGAGATAAAACAGACTTTAATCCATACAGTGTATTTAGTTTCTGCTACTCTTATTAATTCACACAATTTAATTAAGTGTATAATTCTCTCTCTCCCACTCCCTCTTTGTCCCCCTCCCTTCCTCCTTCCCTTCCTTCTTTTCTTTTTCTTTCTGTTTTCTTGTAACAAGGTGTCTGTACATTGTCTGAGGTGACTGTGCCTGCCCTATACAACTTCTAAAATTGAGCTGTTACTCATTTTATTATTGTCTAAGAAAATTTCAGAAGCTACAGTGTTTTCATTTACATTGCTACTGTCTCAGATGAGATTTTGCTTCTTGATTGTATTGCCAATCACCTTAAAATCACCACCCCTCGCTCATTTTGGCCTCTGTTCAACTTTGAACCTGTTGGCTAACGTAGTCACATTGTGTATTTGCCTCACACGACCCCTTTCTCCTCATGGCATGGTGATACAGACACAGCTTTGTGAAGCTTTCTTGTCCACCATGAGATAACCCACACCTGATTTCTGACTCCCACTCCTTATAGCAAACCCTTGAATGACTCATTTTAGTAAACACATCTTCTGCATTATGTTCTGACTTTACACACACATACATACACACACATGCACATGAACACACAGACACATACATATACATATATACTCACATATGCACAGTGCACCCATATACACACAGAGACACACAAATATGTACATTATATACATATACATACACACATACATAAACACATATATATTCATCACACACATATATTCATTACACACACACACACACACACACCTTTCTTCAAGAAGATGGAAAGAGATTCTTTTCCATCTTAGGAATTCATCTCAGATATCCTTTAAGCCAAACAAAACAAAACAAAACATGAAAACAAACACCTCTTTTCTTTTTTTATGTCATGATATGATGTACATCTTTGAGCCATGTTTTGTATTTAGCCATGGGACACTTTCACTTTCTTCCTGTAGACTCCAAGAGCCTCTGGAACAGAGACCAACCCAGCATGTAATACATACTGGGGATTTTTAGTCTTGTTTGAATGGATGGATGGAAGGATGAATGGATGGTGGACATTGCTTGCCACACTGAGAACTTATCTACCTTTCTCTCCATCCATCTCTAGTGACACATTATATATGTTCCTTGTAACCAGAGATCACTTAGCCTCTCCCTTCTTTGTGTAGAGGAGAGAAACCAAAGTCCTGGAGCAGTTCTAGAATAGTCATTCACACTGGCCCTTACAAACTCCAATATGGTATTAGGAAATTAACATAATAACGTTTTCTTTGCTATTTCTGGATGGAACTAGACAACCGAAGTAAGAGGGAAACCATCTTTAATGGTTAAAATCTGACTGCAAAGTGAGGAGAAAATACACATCATTTAACTACAATTACATTACTGAATGATGATGGATTCCATACAGCAAATGGAAGAAAAGAAACACAACCTGATTTCCCAAGAAATTTTGTTCAGAGTCTCAGCCTGAAAGAAAACTTCATAGAATCAGCTCTTGTCTTTGCATGACTAACCCTAGTGGAGCCTTAAACAGAAGTCTCTTGTCCCTACTAAAATACAAAATTAAACTAATTAACTAATGAATTAATTAAAATAAAAACATCTTTTCTTAAACACTGTGCATGTCTTCAAAAGTGGGGGTTATGATCATAGTTACACAAGCAACACCTGAGATTGTCTGAGTAAAGATGAAAATTAAAAAGGCTGACAAAAATTGGGAGTTGTGGCTAATCAATAGGTCAGACACGGCAAATTACAGGTATCACCAAACTTCAAATCCTTCTGATTATAGCCCTGCCTTTAGAACTGCGCACAGAGACTCACAGCTAAGAGGATCAGCATTAACAGTCCCCCAGTAAACACCTTCTCCAAGCTCTCTGCGTTCCTTTTAGTTTCTGTAGGATTGTTTCCCCTCTGTGAGGTCAGGATTGGGAAATCATAGGGTGAAATTCAGACACCAATTAGAAATGAGGCGTGGTGACATGCAATTCTGCATTCTTACCAAGGGTTAGGAAAGCCCCATCTTCAGCTATGAAGAGGAGGAGGGACAAAGGGGAGTCTATGTGCTCAGACGTAAGAACGGACATACGTTTCATCACAGTGGAGCACATTGCTGAGTCCCTGACAGGCATTGTTAGGGATAGGGAGGGACAGCAAGACTGTAGGAGATGGGAATTTTACTTCACAAATTCAGGTGTGGAAAACATATCACCTCCGTTTTCCATGCAAAACAAGATTCCATTATGAACTGTCTCCATTTAGCCTCTAGAAACCTCAGCTCAGTTGCTTCCTTGCTCTTCCTGTTGATGTTTTAAGTTGTGATGGGTTTCCATGGCAACATGAAGTCCCTAAGGAAAGCCTACAGGCTGGACCATCAGCTGTCTATGTAGACACTCCCTGACCTGTTCTTAGTCTTGCTTTTCTTTAGGAGCTGATGCATGCAAGTCCTTCTTCAGATGTCACTGGTGATAGGTCCCTGACTCAGCTGTCAGATTCCTACTCATTTTTTCAAATCTGGACCACATTGTGCTAAAGAACGAAAGTCAACTATGGCTCTTTATAATTTTTCTGCCCTTCTTGATGCAAGCTCCCTTCTGATACTGCATCATCCTAAAACTCTGAGGCCATCTGTTGCCCGTGTGACCAACACACCACACCGTCCTTTCCATTCTACATTTTTCTGGCTCCCTGAATCATTCTTGGAAAGGAGAACGGGGAGTTTGCCTGGCAGCAATCACTCCTCTGTTCCTATTACAAAGTACCTGACAAAAACCAACCTCAAGGAGAAAGGTTTTATACTGGCTTACAGTTTGAGGGATACCATCAGTCACAGTGGCAAGGGTAAAGAATTTGGCCACATAACATCTACAGTCAGGAAACAGTGTGAGCAGGTAGTAGTGTTGATCTCTAAAACTTCAAAGCTGGCCCCTACAGACCCATTAGCAAGGCTCTGTCTTCTAAAGGCTTTAAGATCTATGATATAGTGCCACCAGTTGTTTAAACACACGGCCTTATATGAAGTATGTCACATTAAGGTCATAGCACACACACACACACACACACACACCACCACCACCACCACCACCACCACCACCACCACATTCAGAGTTACCACATAATCTAAGGTTTCTGAGGTCAAGTTGCTCTGACAGTGGCGGGTTCTATTTAGTGCAGTAGGAAATCTGGAATCCCACACTGCCCCTCCCCCAGTGAACCTTCAGTTCTTCCTCTCCCCTCATTGAAGTTATAGATTTTTGTGAATACACTGCATTCTCCTTATTACAATTTTCTCCAAATGCTAGTATACTTATTTATGTGCCTACTTTATTTTTCCCCATGAAAACTCAGATTTCTCAAAGAATGAAAGAAGCCATCCCATCTTTCCCTTGAGGTAAGGAGCATCATTCTGCAAATATCTGCCTCCAGAGAAGGCTCATGAGGTAGTGGAAGGACACTAGACTCTGAGCATACTGGATGATTTTCTAAGGTGCTATTCTGTCCCATTCTAAGATGGGCAGAAGGGGCAGGGGTTGGACTGACTTCTCAATGAAGAGAAGCCATAGATGAGAATACTAATGGAATTTAAGGATTCCATCTTAACTTAAGGCCAATGGCATAATGTGATCCTAGAGAATCTGAGGAGGGAGGAAAAATAGAAACCATGACAGATAGCCAACCAAACCCAAACTTGGTAGGCATTTGTTTTAACTAAATATCTACTTTGCATAAGGTTCAGGCTAGGTTTTAAATATCATATCTACCTGCAATGAACAAGGAAGCACGAAAACAACAAAGACCAGAACAAAAACTTTGTATGGTGGTTGGAAAAGTTTGACTGCCATAGATTCGTGTGTTTGAATGCTTGGCTGTAGAGAGAGGCACTATTACAAGTTGTGACCTTATTGGAGGATGTAGCTTTGTGGGAGGAAGTGTGTTACTGTGTAGGTGGGCTTTGAGGTCTCCTATATTCAGGTTCTACTTAATGTGGAAAACAGTCTCTTCCTTGCTGCCTTTGGATCAAGATGAGGAGTTCTCAGTTCTTTCTCTAGGACCATGTCTGCCTGGATGCTGCCATGTTTCCCACCATGATGGTAATGAACTAAATTCCTGAACCTGTAAGCCAGCCCCAATTAAATGTTGTCCTTTTATAAGAGGTGCCTTGGTCATGGTGTCTCTTCACAGCAATGAAATCCAAAGCAAAGCACTACAATTGTCCTAATTGTTGTTAGCATTTTGTCTAAGCTCTGCCCCACAGTTACCTGGCAACAGACAAGTATGCCTAGCTCACTGTAAAAGGGGCTGCTTGCCCCCTCTTCTCTCTCTTGCTCTTGCTCCTGCCTCCTCGCTCCCTCTCTGTCCTCTTGCCCCTTCACCCCCTCACTCTCCACATGCTCATGACTGGCCTCTACTTCTCTCTCTTCCTCTCTCTCTCTCTCTCTCTCTCTCTCTCTCTCTCTCTCTTTCTCTCTCTCTCTCTCCTCTCTCTCTCTCCCTCCCTCTCTCCCTTTCTCTGCCTCTACTTCCCTCTTAACTCCCTTCACCATGTCCTGCATAAACTCTATTCTATACTATACCATCCTGTGACTTGTCCCTCAAGGGAAAGAGATGTCTCAGCATGGATCTGCAGAGGCACCCCCTTCTCCCACACCTCACTACACATCCACCAAAACATATCCCCTCTCTCTTTACCTTTTTATAATCACAAAAAGATATCTTTTTTATCAGTTGTCAAGAGTAAAGTTTATCATAAAACATTTAGCCACTAGTAAGAAAAATTAATAAAAAGTCAAATGTATACTCCAAAAAAGTCATGGAAACTAGGGGAACAGTGCTATATTTACTCAGTCAGGACAAAACCGGTGATACATAAATTAAAATCTCTTTGACTGGTCTCATTCAATATTTTTAAGAGATAGCAACATATTTTTTAAGACTTGATAAAACAAATTGGAACAAACAAAAGCCAAATGCATAAGAGATATATTTAATATATATTACCAGTGGGGTACATCAAGGTCCAGGGAGAGATAAATGACTTAATCAATCCTCTGCCACCTTGGTCTGGACCTAGAATACCCCTGAGGGACTGGTTCATGCCTGTAATGCACACAATTTCAAAAAGACAGGAAGGAAACACAGAATCTCTCCTTAATCACTCCAGAATTCACAAGCACCACAAATGAAAGAAAATTAGTACATTCTCTTATGATAAGCACTGTAAAATGTCTAAATAAAACAGGAGTTGGGGTTGGCAAGAGGGCTCAGCGGATAAAAGCCCAGGCCACTAAACATGATGATGCAAGTTCCCAAAAGTCTTAGAGTGGGAGGAGAGACCTGACTCCACATGAATGATTCTCTGTTTGTCACATGTGTGCTGTGGCCTGTGTGCTTCCCTTCATGAAATAAGTGTTTTGTTTTGTTCTGTTTTTTTTTTTTTTTTTTAAGGGACTGAGTCACACTTAAAACTTAGAATATGCTCCAATCAATAGGGGCATGTTCAGAGAATTTAGAGCTCCATGTTCAATACTAGATGCTGTATGGTAATCATCCCCAGGTAGGGACCAGGATGGGAAGAGTGGTTTGCTCCAAGTGCTACCTGTGGGGTCAGCATCTTCATGACAAGCCTTTATTCTGGCCTGGGTGCTCTTTGGCTTGCTTTCATACTGATCACCACAGTATGGATCGAAGGGAAGGACATTGTGTGTGTATCTCATCTGCTATGTAAAATGTTTTAAAATTCAACACCTGTCAATTTGGGGGGACTCTCAGAAAATCGTGATCAGAAAAGAAGCACCCACCTACACCCTCGACATGGTCTCCTCAGAAACTCAGGCAAACATCAAACACAACGAGATACTTCAGATCTCTTTTCTCTTAGAACCCAGAAAAAGATGGGGAGCCCTTTCATCCCACTCAGTGTAACCTGGGTTCGGAGGCTCTATCCAATTAAAACACCAAGTACATGTCCAAGCAAGCCTACACAGTGGGAAAGACAAAAGTGTTCTCACCCGAAGCAGCTTAGCCATCCACCCCAAGGTTCTCCCAAATCAAGAGGATCACAAAATGTTTAGAGTTCACAGTAGCATTTTAAAGCAAGAACTAGGTGAAATTATAGGAGGTACAATAAATAGAAATTAATCTTCTCTTGCAGCAGTGGTAAGTGGAAAATTATAAACAAAAAATTATGTTGCTACTCACCAAAACAGGCCACCTTGCTTACAAAACTAGACTCTGTCTGGGATTAAACATAATCCTCTACAGCTCTGATGCAGAATACTGAGGAGGGGCGGAAGAAACACAGAGTTGTAGATTTAGAATGTATTTGCAAGGACTTAACAGGACAAAGACTCAATCTTCAAAAAATAGTGCATAATTTTTTAAAAAAAACATTTCTAAGGAAATATCAAGGCAGTTTTAAAATTCACATGGGAGGGTTAAGGCATACTCGGTTTGAGAAAGAGAACTGAAGGTGGGCTTTCTGACCAAGGTCTTTATCAGAGTGTAATGGGAAAGGTTGTTTTAATCAAGTCCTGCTCCATCATTAAAAGTCATCAGACAAAAAGTAATCAACATGTCTACACCCAGATTAGAGTCATGTCCAATGAAGGACACCGTGAAGTTGACATTGAGATACTCTTGTTGGGGATGGAAATCTCAATGAAGAAAATATGCCCACAGAATATATATCTATAATCAAGGAAAAGAAAGCAAATACGACTTCAAAAGATTAAGACTGGCAACTGCCAAAGGGACTATGTGTGTGTGTGTGTGTGTGTGTGTGTGTGTAAAATATTGGAGAAGAGCAGAGTCAGAAAGATTTAGGCTAACGTTATAACCTAAAGTGGGGGTAGAGCTGTTTTTCACTTTGATCTTTTTAGTGTTTACTTTAGTTATTCTTTGAAATAGGTTTGCTGTTGTTTTGTTGTTGCTGTTTTTCACTGGTGGTCCCTGTAGAGTATCAGCAGAGATTGGGTTTATTGTAAATAAAATATGTCCTTGGCTGAAATGAGTTTTCTTCCTCCTCCAGGATAAATGTTCCATCTGGAAGAAGCAGCTACACAGCACTTGGCTTCGAAACTCTCCCCTCTTTGCTGTACGTCAGCTGTTCTCACGTGACTCCTACCTCAGTTTTGACAATGCTTTCACTGGAACCTCAAATGTCCCTCAGAGGCCCCTTCGTCAATGGCACTGCCTTTAGCTCAGCACTTAAGGAGCTGGTAGAGCCTCAAAGAGGTGAGCTTTGGTGGACATTCATTAGTTTGTTGGAGGCATACATATCTTCCAAAGCAATCACTGGAGCTAGTCTCTTTCTCTGTGTGTTGCTTCTGGGCCATGTAGTAGCTAATTTTGCTCTAACACATGCTCCCTTCGGTCACAGTATAAAAGCAATGGGGCCAATGGATCAGTTTGGAATCTCTGAAATCATAATAAAACAAAACAAAACAAAACAAAACACTACTACCAGCACCACAACCACAACAGAAAACATTTGTGCTTTATACGTTTAACTGATCAGCCAGTTAGCTCAGCTATTTGTGACAGTAATGGAAAGCTACCAACCCTAATGATGACTCTGCAAAGACCTCTGGGCAGGTCTAAGGTCATCGCCTCTCTTATTCAAATCTCATACACTTACATCTTTTCACCTGTCGGGGTTCCCGTGTGGTACAGAACTGTTCACCCACGGCTCTGTTAGGGGCTCGTCTCTGTCTCATTCAACAGTCAGGAATGTAAGAACTGCCCAGAAGTGTCTGACTGGGAAACTTGCTCATTTTTTGTGGGTTTGGAGGCTCTAGCCAATTAACCAGGGAGATGCCTGTCATAGCATAGAATTGAGAGCGACAGCAGTGTTAGGGTTCATAGTTCACCATCTAAATCAAGCTTCTCCGAAGTCAAGAAAAATCAAGACAGATTGGCGTTAATAAGGGAGAAGAGTGGAACCGGAAACCACCATCCCATTGCAGACACCAGATCATGTTTCTCTCTGGTCCACTGGAGAAGTGGGAAAATGTAAGGTCAGAGGCCACATCTGAAGACGGTAGGAAAGAACACCAGGACCAAGAAAGGAATAGGAATGCTGATTTATTTAAAAAAAACAACCAAAAACCAACAACAAAGAGCAAAACAAACAAACAAACAAACAAACAAACAAAAAAAAAAAACCAAACCATCTCCAAAGAGGTATTTCTCTTTTAAAGTTCTATTCACCATCCTGCAACACCAGTCCACTTGCTCAATGGTGTGCTGTGCCTCAACTCCAACATTCTCCGCATTCTCCTGACGCTGCATCTTGCTAAGAGAGCTTTTATTCAGGAGAAATAGACAAATAACCCCCCCACACACACACACACATACACACACACTGAGTGGCTTAATATGCATGGCTGGCTACCAACTCTAAAGAGAGAACCCCAGGCAAAGAGGGCCATCTCCCTGTTCTTCTAATGGTGGGTGCTTCTATCCCTTCAAATTTCAAGGCTTTAGAAATGTGTTCTAGACTTCAGGTAAGAATTATTGAAAATTAATTTTAAATATGGTCTCAGTACATTCTTTTAGGACTGGGCAATAATAGAGAGAGGAAAAACAGGGAGAGACAAGTGGGGGAGGGCCAGGGAAGACCAGCTAATCATGCAACCTGTAGCAACAGGACCAACACCAAGGTTTACAGCATAGATGACATGACCTGACACAGTACTGCAGAGGGTGGTAAGCAGATAGAATCTTCCTGGCTCAGCCTTCTGAATACTGGATTATAGAACCACACTTGGGTGTGGAAAGTTATTTGGTTGGCAAATTCAAATTCACCTTTAGGGATATTCACATTTTCTCATTCCATCTTGTATCATCTTTGTATTAAACTACAATTTAATATGAGATCATTTAATTTGTTGACATAAGCTTGTTTCCTGTGGAGTCCTTTGACCATCTGTGGAATCCTTAGTATTTTCTCTTTAGTTTCTTGTAACATCAATGTGTTTTGATATCATTAGTGTTTCCTTTTAATCTTGACCGGTCTACTAGTTCAGTTTATCTTTCCAAAGCAATCTTACAAATGTTTTGTCGTCTTTTCTATTGCATTGGTGTGAGGCTTAGTGTTTTATCAGCTGACACAGATGTGTCTCTTGGGGAAAGCAAACCTCAGTTGAACAATTGCCTCTATCAGATGTACCTGTTGGCATGCTTGTGGGGTGGATTAGAGATTGCTGTGGGAGTGCTCAACCCATGGGGCTGGGGAGATGGTTCAGTGGGTAAGGGCACTTGCATAAGCAGGAGGACCTGAGTTCAAGTCCCCAGAATCCATGTAAAAGCCAGATATGGCCAATTGTGCTTGTAACCCAGCGTTATGAGAGGCAGACACAGGCTCATCATAGAAGCCCATCGGCTAGATAGTCTAGCCCAGATGCAAGCTTCAGGTTCAGTGAGAAACCCTGTGAAGAGAATGAGGCTGATAGCAGTGGGGTAAGAGACTAGATCCTCCTCTGACTTCCTTATGTGCTCATGTGTGCATGTACAGACACAGGCACAGACACACAGACTCACAGCTACACACAGACTCACAGCTACACACGCACACACACACACACACACACATACACACAATGAATTCATGAAGAAATAAATAAGTGAATTTACAGGATTATGATCTGTTCCTGCCCTCAAGTCTGCCTCAGTCATTGTGGGGGAGGTTCTATTGGCATTTCTTGAGCCACAGAATTCTTTGTTGTGGAGAATTTCCTATTCAATGTAAAAACTTAGAAACATTCCTGGGCGCAACCCTTCAGAGGCCAATAGCACCCACGGCCTAAAGTTGCACAAAAGTCAAAAGTACACTGAGACTTGGCCAAGTGTCCCTTGGTCAGGGTGTGGGGAACAAACGAGGCCCTGGCCCAGAGAGAATGGCTTCTCTGGAGCTGATGGCCAGTTCACTCAGCATCTGTCTGTCTGGTCCCTGGAAGCACCAGCTAGGAGAGGCACGGAGCTCTCTGGTGAGTGGCCACGCAGGATAAAGCGTGCTACATGTCCTGACGAGAAATCCTAGCTGAGTCCAACTGCCTGCCTCAGATAAGTCCTAGCCAAATCCTCAAAGCTGTAGCCCTTGATACATTAATAAAGGTGTCTTATTCCACTACACAGGGGGTCTGTGGGGTGTAGAGTGGAGACCTCCTTATGGTGCTGCTTCACTGTTCCTAGTAGCAATTGGGATGGAA